>NC_068306.1:26987810-27339289 GCF_025860055.1 Xyrauchen texanus | reverse complement strand
ACCACAAGATACAGGATATATAAACCATAACATACTCCAGCATCAGCAAGAATGGGAAATATTGACTGTGAAATGCAGTGCTCTTAGAACAATTCCAAGCACAAGCCTCTAAATATAAAAGAACATGTATTCTGTGAAATCCATATTAATGCATATTTCTCCATCATATAACTGAAATGCAGCTGTTCTACGCTCTTGAAATTTAAATACAAAGAAGTGAACAGCATGTTACCAGGAAATGGGATCACAAACACTTTGATCAAGTACAAAATTGAACCTTTAAAATGAACTGTGTCATTATGTAAACATATAGCCGGGTTAATAAGCACTGAGCATTTCTGTGTTCAAATAACTCGGCCATGAGAGTGCAATCTATTGCTCTACATAAATAAGCATGTAAAGAAAGACATCAAGAAGCAGATGGGATACCATGGTGGTCCAGGGGACACTTAACATGACACTGATTTAAAACACTTAGGGGGCTTTCACACTAGCACTTTTGGTGCGCACCCCGGTTCGAATGACGTCAGAGTTCGGTTCGTTTGGATGATGTGAACGCTGTCTTCCGAACTCGGGTGCGCACCCGCGAACCGTACTCGAGTCCGCTTAAAAAGGTGGTCTGGGGTACGGTTCATGTGAACTCCAGTACGGTTCGCTGCTGATATGAACGCAATCGAACCAAACCGCGGAAGTGAACCGCTATTGATGACGTATAATGTGGTCGTCAGTCTCACACGCGTCACTTTCAAAATGAGCGGAAAGGGTTTACTTTCGTGCGTGCGTGTATACACTTACCTTGACGAAAAGCGGGATTGACGCACACACACTGCAAGCAGAGAGATGATTTCTGATTGCCTTCGCAAAAATTGTCTTCGGAGGACAGCCCGCTGTCTTTTGAATGATTTCAGTATTTTTGCGGCAGACAGACGCAAGTGTGTTTCTGTATCTTGATGTTGAAAACAAAACCAAAGGTTAAAAAAAGAAGAACAAATGTGAACCGAGCAAGTCTATTCATTGAATTTTGACGCCTTTTCATTTCGCGGTTATCAAGCAACACGATTACGCACCAGCTGCAGCTTCATGACGCAAGCGTACCGCGGTTCGGATACAAATATATAATGTGAACACAGTCCATCGGGGGGAGGGGGGAGCAATCGAACTCGGGTTCGGAACAGGCAATCGAACCAAGTGTGAAAGCCCCCTTAGAGTGACTGTGCTTCTGCCACAGTACAAAAGGGACACAGGGACAAAAATAACATTCTTACAAAGTTGCCACATAATTGCACATATTGCCTACAATAAAACACACATTTTCTGTCAACAGGGCTGAATTTTCACTTGAATATTACCAGAACTCGAATTATATTAAAAAATTTTATTAATACTGGAATTTTTGAGACATTCTGGAAAACAGATTAAGATTAGTTAATGCCTTTGGTATCATGAACCAACAATGTAAAATATATTTTTATGCATTTTTAAATCTTTGTTAATGTTAGTTAAAACAAATACAATTGTTCTTTGTTAGTTCATGATAATGCATAAACTAATTTTAACGTCTTTGATGTGAATGGCCCCAAAGTCATCATCAGTGCTTGGCATACAACTAAAATTCAAATGCACAGTTTTTGTATTAAAATTTCTGACGATATTGACGAATCATCTGACGAAATTTTACTAATGTTTGAATATTTCATGTTTTATTTGGCAGCCTTACAACAGACATTGACAAACACATTTTTCCAAAGAAATTTGACCATATGGATGCATTAGATTGAAAAAAGAAAAGAAGAAAAAAAGAGGATTTTATCCATTACAAACTCTACTCATATAAAAAAAGCAATGACTTTATTTTTAAACAGAACAAAAATCAAATGCATAAATAACAGATTAATTTGTACACAAACTCTATTTAATCTTTGTTTGTTTTTTTAAGTAAATTATGTACTTGCTGGTAAAAGTCTCATATAATTATGGCATCTTTAAAATATTAATACCCAAAACAGTTTACAATATATATATATATATATATATTATATTATATTATATTGTATACACACACACACACACACACGCGTATGGACAATTAGCTATCCCACTAAACACTTTATATTAACTACATTTATTCAAACTGTCACACATTCCAGAAGCAAAGTCCAAAGAGCAAGTGACAGCTTAACCTGTGTTGAGGCATAAAACCACAAAAACTGCGTAATTTAGTCTCAATAATAAAATTAGTGTTGGAAAATGTGGAGGGACATTTTCAAGAAACAAAATAAAGAACATAAAAAAACAGTTCTTTAATGCACTGTTGGGTTACATGTAATTGGGTCATTTTCTAAGTCTAGTACAAACTCATAGACTTTGTGAATGTATGCAAAGTTTGCACATTTGAATAGAGCAAGTCAAAAAGTGCCAACAAATGCACTTATTCGATTTACTAAACCTTCTGCAGCGTGGAAATCACTGTCTCAATCTGCCCAGCACGCCTCTTACTTGGATATGCATGAAAAATGTACATTATATAATTTCTGCATTGAGGGAGGGTGCAGTTGCCTTATTTTCTGCTCAGTTGTGACCTGAGCTAGTCAGTGTGCCGTCTTTCATGAAGAGAATGGGTGGGGGGGGGGGCAGACTGGCGCGCACGTGGCTGAAGAGGGCGGTCCTTCAGCACGCGGTATTTGCTGTGGGTGTGGCTTAGTTGACATCACCTCGAGAACGAAACAAAAAGACCTTTTTGTTTAAAGCGACGATTAAATAGACACCAAAACTAGATCGCGAGTAAAATCTTATAATTAGTGTTAGTTATTGTATCGGCAGATAAATGCTCCGAGAACATGAGATCATTACGAGGAAGTGTGAAGGGAAAAGTAGGCTGGCCTTGAAAGTCATGAGAAAACCAATCGGCAATGTCAGTACGTATATAAAAAAAGCTATGGTCTATTATTGCCACCGCCCAAAGGATAAGAAATCAGGCAGCTAACTTTCACCTCCCTTGTTTATCAACGATAAATGGTGGCAACAGTTGATAAAACTGATATCAACTTTAATAATTCTACTAGCAATGCATACATATATTTGTTATCTTCAGTATACCCATGCAATCAGCCCTCCCCCACCCACCCAGTTCAATCCCCCGCCTTACCACGTGTAATCTGTTGTTGCTGGGCTTGCCACTCTAAATATCTGGCCGCTTCCAATAGAGTATCGATACTCATTTTGAATAACGATACAATACGTTCCCGTAAAAAAAAAATAAAATATTATGCAATCTGCATCCCACGGTACAGATGTTCGTGGTTGGTAAATCACAGTATAGTCCACTGACTTCCAAAGACAGTCATACGACATCAAGAGCTCCCCCGAAACACATCAGAAACACATTACTTGACTGGCATCAAGATGGCGATTGGAGTAACAGAAAACACAACAAGTCGAAGGCGTTCCGTTCAAGCTCCACCCTCGTCAATGTAACTCCGCCCTAATACTACCAGCGATTCAAAACTAGGGAAGAGCACGCTGTGGAATCGAACGATAGGATCGGGAGTCTACTGAAATTGATCTCGTGAATGGGAAAGACATGTATCTATAAATAACGAAAAACTTAAGAATGAGATATCTGTGGCACAATATACGCTTTTTTCTGACCACTCAGAAATTCATACAAGAAGGAAATAGCGTGAAACCTGACTGTAATCCATGCTCCGTGTTTTTGCCGCAGCCCTACCCCGCAGTACATTTGTACATGTTTAAAACATATCGATGCGAGGGAACCAATGGGCGTGGAGAACAACAAGGCATGGTGCCTGTCCACATGGGCAGCCGCTAAAGGCTGAGAGCTCGGCTCATTTACATGTCGCGAGCAAGATCCTGCCTCGCTGTCAATCATCCTCAACGCGCATTCCAATGGCCACGCCCATGGAGTTTATGTGGAGCGAATGTTCCGTGTAACCTAGTTGTTGTTACTGTCTATTACCGTCGAATATAGCGACACAATACGTTGTCTAGAATGGGAATGCATGTATCGCTGTATTTTGTATGTGGTAGACACGAATAAACAATGTATTAAATCCAAAGTTTAAATCTTTAGGGCGCGCGGTTTACTGACGCGTTCATAAGTGACGTCACTGTTTGAGATGCACGCGCAAGTTATTTTGATTTCCACAAAATGTCTGAATGGTTTTATTGTTATATTAAGAGATAGCGTCTCGAAACCAAAGAACATTTTGTTTTTGCTGATAGTAAGGGATAAACATTTCTGAAACTGAAACCTAACTCAGGTCTGAAATTTGATTTGTATTTAAATATGCCTAATTATTTAAATGTTATTTTATTTCAATTTTACAAACGTTTTCCGTCTTCTCTTTTTCTAGGATTTATGTCCTCCTGTTTGTAATACCTAGGACTATACATTTTTAAACATATGCATAAAATTACTGCAGGATTATGAAGTTACATGAGCAGAGTTTCTATAGACATTGATGGAATGAGACAGTGTGAATTTGTAACATACAGTATTAGGTCTGAATCCTGCATTTATTCAGTAGCAATCCAAGTGTTAAAACCCCACTGAAATCCTTCCTTTCACAGAAATCCCACACTAAAATCTGTTTATTTCAAAATATAACACAATTTGATTGAACTTTGCACAATTATAAGATTCAGTATTGTGGAGAAGGGAAAATTAGATTTTTGGTGGTGCTATGTAAGAGCACTGTGGTTCAGTCATGCTGATCTCTATGAATAAGGTCTTGCATGGTAACAGACTGTGATTGGCTGATTTGTAGGGATACCCTAGTCGACTATCAAATAGTCAGAGTATCTCCTCCAATCAGCAAGTGCTTAATGCACACACACAAATACACAGGCAGCCAATATTAAGAGCATGCCTGTGTATGCACCTGTTTCACAAAGGCACAAACAACAAATGCCCACACATGCTGCCCACATAATAAATTGCACATTCTACACATTAAGTACACTTCATACAGCACAGAGAGACAACCTGCAACAGCCCCCTCACCATCACTTATTAAAGGGCAAAATAACTGTAATAAAACTTATAACTACTGTATGTACTGAAATTAAAATAAACTTTCAGGCTGGGATGATGACGAAGACCTCTGTGACATTTCTCTTCACCTCTGATACAATGATAATAATAATATAAATGTATTGAAACTTTAACACTTCTAATTTATATTGAATGTGTGTGCTACATACAATTACATCTTGATTTACAGTGGAAGAACAAAAAAAATCTACTATTTAAGACAGACAGATATGGCCTTTTTTTTTTTAGCTATGTTTGGGAAATTTTGTAAGAAAACATTCTTGATTTGTATGCAAGTACTCCCTTTTGTGGTGTAGGCTAAAAGCTTTTAGCCTAATACTGTCATCCATTTAAACTAGGGCAACACAAGGCAACAACACAATTAAAATAATCTGTAAGAAGGGAAATGTTGAATGAATGGAAATAATTTAGATTAGAAGATCATTGGCCATTTTTGAAATAGAAATAAACACTATATGAATACATTTGTAATAATTTCCTTACATAAAATGATAGAGAAGCCTATATTTGACTTCATTAACTACACTAAAAAATCTGATCAGAAAGATAGTCAAGGTGAAAGATGATGATGATGTCTGAATCTAAGATGTAGCCAATGATATCAAGGAAAGCGGTGTGGATACAGCATCATTAAAATTCAATAGTTTTCAGACACCTAAGTCATTGTAAAAAGTCACTATTAACTGTCAGCCATGACTAATTTAATCCCTAAGTGAAAGTATCCAGTAACCATTACAGAGATTAAGTGAATAGTAGTCAGCTGGTCATGTGATTTCACTATGGCTGCCCCCGTGAGAAGACCCTCTCCATGTAGAATAAAACTGCTTTTATAAGGTTACTGACATGACAGGAGTCTTCATCTCATGTAAGTGTTCATCATTTTATTAATGTTTCAAAATTACAACTTCCATTTTTTCTTAAGAAGTAAAGCTATCTTAAAAGGGAAAAAATTACTGAGTGCACCTTTAAATATTGCACGTCTCATGAATTACCTACACCCAACTGCACCACTAGAGGACGTGGCCATTCACAAATTTCAAAAATCACTACAGTGAAGAAAAGCTATAAATACAAAATATGCCACATAAATAGTGGAATGTCAAATTGATGTTTTCCTTTTAAAACATCAATATACTGTTTACTATATTTCCTTCATTTTCGGGCTGGGCTACTCATTTGGAGAAACGGTTTTCACCTCTTCCATAAATGTTGACAACATGGTACAGTGACGGTTTAAGATAAAATGGCCTATTATTGTTTTTTCAGCATAAAATAAATAAATAAATGAAACAGCAAAAAAGTGAAAGATAACACAAAAATATGAAATTGGCAAACAAATATTGTAACCAGTTGATGAAATGTTTAACTGTATTTAAACACGCAAAATATTCCCCCTATGCCTGACATTTATGACAAATGAATGGCGGATGGAGAATAGAATTTGAACTTCAACATTTAGATATTGCCCTTGTATAACTTCACAGTGTGAAAACTGGCCCATGTCTCCCCGCACTCCTATACCATGGTGTGCATATGGTATTTACCTTTGGTAACCAAAAATAAACTTCTTCATACTGTGGTTTTTACCATGGCACATGTCCAAAAAACTTTGTAATACTTTTTTGTAAGAGACAGAGGAAGGAAAAAAAAAAAAAAAAAGTAAAACCCCACAACAAACGTACCTGACACTTGCTTTACTGGTGACATATTTCAGTATGTTATATTAGAAATTTTCATTTTTTTGTTACATATTTAGTACACTGGCAAAAATCTAAACATGACTGGGTCTTTGTGTACACTTGCATGGTCGTCTTGCATGTCTTTCTCTATCAGTGGCCATCTTATTGCTCTTGGTCTCCTGAGAATAACCTCTTCCTCAAATACGCCGTGATTGTTGCCAGGATACAGACAATAGGAGGCACTAGCAGGTGACTACATGTCTGATGTAGTGGGTCGAAATATATTATTGAGAAGAAGTCCTGTCCCCAATATTCTCAGCCGGCACACATCACAGTGTATCTTGTTGATAGTAATGAGGCTCAAGCCAAACAAAATGTACAAGATTATATTTCTTTTCCATGCCACTCTTAAAGGAGTTCACCAAAAAATGAAAATTCTCTCATCTTTTACTCACCCTCATGCCATCCCAATGTCAGTCTTTTTTTTTCTGCAAAAAACAAATAAAGATTTTTAGAAAAACATCTCAGCTCTGTAGGTCAATATGATGCAAGTGAATGTGACCAAACTTTGAAGCTCTAAAAAGCATATAATGGCAGCATAAAAGTAATCCAAATGACTCCAGCGGTTAAATCCATGTCTTCAGAGGAGATATGATAGGAGTGGGTGAGATCAATTGCATATTGCATCTACTGGTCAGGGCTGGTCAAAGTGGAGATTTATAGCCAAAAAAAAATAATATTGTTCCGTTTCTCACTCACACATATTATATTGCTTATGAAAATACTGATTTAACCACTGGAGTCTTATGAATAAGGTTTATGTTTCCTTTGTGTGATTTTTGGAGCTTCAAAGTTCTGGTCATCATTCACTTGCATTGTATGGACCTACAGAGTTGAAATATTCTTGAAAAAAATCTTTGTGTTCTGGAGGAGGAGGAAAGTCATACACATCTGTGATGGCATGAGGGTGAGTAAATGATGAGAGCATTTTCATTTTTGGGCAAACTATTCCTTTAAGTTCACTTGGAGATTATAAAAATGTATTACTTTTCTACTTATGGGCATTTTTATTCTAGGCAAGTATTGTTCATCACTATTGTGATGAATTACAGTATGATTTAATTGACTGATAAAACGTCCATGAACAAACCAACAAAAACTGAAGCTAGACTGAAAATGAAACATCAGTGCGAGCATGCTACATCATCCACTGTTTCCATGGAAACTGCATTTTTTGTGGAAGCCTGTTTTAGTTTCTCAGCCATAGTCATCACCAGATGTGAAATGTCAAGCAAAGTCATTGTCAAATATCATTACAGACATGACACCAACGCTTTATAAAAACAATAAATTATGGAATGAAAATATAAATTCAGGTGAGGCGCCTTGTTTTAGGAATGATTCGAATGACAAGTCTTGAGAATCAAATAAATTATTTTCGGGTAGTTCTGGGTGAGGTGTGAAACTGCTCCATTCTCCATACTACAGTTCCCCATTTAACAGCTATACTGGCTGCAATGCTTGTAAGAGACAGCTAGTCTGACCCCTCACAGAAAAAAAAACATTTTGAGATTGTCAGAATTTTCATCTTTGGGCAAATTATAACTTTAACAGTGGTAAAATACATCATAACATTTTAAATATAAAATCAATATAATTGGTTACATTATCCAAATGCTGTGCTTCCAAATTTTAAATCTAGGATGGGAATAATAATATTCCAGATTTCAAATATTTAATTGATTCTTTGTGTAATAACCAAGATTCAGAATTTATTTCCTTTTTTTTTTTTTGTGTCAGTATTTTTGCTAATAACCATAAAGGGGAAATAAAACAACAGATAGACTGGTTTATATTTACAGATATTTTATTATTTTTTTAATTATATTGCAAACAATGACATCAAGATATACTGATGGACAATTATTTATTTATGTGAGTGCACGAGAATGTGTCAGCAGTGAGATCACAAAAAGCAGAATGACGTCCTCGATATTGGGGATTCTCAATACATTAACAAGGCAGAGAAAGTGAACAGCTGGAGTCAGAGCCCGCCATATGCACACAGACAGCTGTGGCGCCCACACGCACATCCATAGATCCTACATACACAGCTTTGAGATGGCAGTGGTTGGGCGTACATGACACTACTGTTCAAAACAGCACGCTGCAGACCAGCAAACTACTCACCACTGATGTACTCTTATAAGTTGCTAATTGTTGCCTTAGCCAGTAGAGAACTTTTCAAACTCAATTCTTTCTCGTCCACCCCACTTGTTATCACTACATAAAAGGAGCCCACTTTTCTATAAATGCATTTATAGTAAATACATATGCGTTTCTTAAAGGGACAGTTCAACCAAAAAAAAAAGTTTTTGTCTGAACTGTCCCTTTAATTTTCAACACAGAGCAGCCTATATTTATTGCACATTGATCTACCATGGAGGTTTCGTCATCAAACACAGCCATGCCTAAATGAGTCAAAAAGGTCCAGAATAGCAAGCTTCACCCTTTAGAGCTTCTTCCTCTGCAAAGCAAATGCTAAAAACCTCCCTGATTCAAGAGAGGCTGAATAGACTCATCCAGCACAAGGTCACTGAGCAGTACCATAGAGTCTCCGGAACTCTTCACAAACGTGCGCACGAATGGACAGACAGCAGATGGTGCAGACAAGCACCAGAATGATGAAGCAATGGTAACGCAATCGCAATGATTTTGAGTGTTTTGTAAAGAGGGAAAAATTTAAACCTATCAACATGTGAACGCTCCTCTGGAGATTTGAGAATGGTGGAACATGTGTCAGAAGTACAAAAGCTGGGAAATATGGAAGTTTGCATTTTGCTAACCAAGTGGTTCTGAAGCGTTGTTTGGTATTTTAGAGTGGGTGTGGTGCATCTGCATTTGTTTGAAGTGCTTTGTCCCTGTTATATTTAACTAATTCTATATGCAGTCCAGAACATTTTTAATACGCATAAGTAAAAATAATACGTATTTTTGTTCAGAAGCTGGCATTTCAATTGCCCTCTATCAGTAAATAAATTGCATGAAAGTACTCCATTACAGAGATGAGGTGTCAGAATTATATTTTCTACACACACACACACAAAAAAGACAAAACAAAGAACATAAACAAAATGTAAACCCTGCGTGAAACTATCTCCTCCAGGGACAAGTGCACTTTACCGATTCATGTCCTTGTGATTCCCCTTCATAAGTTCTTGTTTTGCAAGGCTTTTCTAGTGGGATATCATGTTGAGTTAGTAGCTTAAATCTGGCCAAAATAATCTGGCAAACATAATTGTTTGTTGGTTTTTTTTAAATGGAAAAGGGCTTCATGAAGAGCAGAAGTGTCTGGATGCGCTGTGAATGAGAAATGCCAAATAAAACAATATTCATAAGACAATCCTATTATATATGACTTTGATAATGTGATGTATGTTTATCTAGGATTTTCAAGTGGCAAAACAAAGCATCCAGTGAGACTTTTGTTGTTAAATTACATTTAGCACTAAACTGTTGGTCTTAAGCATTTTTTTTTAGCTTTCCTTTCTGTAAAGCAGACTGTGACAGATGTCAAAAGAAAATAAACCTAAATTGAAAGAACTGAAATTGTTTTGAGTTCCCTGTATTCTGAATTCCCCAAACAGCATCATTCTGCCTTCTGCTCATAAACGCTTGAGGCTGGAGCATCACCTGTGCTCTTTAATCTTATGGTACTTTTAGATGACGAGAAGCAAAAATGTACAGTTTACAAGTTTTGGATTTACCATGCAAGAATACTTATTACTTTTTACTTATTTCTTTTTTTTCTCCTCCTTGTGAGTGTCTTGTGTAACATTTAATAAGCTCAAATTACATCCAGAGTAATTTACATAAAAGGACAATAGTTATAAGAAGAGAGCTGGATGAATTGGTAACCATAGTAATGAGTGCATCCTGAAGGGCAGGTGTGGGAGTGGCCAAAGTAGTGGCATCAGGAGAGGGGCGGATCCTATGGCAATCAGCGACATTCCCACACTTTAACCGTTTGATCTACACTTCCTGTCACCACGTAAGGAGAAGTCTTGTGGAAATCTGTGCAGGAAAGAGGAAGGACATAGAAAGTTGATTTATGAGGCACGAAGACAACCGAATTTCATTGCACAGGCACTCCGAAACCATTTAATGAAAGAGCAGGTCTCAATCAACCTGCTGGCCAATGAGTCACTATTTCAATTCAACTAAAGATATTTCAAGGTGATTTTCTAAGTGTTGTGCAATTGCAGGCAACAATAACTGCTTGGCTTACCCAGAGAGGTAACAAAGTGTTCATGGGCACTCAGAGTCTTCATGCAGCGCTTGTTCTTGTAGTCCCAGATCCGTAGGGTCTTATCATCAGCACAGCTAACAACAAATCTCCCGCCCGGATGGAACAGCACTCCACGCACCCAGTTATCATGGCCAACCTAAAATAGCAGAGAGAAACAATAGACAGAAAGATTAAGGAAGAGTTTAATGTTAAGCAAATAGAGCTGAATAAAAGTTCAGAATGTATTTATTTGTAGTACATCAATCAAATGAAGAGGAAGTGTCACTTTGGTTATAGTTTGTTAAGATATGTACACTGTGTTTCATGCATTTATCTAATCAGCCAATCGTGTGGTAGCAGTGTAATGTATAATATCATGCAGATATGGGTCAGGAGCACCACAACTGGACAGTTAAAGATGGGAAAACATAGCCTGGTCAGATGAATCTCAATTTCTGCTGAGGTACACTAATGGTAGGCCCACTGCAGCCTCAGCTTTCTGTTCTAGGCTGAAGTGGAACCAAACGTGACCTTCTGCTGTTGTAGCCCATCCGCCTCAAGGTTCGACATGTTGTGCATTCTGAGATGCTTTTCTGCTCACCACAATTGTACAGATGGGTTATCAGAGTTACTGTAGCCTTGGCTTCTCTATTGACTGCTCTCATCAACAAGACATTTTCATCCACAGAACTGCTGCTCAATGGATATTTGTTGTTTTTAGCACCATTCTCTACACACTCTAGAGACTGTTCTGTGGTACAGGATGGCAACAACTGCCTGAGTTACACCAGGAATGCACAATCCCTCCATCAGTGTCAGACTGTCTGCAATATGCTGAGAGAGGCTGGACTGAGGGCTTGTAGGCCTGTTGTAAGGCAGGTCCTTACCAGACATCACCGGCCCAATGTCACCTATGAGCACAAACTCACCTTCGCTGGACCAGACAGGACTGGCAAAAAGTGGTGATGGTCAGACTCGCGTTTATCGTTTTAGGAATGAGCATTACACTGAGGCCTGTACACTGGAGCGGGATTAATTTGGAGGTGGAGGGTCCGTCATGGTCTTGGGCGTTGTGTCACAGCATCATCGGACTGAGCTTGTTGTCATTGCAGGCAATCTCAATGCTATGCGTTACAGGGAAGACATCCTCCTCCCTCATGTGGTACCCTTCCTGCGGGATCATCCTGACATGACCCTTCAGCATGACAATACCACCAGTCATACTGATCGTTCTGTGTGTGATTTTCTGCAAGACAGGAATGTCAGTGTTCTGCCATGGCCAGCGAAGAGCCCGGATCTCAGTCCCTTTAAGCACGTCTGGGACCTGTTGGATTGGATGGTGAGGGCTAAGGCCATTCCCCAGAAATGTCCGGGAACTTGCAAGTGCCTTGGTGGAAGAGTAGGGTAACATCTCACAGCAAGAACTGGCAAATCTGGTGCAGTCCATGAGGAGGAGATGCACTGCAGTGCTTAATGCAGCTGGTGGTCACACCAGACACTGACTGCTAATTTTGACCCCCCCCCACCCCCCCCCCGTTAGTCACATGTCAGCGAAATTTGTTCAGTATATGTCTTAGTTGTTGAATATTTTAATGTTCATACAAATATTTACGATAAGTTTTTGCGGAGTTTACATGTGTACCTAAAAGGGCTGTCGATTTAAGGCGTAAATTCATTGCGATTAATTTGACTAAAAATAACACGTTAAAAAAAATGTACGCAATTAAGCGCAATGCCCCCCTGACCGTCATATGGAAGATTACTGATAAATGCAAGCTTGTAGTACCACCCGTTTACTCCAGAGGGCAGTAAGTGAAACTTCAGCTGTGTGGCAATGCACAGTTTATACAGTGAAAAAAACAACCATCCAGCAGCAAAACATCTCTAACATGCATTACATTCTTGAGTTCAAAAAACTTGGAGCGCAAATCCGAACGAAGGCATCTCAATATGTTTTCTAAGTATTAAACTATATTTAACTTGATACGGTGACCTAAAAATGTCATGTTTATGATGCAATGCAACAGAGACACTACACAAGCATGTCTGACGCAGGTGTTTGATAATATTAGCTGGAAGGATGTTTGGTTAATTCCCTTTAAATATTGTATTAATAATAAAGTAAAAGTAGTACACTTCAAAATTTTACATACCACCTACCCTGTTAAATCTTTAATCTCAAAATATACTATTATATTTATATATTTGTGTTGCTTTTGCAAAAGTGAGAGTTGTAGACTCACATTTTAGGTTGAACTGGCAAAATGTATCTTATTATAAGTTTGTGAATATTGACTACTATTTTACATTAAAGGATGTTATTTTGTTCTATGAAAACAAAAGTAACAAAGACTTAGAATACATGGTTAACCTTTTTATTTTAAATGGCAAAATTTTATATACGCAAGCAAAAATATATAAATTCATCCCGTTTGATTAGGGCAAATTGAAGGTGTTCCAAAGCCTGTATAAAATCCTATGACATAATTTTCAATTCCCCTGTTACACTTTAATATATATAACATATTAATGTGCTATGCTATGTTTGGTTCTATATGCTATTAAAAAAATTAAAAAAAGTCTGATGCAGGTATACATTGATGGGTCCTTAAACAAGCCCTCATAATAAATCTCAAACTGATTGACAAATTCACTTGTGTAATGGATTGCTGTGAACTGTATGCCAATGACTGGCTTATGATCAATAATATGGTAGTAAACAATGCATTGTATTCTAAAACCGATTTTTGTATTGTCTTAACAATAATTATCTGAATATATATATATATATATACATACACATACATATACAGTGCATCCGGAAGTATTCACAGCCCTTCACTTTTTCCACATTTTGTTATGTTACAGCCTTATTCCAAAATTTATTAAATTCATTATTTTCCTAAAAATTCTACAAACAATACCCCATAATGAAAATGAGAAATAAGTTTGTTTGAAATCTTTTAAATTTTGTTTAAAAAAAACAAAAAAAAAAACAAGTATTCACAGCCTTTGCCATGACACTCAAAATTGAGCTCAGGTACATCCTGTTTCCACTGATCATCCTTGAGATGTTTTCACAACTTGATTGGAGTCCAATTGTGGTAAATTCAGTTGATTGGACATTATTTGGAAAGGCACACACCTGTCTATAAAAGGTCCCACAGTTAACAGTGCATGTCAGAGCACAAACCAAGCCATGAATTCCAAGGAATTGTCTGTAGACCTCCGAGACAGGATTGCATCGAGGCACAGATCTGGGGAAGGGTACAGAAAGATTTCTGCAGCATTGAAGGTCCCAAAGAGCACAGTGGCCTCCATCATCAGTAAATGGAAGAAGTTTGGAACCACCGTGACTCTTCCTAGAGCTGGCCGCCCAGCCAAACTGAGCGATCGGGGAGAACGGCCTTTGTCAGGGCGGTGACCAAAACCTGATGGTCACTCTGACACAGCTCCAGCATTTCTCTGTGGAGAGAGGAGAAACTTCTTGAAGAACTGCAGCACAATCAGGCCTGTATGGTAGAGTGGCCAGACGGAAGCCACTCCTCGGTAAAATGACAGCCCACCTGGAGTTTGCCAAAAGGCACCTGAAGGACTCTCAGACCATGAGAAACTAAATTCTCTGGTCTGATGAAACAAAGATTGAACTTTTGGCCTGAATGGCAAGCGTCATGTCTGGAGGAAACCAGGCACCGCTCATCACCTGGCCAATACCATCCCTACAGTGAAGCATGGTGGTGGCAGCATCATGCTGTGGGGATGTTTTTCAGCGGCAGGAACTGGGAGACTAGTCAGAATCGAGGGAAAGATGAATAAAGAAATGTACAGAGACATACTTGATTAAAACCTGCTCCAGAGCACTCAGCACCTCAGACTGTGGTGAAGGTTCATCTTCCAACAGGACAACGACCCTAAGCACAGTCAAGATATCAAAGGAGCGGATACGGAACAACTCTGAGAATGTCCTTGAGTGGCCCAGCCAAAGCCCAGACTTGAACCCGATTGAACATCTCTGGAGAGATCTGAAAATGGCTGTGCACTGACGCCGTGCAACCTGAGGGGAGCTTGAGAGGTCCTGCAAAGAAGAACGAGAGAACCTGCCCAAAAATAGGTGTGCCAAGCTTGTAGCATCATACACAAAAATACTTGTGGCTGTAATTGGTGCCAAAGGTGTTTCAACAAAGTATTGAGCAAAGGCTGTGGATACATATGTACATGTGATTTTTTTCCCCCTATTATTTTTAATAAATTTGCAAAGATTTCAAACAAACTTTTTTCACGTTATCATTATGGGGTATTGTTTGTAGAATTTTTAGGAAAATAATGAATGCAATCCATTTTGGAATAAGGCTGTAACATAACAATGTGGAAAAAGTGAAGCGCTGTGAATACTTTCCAGATGCACTGTACATACATACATACATACATACATACATATATATATATACATTTGCATGCATATATATATATATATATATATATACACACACACACACACACACACACACACACACACACACACACACACATATATATATAATTTTTTAATATTTAAAGATAACTATGTATCATTATTTCATCATTATATATTGAAATATTTTTATATGAGGGGCTCTTCTCAGCAAATATTTGTATATGCGATTAATTAATCGGGACATCATGTAATTAACACACACACACAAACAAAGATCCCCCATTTAGCCTGAACAGACTGTAGGGGCAAGTGCTGTTAGCGAGCACCTCTGAAGGCCAGAACGGTACACGAGGGGGTGGGTGGCCAGCACCACGCCCGACCGCCTTTGTCTCCCCAGTGGCGATGTTTTACACACCGCACCAGGTACTCATTTTAGGCTGAGTCGACCTAGGGGAGGCCCGGGACCGGTTCAGATAATCGTCACTGGTGTTAGCCATGAGCGGGAATCGAACTCGGGTCGCCAGGTTCATAGCGCACGCTAACTGTTCACACGCTAACTGCTACACTACCGCTAATTAATCGGGACATCATGTAATTAACACACACACACACACACACACACACACACACACACACACACACTATACAGATCAGCCACAACCTCATAATAAATCTCCAACTGATTGACAAATTCACTTGTGAAATGGATTGCTGTGAACTGTATGCCAATGATTGACTTATGATCAATAATATGGTAGTAAACAATACATTGTATTCTAAAGCCGCTTTTTGTATTGTCTTATCAATGATTAACTCTTCTGTCACAAGAATGTAATGCATTTTAATTATCTGAAAAAAAAAAAAAGATTTTATATATATGTATGTGTGTGTGTGTGTGTGTGTATATATATATATATATATATATATATATATATATATATATATGATAACCATGTATAATTATATATTGATATAAATATGTATAATCATTATATATTGAGTTATTGTTATATGAGGGGCTTCCTCAACAAATATTTGTATATGCGATTAATCGGGACACCATGTAATTAATTCGATTAAAAATTAATGAATTGACAGCCCTAATATATATATTAGCGTTGTGAAAAATCTGATTGCTTCTATTTTTGATTATTTTTCTGATTAATTGTTTTAGATCTTCAAATGAGTTATAACATAAAACAAAGGTAACTTGAGTAAACACAAAAACCTGTTTTCAATATATATATATATATATATATATATATATATAGTTTTATTGAAGCAAAAAAGTTATCCAACATCTATATCAACCATGTGAATAACTAACTGCCCCCTTAAACTGGTAAACTGGAAGCTGGTTGTCCCACCTTCAGCAGCAACAACTGCAACCAAATGCTTCTGATAACTGGAGATCAGAATTTTGGCCCACTCTTCTTTGCAGTTCTGCCTTAGTTAAGTTACACTGGAGGGATTTCGAGCATGAACTGCCCGTTTAAGGTCCTGCCACAGCATCTCAAATGGGTTCATATGGTTTGAGAATCATCAAGGTGTGTTTTGGCAAAATTCAGACGAGCCTTAATGTTCTTCTTGGTTAGCACTGGTTTTCACCCCGCCACTCTTCCATGGATGGCATTTTTGGCCAGTGTCTTTTTGACAGTGGAGTCATGAACAATGACATTTATTGATACGAGGCCTGCTGTTCCTTGGATGTTGTCCTTGGCTTTTTTTGTGACTTCCTGGATGAGTCATGCTGTGCTCATGGAAGGTCGGCCATTTCTGGGAAGGTACATTACTGTGCCAAGTTTTCTCCATTTCCACTTCATGCTGCTGAAAAAGTTCTATTTAGGTGTTGAATTGATTGAACAGGGCTGACAGTTATCAGGCCTGGTTGTGTCTAGTCCAGCTGAACCCCATTATAGTTTCATAGATTTGGGGATTTAGTATCTAAGGGGCAAATGCTTTTTCATGCAGGCCCAGTTAGTATTGGATAACTTTTTTGCTTCAATAAATAACATTATCATTTAAAAACTGTATTTTGTTTTTACTCAGTCTGCCTTTGTTTTATGTTAGATTTTGTTTTCATTTTTGAAAAAGTAGTTTGAAACAAAAACTCAGGATGGGCACAAATATTTTTCAAAGCACTGTGCGTGTGTGTAATAATTGCATTTATACTACAGGGCTGTTGAATGCTTGATTCTGATTGGTTGAGAACGTTCTAAGGTGTGCAATTATTTTCAGGGAAACGCACGGCTAAAGTAGTTCCAGGCAGGTCTTGACCGCATTACGGTTCCATATCACTTCGCGTAGTCAACTGTAATAACGGAAAATAGGAAACAATTCATAACAAGAAGTGACAGCGACAAATCCACTTCAACTTCAAGAGGAAAAAAAATGACAGACTATTTTGATTTTCCGAAGTAAATTTTAATATTTATGGTGAACATAAACATTTTAACAACTGGGCGACCGCAGTATTGGATAGCTCAGATGAAAAAACAAATAAACGGAAGAGGACATCAAAGGCAGCCGGCAACAACAAAAGACATAAAACAATCAGCTAAGAACAGCTAGACCGACTCGAGGGCTGAAAAACATGAAGAAAACACCAAAAAACAACAGCTTGGGCTGTCAGTGTGTTTAACGTGCAGTTTAATTTTAATAAATAAATTCGCTCCAATTAACTGAATGAATTATAACGTATGAATTAATAAATAAATTAAACAATATGACGCACATGATTTTCTCATTATTGCAACCTCTGTCTCTCTAATAACTACACTAATAACTGCATTAGTCTGCTGTCAGTGGCTCAAACCTCCGTTACTAACTCTAAAATGACGTTTTGGAATTAGCAACGGAGGCATGGGATTAGATGCGTAAGAAATTAGTCCTACATACAAGAGCATTTTAATGACAAAAACTTGACAAACGTCTAGAATCACATCATCTGAACAATGTTTCGAGTAACTGTAGTATAAGCGGAATAATTGACGACGGGCCGTTGAATTATTAGAAAAATAATGTACACCCGAGGTGTAACGGCCACTCCGCTTCGCGACCGCATTACCACCCCGGGTGTGCATTATTTTTCTAATAATTCAACGGCCCGTCGTCAATTATTCCTTACATATATATATATATATATATATATATATATATGCAAACTGGGTGCTACTGGCTGAATTAAACAAGCAATGTACTGTATGAGGTTATTTGACAACTATGTAGCAAACACGTTTTTGAAATGTTTATCATTGCATGATGCGCACTGATCCACATACTAAAAAACATAGGCAGTATTAAGTGTATACTGTGCAGTACACAAGTATTCTGTTCTGAATTTTAGCTCTACTCACCAGTGTCATAAGGCACATGCCAGTACTTATGTCCCACATTTTGATGGTCTTGTCTCTTGATCCGGATAAAAGGAATGGCCCGGGCTTACCACTCTTCTTGTTCTGCAACAGGAATGAGTTACATGCCAAATTATGAACAAGACAAAATTAAACCATTCTAGTGGATCATACTTCTGCTGAAAAGCAAGAGAGAAGAAAATGCTACATGCTACAATGCAAGTTAAAACTTGCTCAACTATACTGTCATGCAAAGGCAAAATGTACACATTTACAACAAACATCCACAACAACTACACATTCTGTCAAAATGTAGTTATGACTGAAACCTTATAAGACAACAATCTGTCTGACAGGTTTGGCTCAACTAAGCTCAGATTGAGAAAACTGTGTGTAAACCTTTGAAAATTCACATTTGGCTGTACAATCAACGCTTTAAAGCATTTTCCCAAAGTTTTACTGTTGATGCAGTTTCAGTTTTTTGCTTTGTTGGGCAATACAGGCAGCACAACAGGAGGCAATCTCAATACAAAGAACAGCTATCATCTTCTCCCATACCTCAGAGCCTGTGGCTTCAGATATGGTGGGGTGTGCGCTCTCAGGGGCCCAAGAGATGCACTCCACCACATGCTCATGCTCCCGTAGCTCCGCCTTGCACTCCTTGGTGGCCACCACCCACACACGCACCGTCTGGTCATTAGAGCAGCTGGCCAACAGCGTGCCATCTTGATTTGGCCGCACCATACGCACCCACTCCCTGTGCCCGGTGAATGTCTTCACACAGTAACTGAGAAAAGACACAGACAATCAATTTACATTCACATACACTTAGACAATGAGTGCGTTAACATGCACAATCTTACACCACTTATGCTTAATAATTCGACAACATGTAGAGGCATGTAAACATCTTAAATGGTGTTTTTTGATTTGATAAAGGTCATAAACTGTTTAAGCAAACCCAATCAGAACACCTTGGTTTTGGCTCATTACCTCGAATATTGCTCTGCATGTAAACATCTATACTGCGTTCTTTGCTTTAAACGAAAGTTACTTTTTAACACGATTAACAATGAGCTCATTTACATGCACGGAAATATGCTGATAAAAATTAGCTTAATGTTGAAGTATGTAACTTATTCAGTGTTAAAATACTTCCTTGTAGTTGTCTCTACATATTAAGCTGGGATACATGTCATTCAGGGGTTAACTTTTTCCAAAACTAAACGCTTTGCCACAGTGGCACTTTAAAATTCCTGAGTATGTTTAGAGTGACCCACTTACATTCACCCCAACAACATTAGTCAACCAATGGCGTGAGTTGGGGGTGGGACTATATGACGGTTCGAACAACAGCAGATGATGGGCGTATTTGGGAATCCATTTTTAAAACATTGTTTATTTTTGCAATTCCATTTGGTGGCACTAGTGTCACAGATATTACATACTCCAGCATTTTTTTTAAATCAGACAAAATATGAAGTTTACAAGACATCTGAAATATTTGCGTTATTCTCTGCTTTTGACATCAAACCACGAAGAGACATGCGCTCAACACGTGTACATTGTATAAGCCAGTAAGACCCCGATTAAAGGTTTACATACAAAGCAGAATTGTATGTGCAAAATCAACCTGTGTTGACCAGTTTATTCTCATGCCATTTATGGCTTTAAACCCATAAAGGAATGCCATTTAATGCTTTTACATGACCACACACGTTTCTGGCTTATTAAACATAATAGGTGTAAGAACATGCATGTAAATGCACTCAGTGTGGCACCTAAATTAATTTGGCTAGAATTGTGATTCCAAACGGTCAAGATTCCAAAAATCCAGTTGTGTTCTACTTGAATACAATGGTCAGCACGCAATGTCAGCTCCAACAATGGGCTTCAGTATTACTCACCCAGTGGCCACCTCCCACATCTTGATGGTCTTATCCCTGGAAGCAGACACTATGTGATCACCGTTGGGCATGATGGCAACTGACGACACATTATGGTCATGTCCTAAACATGAGCGGAAGATAATCGAGATTTAATGTGTGACACAGGAAAAATACACAAGTTATTAAGATCAATAAAAATGTTTTAAGTACCATGCACCCCTTCATCAAAGATCAAATACAGCAAAAATGAATTACAAATTGGAATCTTGCTTTCAAATGACTAAAGTCAGTTACTTACCGATGAAAAGTATAGGAGCACCTATGGCATACGATTAAAGAGGGTCTCTGACTGTTATTTGAGTGAGAGATTAAAGCTACCAGCTCGATTAATCCAGCCCCGAACAAACCTGTACCCCTCCCCCAAAAGCCTGACTGAGTCACAACATACAGAGGAGGGAGGATTCTGAAATCACACTAATAAGGACCTCAATAAGCTAAGCCTTTATTAGAGGTGGCTGTGGTGCATGGTGGGTCAAAGGCAATTCAAGAAAGTTCTTCCACGAAACAGTAGATTTGAATAACAGTTACTGATGTGGTATCATTACTGACAAAGGCTCAAATGCTGCAGCTAACTGTGGTTATTATTACCATGCATGGTCCTGATGCACTCAAAGCCCTGGAAATCCCAGAGTTTGATGGTCATGTCTGCAGAGCAGGAGGCCAGCAGCTTTCCAGTCTGGTCAAAGGAGATGTCCTGCACGGAGTCAGTGTGACCCTTCAGTGTGCGTTCAAAGTCCCCAGCCTCATAGTCCCAAACCTGCACAAAGGCAAATAAAAGGTCACACATTTGATTTTAAATGAGCCATGTAAGTTTTTGTGCAGAGTGGCTTATAGGTTTGAGAACCCATAATCAGGTTGATCAATATCAACCTAATCATACCAAAGCCAATAATTTAAAAAAAGGCCTGATACCATTATGATCATATATTGTGTCCATTACACAGTAATGCTATGCCCAAGACATAAAAATTACAGTCATCAGTAAGCTTTCAAAGAGCTTTCTGCAGATGGCAGAGAACACAGTGGAGATAAAATATATGGGACCTAGATACAAAAGGGAATGCAACAAAATGTCTCTAGAAGAGATCAGTTGTGATATCTTTTTTGGAACAACATCTGGGTCTTGACACGGAAAAAGGCACAAAGAAATAAATAAGAAAAGATCTGCTAAAAATGCAGCCAGAGAGGCTGCTGTGCTGCCTGGTTGCCCTGAGAAACCAGAGCACCACGAATCTCCATGGAGACAGTAAGTGGGCGTTTTCCAAACTGCATTTTTGTGCCCTTGAAGTGCACTTCGGGAAGGGGAAGGGGGCCCTTTTACAAGACTTTTAGTGAAGGTACATTAAAACTGTAATGTAATGTGCTCTTTAGAGAGCCCATATCAAGAGCTTTGTCCTTTGTAGTGATAATCACTTTCGAAAAGAACTCAGTAGAAAAGAACGAGAAAAGACGGATTTGAAAAACGTGGCACACCGTTATGTGGTGTATTATAGTATGTCCACATACACCCAGCCTATCAAAGGGGTCTCAAATTGTATAAACATTTAAAAACAGCTAACAAACCTTTATAGTGGCATCCTCTGAGGCGGAGACCATGAGGCTGAACACAGGATGGAAAATAACTCGTGTGACAGGGTTTCTGTGGCCGCTGAGGGCGTACTTCTCAGGCGGACGTGGGATCCACTCTTTGGGGTCTCTCTTTTGGCTCACGGGGCCTCCTAAAGTGATCTCTTCCTTGGCTTCATTGAGCTTTGATTCCAATTCCATAACCTAACAAGAGCCAGGATACGCTGAGGTTTAGTGTGTTTATACTGGAAATGTAACAACCAATACGACCAAGAAAATATAATTCTAAAGGACAGACATTTACAATTGTATCAGATATATTAACTGGATTTGTTTACTGGCATTCATTGAAAAAAGAAAAATACTAACCTTTTTTTGTAATCTAATGACTGAAGTCCATTTCTTTTCCAATAGGCCAGCATACTTCTTATCCAACTCCTCATTCTGAAAACATGCATTGGGAGACAAAGGGTGGACTTCTGGTAATAGCATATACTCTAAAATCACATTACAGGCAAAAATGACAATGTCACCAACTAATATAAAGAAATGGCACATAACTTTCTGTATTTTATAAAAGCTTTGTAAGACAAACTAATTACCATATCGAACTCTGCTTCCTTCTTAAAAACAGAATAAGCCTCTTCATAGCCATTTGAGCGAAGATAATCGGCTATAGCTCGATTTCTGAAAGACAAAGAGATGTATTTTTAGACACAGAGTCATGCAGTAAAGCCCTAATAAACACTTTCAGACTTCCTCTATGGGAACAGTATCATGTTCTACTAAAAAGTATGGGTGCATTACGGTTGCTTGGATACCAACATTTTGGCTTCGATATGATACCAACCCTGGTACCTCAGCATTGATACTACAGTTGAAGACAGAAGTTTACATCCACCTTAGCCAAATACATTTAAACTCAATTCTTCACAATTCCTGACATTTAATCGCAGAAAACCTTCCCTGTTTTAGATCAGTTAGGATCACTATATTTTAAGAATGTGAAATGTCAGAATAATAGCAGAGAGAATTATTTCTTTCAGATTTTATTTCTTTCATCCCATTCCCAGTGGGTCAGAAGTCTACATACACTTTGTTAGTATTTGGCAGCATGGCCTTTAAATTGTTTATCTTGTATCATCAAACCTTTTGGGTAGCGTTCCACAAGCTTCTCACAATAAGTTGCTGGAATTTTGGCCCATTCCTCCAGACAGAACTGGTAACTGAATCAGGTTTGCAGGCCTCCTTGCTCGCAAATGCTTTTTCAGTTCTGCCCACAAATTTTCTATCGGAATGAGGTCAGGGCTTTATGATGGCTACTCCAATAACTTCACTTTGCTGTCCTTAAGCCATTTTGCCACAAATTTGGAGGTATGCTTGTGGTCATTGTCCATTTGGAAGACCCATTTGCGACCAAGCTTTAACTTCCTGGCTGATGTCTTAAGATGCTGATTCAATATATATCAACATAAATTTCCTTCCTCATGATGCCATCTAATTTGTGAAGTGCACCAGTCCCTCGTGCAGCAAAGCACTCCCTCCTGCAGCAAAGCACCCCACAACATGTTGCTGCCACACCCATGCTTCACGGTTGGGATGATGTTTTTCAGCTTGCAAGGCTCACCCTTTTTCCTCCAAACATAACAATGGTCATTATGGTCAAACAGTTCCATTTTGTTTCATCAGACCAGAGGAAATTTCTCCAAAAAGTTAGAGCTTTGTCCACTTATGCACTTTCAAACTGTAGTCTGGCTTTTCTATAGCAGTTTTTGAGCAGTGGCTTCTTCTTTGCTGAGCAGCCTTTCAGGTTATGTCGATATAGGACTCGTTTTACTGTGGACATAGATACTTGTCTACCTGTTTCCTCCAGCATCTTCACAAGGTCCTTTGCTGTTGTTCTGGGATTGATTTGCACTTTACGCACAAAAAATTATTTTCATCTCCAGGAGACAAAATGCATCTCCTTCCTTAGCGGTATGATGGCTGCGTGGTCCCATTGTGTTTATACTTGCGTACTATTGTTTGTACATATGAACATTGTACCTTCAGGTGTTTGGAAAGAGGTCAAGCAAGGAGGCACTGAGTTTGAAGGTAGGCATTAAAATACATCCACACATAAACCTCCAATTCAGTACACCTACTATCACCAAATAACAGACTAATTGTCTAAAGGCTTGTCATAATTTTCTGGAATTTTCCAAGCTTAAAGGCACAGTTAACTTAGTGCAGGTAAACTTCTGACAATTAAAAGTGAAACAATCTGTCTGTAAACAATTGTTGGTAAAAAGCACATAAGTAGATGTACAAAACGACTTGGCAAAACTATAGTTTGCTAATATTACATTTTTGGAGTGGTTAAAAAAAAAATTGGTTTTAATGACTTTAACCCAAGGGTATGTACATTTCTGACTTCAACTGTAACTCGATACTTGGGCAACAAATAAAAAATATTTGATGAAATTACACCAATTATTGACAAAAAGATCTGCATAAAGCCTTATAGATAAAAATTATGCCTTTTCTGTTTAAATTTTTCTGGATTCCATGTTAAAGGTTTTATTGAAATGTTATAATAAAATTGCGTTTAATCAAATAGATACTGTACAGCTTTGATCAAACAAAAATATTATTTATAACTGATTATTTTTGGTAAAAAACATAAAAGATTTACAGTATTAATAAAAACAAATCTAATTACCTGAGGCTGCCATGGATGAATCACAACATGCTGATATTCAGTCCTGGTATTCAGCTTTTGTGATATTACTTACAGATAATAATACTAATAATATAACAACTTAATATTATATTATTATGAGTATTATTGCTACTACTCTGAATATTGCACTTTTATACAGCAGTAATATTTTTCTGTCGTAATGTCTTTAATTTCATGCATCCAGTTAAATAAAGCTCTCGTTTCAGCAGGACTTTTATTTTGAAAGAAATTTGAAGTTCTTCCTGTTGGTGAAGAGTTTGTTATAACAAGATTCCCGCGAATTGCGAGCTGAAATCTCCAGGGAAAAAGGCCATTTGAGAGTTCACAGCTGTTTACACACTCAACACACTGCTCTGCGGCTCAGCAGATGGATACTTTTGGACACACTGTATGAAAATCAAGCAGTAGTGTGTGCGTGTGTGTATATATGTATGTGTGTGAGGAGATGGCAGCTGAGTGGAGCCTTCTCATTCATTTTGTGGTGCGCAGTGCATGTGCATATTATTTAATTCATCACTCTGCTGTTTAATGATCACACTTGGCCATATCAACAATTTTCAAATAGTCTTCGATTTCATCTAAAAAAAATCTCACATTACATTATGCAAATGGCAGTAAACTTTAATATGGTACCAAAAATAACAACAAGATGATATCGTACCATTTACATGTTTGGTATCGCAATATTTCATTAGTATCGGTATGCCACACAACCCTAGCGCGCATAACCCAAATCACTTTAGATTTAGCGCATGCATGCATGATATGTGATACATTTTGAGACTGGACTGATCACATTGGCAGTGAGATAGAGAAGTCAATATGTACTATGTCTGGTCACAAAACTAGATCCATGCATGCCTTACTAGGCACATCAAGACTCACTGTGCATAACCAACATACAGATGCAAGGCTATTCTTTTGAAATTCATACACATTTTTTGGTGATGCTTGTTTCCATCACTGAAGGGACAATTAATGTAATTTGCACTATAAGGTAATAAATAAAGACAGGCCGATAATCGGGTTGACCAATATTGTTTCTGATATTCACACCTTTCTACTACCGACTCAAGACATTGTCACTTCGTGTTCAACATGTTCACAGGTAAAGTAACCATAGTTTAATAAAATGTTTGCCTAATTAATTATGTAACAGCCATACATCAAGTTAGAAACACATTGTATTTTTAAGCTTCCTAGCTAGACAAAGTCCAAAACAAAGATTAAAATACATTTGCAAACTTTTAGATTGCAAAACAACTAAGAAAGTTCCATCCCTTAATGGTGGAAACCGAAAAATAAATAAATAAAAATGCCCAGGGAAGGAAACACAACACAGGGCACTTGTTACCATGGAAACCTGCCACTGAGGATGGAAATGGTCACAAATGACACAACAAGAATGTCAAAATGGGGGATCTCTCCCCACTGGGGTAGATGGTGCTCCATCTCTTGGCACACCTTTAAACACAAGGACTCTCTCTTTCTCTCATCCTGTACTTCATTATGTAAATGAGCCCTTCACCTCTTCAGATGCTGAATAATTCATGAGCTGGCCAATGAGCTAACTTTAGGTAGGGATGTCAGCATCCTTGAGATTAGCTTTAGTAACAGCAACTTTTTCTATTGAAACTGAGTCAAACAGAAGCAGAATTAAAGAATTGCACTTTATTTAAATATGTCAAAGCATTAATTCAAGGGTGTTGTTTTTTTAATGTTAAAATAACTATAAGCAACCCCATTCTTAGTGTGACTTTCTGAAATGTATAACATTTAAAAAGCAGGTTTACATACGCACATATGTTATACAGCACATTTTTGTGTAATCAAACTAAAGTCTTTGTCTGTCCAAGCATACATGACAAAATGCAAAATTAAATATCTAAAAGGAAGGACGTCATCCAGACAATATTTAGCCAGAGACAGAGCACTTGTATTACAACGAACGCTAGAAACAGAAATCCTGTCTAAAAGAGCCAATCAACTTTTAGATACAGACATTGTCTGTCAATTAACTCCAGAATGCGCAAGTGCATTAGCTGAACTAGCCTGAAAAACAGAATTTTTAGTGTGATCTGATTTAAAGCAGCAATATTTTTTCCTCCCCAATTTGGAATGCAGGGCTCTACGCTAACTTTTTTTCCCAAGGATGAAAAAATGTATTTGCACACAAAGAAATTTAGGAGCACAGTAAAAAGTAAATACAGAGTTTATTAACAAACAATCTATTATATACATATTTACACTGCGTTTATGAGTGTGTGTGCGTGTACTAAGGGACACACATCTGTGGAACAGCACATACCAGCTGCTTTTGTATGTTGACCTTCTGGCATACTTAGAGGTCAGCCAGCGATCTCTCATTATGTCAGCAACTTGACCGATCATCTCCGCACGTTGTCGTATGTGGGATTCATGTAAACTCCGTTTTTGTGGTGGAGTCTGATAAGCGGCCCAAATTTGACGAAAGGGGGTTACGTTTGTAAAATTCATTCGCACACTGTACTCGTAAATAATTTTTCCAGTTCGCACATATCTATTTTTAAGGGCAAAAAATAGTAGAGCCCTGGAATGCCCAATTCCCAATGCGCTCGAAGTCCTCATGGTGACATAGTGACTCGCCTCAATCCAGGTGGCAGAGAACGAATCTTAGTTGCCTCCACGTCTGAGACGGTCAATCAATGCATCTCATCACTTGACTTGTTGAGCGCATTACCACAGACACATAGCGCGTGTGGAGGCTTCAATCTATTCTCCACGGCATACAACTCACCGTGTGCCCCACCGAGAGCGAGAACCACACATTATAGCAATCATGAGGAGGTAATCCCATGTGACTCTACCCTCCCTAGCAACTGGGCCAATTTGGTTAATTTGGAAATCTGGCTTGAGTCACTCAGCATGCCCTGGATTCGAACTCGCAACTCCAGGGGTGGTAATCAGCATCTTCTCTCACTGAGCAAACAAGGCCCCCGGTAAAGAGGCACTTTATGATTTCATTGTTATAAGATTTTACTGCCGATTTGAAATATGTTATTTGATGGTAATCTTGACCAACCATTTTGGAAACTTTGGTCTTTCCCCATTCAGTAGACAGAAGTTGTACTTGTATCCTTAGAAAATAACTGCCCGGGAGAGTTTGAAAGATGACCCAAGAGTGGACCGACTTGCCTTAAAAAGGACTTTGACGTCATCGGAGGAAGTGTTAAATACATGTCTTTCAACACGCACAATGGCGAGGCTAAAGGCCGAAACATAATTCAAGCAAGTACGTATAAGCGAGTGCTTGGCCAACACGTGGTCCCATTGTACATACATGAGAGCTGATTGCCTCAGAGCCCTTTCTCCCAATGTAACAACCATTCAGTTAGAGGTGTTTAGGGCAAGTTACGCTTGTTTTGCCAACCACCATAAAAAGAAAAAAAAAAGAGCAAGAAAAAGAAACAAGAGCAAACACTGATTTGCTGGAGGCACGCAGCAATGGAGACAACGATAAACACTTTCCTGCAACATTCAGCTTTTCCTGAGGATGCCCATGCATCGGGACTTATTTGTTTCCATTCATCCATTCACATATCATTAGAGAGAATTATCATTTGTGAGAAGTTTTATAAACACATTATGAGCGAGCATCATATAAACTGCATATACACGTATGTCGTTCAAATTTTCCCATTCCGTTTCCTGCCTCCACTCTTAACCCTTGTAGGCAACAAAAAAAATTGTTACACAGAGGTCCTTCGAGGACAAAAATGTCCAAGGCAAAAAACTGCCATAACAATATTATATATTAATATTATTTTCCACTTTCAATTAGTAAATTTCTTTAACCAACATCAGTCCTAATCATAACTACCAAATATTCATTTTCAGGATTTTAACCCTTTAAATTCCAGTTTGTTTGTTTTTCAATACACACACATACAAAACACACTCTGACATCCATTCAACACACCCACACAATTTGAGCTGCAACAATCATTTAGTTGCAGTGCTCTATAATAAAACAAACAGAAAATAGGGAAAAAAAAAGCATGAATTTGCTCCATAGGCTAAACATGAGACAAATGGCGCCATCTTGTGGAAAATATTAAGAATTCAATTTTGATGAAATCAAAATTTTAATGAAAGCATTATATCATAGAATTCATGATTTTATGCTTTAAATGGCACTGGTATCAAATGTTGGAGATTTAATCAGTTTTGATGGGGACATTTTTGTCCTGAAGGTCCTGAGAGTAACTATTTTGTGTACACAGTGTATTATGTGTTTTAGGAATATTTATAGGTTTATACTACAATGGATTATAAAATAATTAAAGAACAGGTAAAATTTTAAAACATTCATCTCAAATCACTATTTCATGTCCCCGTAATTATTTGAAAAGCTGTGTATTAGTGGTATGAATGTACATCACTTAAATGTTGCACGTACTTCTTACTATATTCATGGATATTTTGTGAAATAATTTTACTCTTGCGCAAAAACTTTGTCGATACATCAGATGTCGCAAACAACTGGTTTGGAAACACTTTTTCCAAGAGAAAATTGGCATTAAGACAAAAATATAGTGTCACATGACAGAATTTGCCCCAATCGTTAGCCTGTGTTAATCACGACGACAAGGTATAAAGCCTTGAAAGCCAATTTATTGTACGTTATTATGGATTGATTTTAAAGGCATATAGATCCGGTGCTTCTAGGGCTGGGTATCGAGCTCAATACATTTTAGGCATCGACCGAATTGCCTCTAAACAATCGAGTATCAAAAAATGTCTTGTCGTTCGGTACCAAATTTAGATACCGAAGGGGTTAATCTTGTCATGTCAGTGATAAGCATGTAGCATGCTAGATGTGCCCAAATCTAAAAGTGCCAGTGATTGAAAAACACTAGTTTATGCCGGTTACGCCCAGAGACGCAGCTCACACGTGAGGCTGTAGTGTGTATGCGTCCCAACCCCCATAGATGTAAAAGATGTGGAAAAGATCAAAAGTGTGGCTACATTTCACCAGGCTCGATGCCAACAGTGCGCGATGTAATATTTGCGACAAGATAATTGCTGCCAAGACCGGAAACACGACAAATCTGATGAAGCACTTGACAGTGCACGGAATAAACTTAAGAGCAGAAAGTTTTTTCCTCTTCACATTAATGTTATAGCCTCTGCCCCTGCCGACCCTGGCATGAGGAGACCAGAAGGCTCAGAAGAGGAGTCTTTGTGTCTGTAAAAAGTCAACAAACTGAAAAAATAAAACCAAAGTTTTTTAGAGACAATGTGTAATGTTTGTAATCTTGTTAAAACGGATTTCATAAAATTGGTATTGAAAACGTATCGAAATCAAGATATCGTTATCGATATAATTTTTTTTTTTTAACAATACCCAGCCCTTTGATTCAAACATGACACTCCAGGAGTGCCAACACAAATATCTTGTATCATGCACATCGACAAGTGCAAGGAGAACAAATTATTGGCCACTGTTTGTGATTAATTAATAAATAAACAGATGACTACGGCAATTTAAATTAAATTTGCTTTTACACACAATTCAAAATAATAGACGGCAGTCATGGAATATAATATAAAAAGACATATAATTTCTGTGCACAAAGATGTTTTAAATTATGAATAAATACACAATACTAGGAGTGATTTTTTGGGACATTAACTTATAGCCCAATTCTATAAAAAATATTGTTTATACTTTTGAAAAAAATGCCAGCAAAATTCCATGTATAAAATTAAATAAATTTCCAAATGAAAAAAGAATTTAATAAAAAACAATTCCCCCCACAAACTTGAATTAGCCTTACCCTGTTCTGTAGATGAAAAAAGTCAGCTGAATGACATTTTCAGAAAGTTCTCCACTTTTTTTCCCCAAGAACTATTTGTCCAATGAGTTCAATATTTCAAAATCTAACCCCCATTATCTCGGATCGCATTTGCTGAGCTTCAGAAAATGTAAACTGCATTATGACATTAAATTAGTTTTAGATGACAATCAAGTTCAGTTGGACATTAAAAGTTGCTGGACAAATTTGTGGGACATAATGCAGTTGTGATGGCAATGCTTTAGATTATATGATTGTTCAAAATAGCCTATTGAATATCAGGAATGTATAAATGTCAAACCTGATATTACACCGCATCAATTTTTCTTTAAAAGCTGTGCACACAACATATACACATCGATGGATGGTCCTTATAGGAAGGCCGAAAGTTTCCCCCCATTACTTGATCAGGGCCATAATTATTCACTTTCGGGTCAGAACCGGTGGCAATCTGCGATAGGTGCAACATCAGGACCAATATTACAGTCCTATCAGAAGGGCAACTGTTCCCTTTTGATTGTAATTCCTCATCTTCTGATTGCTTTTATTTGAGAAATTAAAATGACAATTAGCTGGATAATTTCAATGAATTTTCTTAGTACTCTCCCCATTTTACCAAAATTAGGAGGAAAAAAATTAGGGACATCTGGACAATTAGCGATAAACACACATTTCTGTATGGAATTTGAATGGAAACAGGCAGAAGATGCCAAATTTCACTTTGTTGATAACAAAATAGCGCAAAAAGTGGATGGAAACTAGGCTATTGTCTTGTTAGTTTGTCTTGGCCCAAAGCGATGCACTTGCTAGAAACATTTCTTTGTGGAAGCTTGCGTTTATTTAACAAGTGAGATAAGAAATTATTTCAACCCAATTAAATATTGTCTCTAACCATTTACTTTTCCTCATACTTTTCCTAAACTCATGCACTAAGCTAAGTTAACTTGCCTTGCATGCACTATAAAGTGATGGTTGTCACGAAGATGACTCGCCAGATTGGACGCGTTGCCCCGTTTCGCAGCGACTTTCCTCTGGCAAGCTCTGCAGACAGAGTTACCATCTTCTACTAATTTTCCCACAGCATTCTTATAAAATAAGAACCACACTTCTGATTTGGTCTTCTTAGAAGGTTGGAAATTCTCTCGAGCACGGTCATTGCCTTCCAGCATGTTTTCATGCTAAAAAAAAACAATGAAAATGTTGCATGCTGCGCCCATGCGTCAGACTCAAGCTGGGTGTGTGTGGACAGCATTTGCCGCGAGTTTTACAAATCACAATAATCGTGCACAGTTTTAATGATAATTAAATGTGACACGGTAATATTAACTGTCTGGGAATTTTATCGTGGTTTACCGTGAAACCGGTAACCATTTCATCCCTATAACCAGGTTTAATTTTGTGAATAAATGTGTATTTATGCAACAAAAAAAGGCATGTTACATGTCAGCTGGGTTCATTTTACTTCAAGTTGTAAGATAACGGAATTTTCTGATGACAATCGAATGCTTGAGGTTGCCATTAAAGGTGGTCTATTATCTACACCATCCCCCATGTGAACACAGACAAAAGTAATGTAGTGGGGGGTTGTGACACTTCAAAAGATTTAAGTAGATTTGGACGTTTAGATTATTCACCCAGAGTTTTGGAAAAATATAAGTAAACTACCCTCACGCTATTGTTCTGTATTAATATAATTAAGATTAAATATAAACCTTTTCATGTAATCATGAAAGCTGCCGCACTATGCAACTGTACCGCCTATGGTTTTACCTTTTAAAATCACAATAATGGCAACAAATATAAAGGTTAATTGTATGTAGTATATACACTATAAAACCAAATGACCAACAATAAACTTAAAGGACACAGCGTCAGAACCAGCCACAGTGCAAAATGGAATGAAATGCAAATAAAAACCATTCAATACTGAAATAATGTCTGCATTTGTTTCGAATGTTGAAATTTCACTTCAGCAATATCTATACTGTATATGATAAATGTTACTATACTGTATAATCAAATGTGTATTTATTACAAACAAACAATAAGAAAAGAGAGATTCGATATGATGATATTTAACTAGAGTGCCAAATACACTACTGCTGACCAATCAGTCCATGTGTTTATATTCAAAGAATGTGACTACAAACTACCATGTAATTTACAGTACAACACGGCTTAAAAGCATTGTTGCGTTTTTTAATAGGGCTAACAAATAAAATTACGAATGTTCACAATGTGTTTTCATTTAGATTTTCAGGAGGATAATTAAATAACTGATACCTATGAAGAAACGGTTTTCATTAGTTGAAAAAGGCTGACATTGTAAAAACAAATGTCTGTATACCAATTCACAACACTGTATGACCGCATTGCCATGTGTGTGACCAAAATTCATTATACCAGAGATCTTCTATACAGATATAACAACCCTTTTTTAACATTGGAGAGAGGAGGTAGCTTCTGAAACCAGGAAAATGCTGCCTCTGGAGGGTGTATATGGAGGTAAAAGGGGATCAAGGCACGTCTGAATCCAATGTTCATGTCACATCCTGTCTAATGAAATAAGGGCGTGGACGATTCATCAATGTAATCGACATCATCAATTACAGAAACATGTCGATTTGCATAACATGCGTTGGTGCGTCGCATTGGAATAATTAAAATGGCAGCACCGGTTTAAACATGGATTCCCCGAAGAACAAGCTGCAGCTAAAAAAAACTTGGTGATCTAAAACATGGGAGTATTTTAGCCGGAGACCCAACAATGTGGTGCTGTGTAAGATATGCTAATCGAAAATGGCTTATCAGAGCCGTACACTTGAAGTGAAAGCATCCCGGAGCACTCGTTAAGATGGCACCTGTTTATTTTTTTGTCCCCACCCAAACATGATATAGTATTACAACACGTGTTTCTGTTAGTAGTATTCACTAAGATGTATTTTCTAAATGTTTCCTCATCGCCCCCATGTTAAAAGTACCACTGCTAATGTAACTTTACACCATGCGTCATCTAATTTTGTCATTTGGCCGTTTCATCATTTCTGTTTACTTTATCATCCATGCAACCCTCTACATTGCGAGTAAATCACTCGCATATGCGAGTAGATTTTGCACTATGTGACTAAAAACGTCTGTTATTAGCAACTGGCAAGTAAAATTTTACATTTCACTCGCCAGTGAGCGTGGAGGAAAAAGCAAAAGCAACAGCAGCTCTCTTTAGAGTGTGTGAAGATGAACCACTTCTCAAGCGCTCTGATGAGCGCTCTACAGAGCCGTGCGCAAAACTCCTGCGAAAATATAAACGGATTTGTTTTGTGAACGCAAAGCGCTCCAGTTTCACTTTACGGCCATGTAATCATTGTGGGTTAATTCAGTGTTATAACATGCAGTGAGACAGAGGAGATGCTCTGCACTATTTCTGTGGAGATGATCAAACGCAAGAAACAGAATCTCAAAGTCTTCCTTCATGAGAAATAAGGGCTTGTGAGTTAACCAGAGAGCCTTAAAATAATGTGTGAAAGTGAAGAATTTAAGGCAGACATTTTTTACTATTACATAATATAATAGCTATACAGGTTAGCTGGGTTACAAAAGAAGCAAAAGAAAACAAAACATTGAAAGTCCAATGGATCAGAAGTAAATCGGACAAATAAGAGAGATATATTTTAGTTATTTAGACATTTTGATAATTAAAATATTATTTTAATTATTTTATAATTTTATTTGACTGTCATTCATAAATTTTTGAAGCCTGAAAAGGAAATCATATACCCTCATTTTATTATATGACCTACATTGACTGATAGGGCAGCGAGGCAACAAGACAGATACCTTTGGTTTCAGACGTAGCTGTCAACTAGCATATTACGACATTAAATAACTGTTTGTGGATACCATACAAATTAATGGGGAGAGCCATAAACTGACAACTACCTGACGGAAGATTTTCGGTGTCTTCTCTTTTAAAACAGCAATTTTATCGTTGTAAACGATAAATTCCAAAAGGATTTTGTTCCAGAGTTAATTCCAAAAGGATTTAGTGCAAAACATGTTGAAGATTAGTGTACAGGCAGTAGGGCTGGGCAATAAAACTATATCGATATATATCACGATAAAGAAAAACTAAAACGATAAAACACAAGCAGTTCGGCTTTCTCAGGCTGCGTTTCCACTGGGGCAGACGAAATCTGCGCAAAGGTGCTCACAGCGCTAGGAGAGAGCTTGCTCCGCACCGCTGCCAATCCTACGCTCCACCTTGCGAGCATGACGCTCGGCTTTCATAGGAATGAATTGCGCCAGTGGTAACGTAGGGTCAGACCGGATGAACATGCTAATGCTAGCTGCCTTGCTAACAATTAGGTTACGTCAGACACTGGATTGATTCCATCTGCACCACAAAACTTCATGACAACGGTTGCACCCTCTCATCATCTCTAATGAAGAGCGCGACAGAATAAAAGTGATGTGGACAACAGCTCTGCTATTTCTGCGCTGTAATTTTGAATATTGTTCCCTGGCACCAAACATGCATCATTTCTGCCCTGTTCCGTTCCGCATGAGTTGCCTCTTTTCCCTGCATGTGTATAGACATGAAGCGCCGCATGAGTTAACGTGGTTTCAAATCACCTTTTAGACCAAAACGTTTTTCCCTGCTAAACGTATCTTTATCAGCATGTTACGAGTCTTTAATAATAAACAAATCGATTTCTGTTCCAATTTTGTGAAAATGAATTAGATGTCTGGAATGGATAAGGAAAGACTAAAATTACTAGTTGGTAGACTAGTTTTTGTCAATTTAATGAAAATATAGAAATGTTTTTTAAATTAAAAAAAAAAAAAACGTTTTCTAAATTTTATCTCGGGACACCCCATAACCCACATTCAGCATCATTCCACAGTCACAAGGGCTCTAATTGGGTATCTGAATCTAAAGAAATATAAAAAATATTTAATTATTTAAAAATATTTAATTTTAATGTAAAAATATTCCAACAAATACTGGACTGCTGTAACTATGCTTCAGAACAAACAGATGATCTTTTAACATTCATTTTCAATTGATAAACGGTAAAAAGACGGTAAAATTGGTAAAAGATCCCACAGATCCCATAGACCCCACTGCTTTGGCCGTATCTGGACCCCCTGTGCAGATTTGTAGAGACTATTTTGACTGTTTAGAATACATTTTTTCTTCTTTTCTTCTGTCAACTTCGAAATAAAAAAAAGAAAGTGCAATGTATAAATGTATATCGTGATAAATATCAATATCGAACAATATGAAAAAGATTACCGTGATAACAATTTTGGCTTTATCGCCCAGCCCTAACAGGCGGTCAACTCATTAAACTATTAACTGTTTCCTCACAAAAGCAGTTTATTTAGAGCAATGAAGCATCTCCTACGTAGCCATCCATTAAGAAAAATGGCTTCTGGTCTCCTCGCCAGTGTACCGCCCATGGAATGTCTATGGGACTGCCACGTTTGTAGTCTCCTATATGTATGAAGGGTTCTGCATCTACATTCAATGTGCTGTGATTCTAAGCAATCACTATCATTCCAAACAAAACAGCCAGGCAACAATGATTAACATCTATATGTGCATGTCAAATATTTAGCTGACTTGATGAAATTGCACTTTCACCTATATTTAGGCCTAGCCTCTACAAAACCAAACATTTCTTCTTTGATACAAAAAGTTTCTTAAACACTACCATTGTTTAAATATGAGTGTGGGGTAAGTCACAGGTTCCAGTGCACCCAAGACTACCCAGTGACTCCTTGTGCCATCTGAAGCATGAAGATTGCAGAAGGATGGTCATGCAATTATAAACGCATCCTCCAATCCTCAGTCAGGAGGCTTTATGAAATATTCAAGCTAACTAGCTGTCGTAGGAAGCACCCCGAGGCACAGGTAGCCGTTCACTTTACTAGATATTTCTGCACTGAGCTGATGCACAGCACTGCATAGACTGCAGATTGAGTCAAGAAGAATGTCTGAATCACCCAATCAATGCTAAAGAATAAATTAATTATGTGCAGTGATGGGAATTGTACACAATTAAACTATTCCGATTCCTCTTAACGATTCTGGTTTCTGAATGGTTCCAAAATCTTTTATTACTTTTAAGGAAGAAATATTTGGAAATGCAATTCTTATTTGATTTACTGCCCTCAGCAGCCTGTTACCATGTGATGAGATTATTTAATATTATAACAGAATAGATTTCTGCAAATGGTGTGTTTACACATACAGAATATTCATTTTGGAGTGAACTATCCCCTTAATGATCCTCAGAATAATTGCCTTATCTAATAGTTATAGAAGTGATAGCGGCCCATGACAGCATGTTTTGAGTGAGTGTTTGCAGTTGCACAAATGAAGACATGGACTCACAATTCATCTCGTTGCCTCTGTGACAGCACCATTTTGGCAGGGGGGTGGGGTGCTGTCTTTGCCCCAAGCAGGAAGCTGTCAAGTTGTCCCGAGCTGCTCCTCAGCAGGACGGACTGTGGAAGGAGATGACACACAATGTCTTGCTCAAAATTACGCTGTTTGAAACACCTTCAGCTTGTGGCTCAGACTCTTCTTCCACAACGACACACCAGACCAGAGCAAAACCGATGACCCACTGGAACTATCAACAGTCTGATCCACTTGCCATCTAGAAAGAGAAAGGAATTTTTTTAATTAATTAGAGAAAGAACCACAACCAAAAGTGAAGTGGCAACAAATCTGGCCTTGACCTGATTGAAGTCCAAATTGCCCTGAGTCATTTAAGCCAGACAATAAACCTTTCTAAACACAATAAAACAAAGTAATTACTCATCGGCTAGCATTTTTGCACATACTCCAACTTACACTCAGTCAACCAATTTGTTCAGCTGCTCTTCTGCCCTTGTGCACAGTAAAACAGTCATCCAGACGAGTGAAGAGTAGTGGGATGGGTTGACTGAGACGAGACTTCATAATCCTTTCAGTTGGTTTTGACGGCCCAAAAATATCTACTGTATTCTGTGTGGTGCACACTGAAATAGCTTGACGCAGGTGACAAATATCTAATCTGGCCTTCAGCGAAAGAAATCTAGACATGTGGGGATGTTTCGGACTGGGAGAATACATTTCTAAAGCTATTCTTATGGAGTTTTGTGTTAATTATTTTTATATAAATAATTCAGCTTGCTCACAGGGGATCTAAATACAATATTTATTAAATTTTTATACATAATTTACAATCATGTTTAATCAAACTACACAATGATCACGCTAAGACTTTAGAGATATTAGTTTATTTTTTTTCTTTTATTTTTTTTGTTAATGCATGATTTCCTGTAAAGCTGCTTTGAATCAATGTGTAATATGAAAAGCATTAGGCAAATCAAAATGACTTTACTATTCATAAAATAATTAGCACTTCCACAACATTTTGACTTGGATGCTTTTGCTGTCCAGTTCCTGTGCATCTTGTTACAGTCAATTTAAAACTGAAGTTGGCCTTCATAGCCTGAGCTAAGGAAAATTTCTCATGACTCTGTGAACCCTGTCAATCATGCTTTAGGTCACACAATAATGAGCATCACCAAGTAGAATGGGAAATGAGCCTCACCCTGAACCTTACCTTATATATTCAGACAAAAAATAAAGCAAGCACTCAGCAAAACATTACATCATATTTCCGCAGCCATGAGGTTTTATGGACAATCTTTAATCCCATTAGCAGATCAGGACTGTTAACTATGGTAATCAAAAGACAGGCCTACTAGGGCTGGGTGATATGATGATGTAATTGGATATTGACGATGTCTTCCAAAGATCCCGATGCTGATTGCGAACAGACGATGATCAACAATATAGGGAAATGGCAAAACCATGGATCTGGGAAGTCGCCAAATATATTAAACAGTGGCCAGGGTGTGAAACTAGTATCTGTCACCCACAAAATACGATGAGGCTCAATCCAGTTCACAAGCTCCTCGTCCAAATGTATTTCATGTGTTGGTAATTTTGCTCATCTACCTGCAACAGGTGGGCGACCGCAAGACGTCTCGGAGTGACACATGACAATAAATGCTGTTAGTCACAAAGACACGTGCTTGAAGAAATACACTATTATATTTTTAAGAACACAAAAAAAAAAAAAGCAGTCAATGCTTGTGTCTGCTTTACTGTTTGCTCAGAGGCGTGCAGCACGAATCTGTCATGTGGAACAAGCACAAGTGTGTGAAAACGGTTTGCAAGAATAATGTTGTCTAAAATAATGCTGCAAATTATCTCTGATCATATTGGGAGGTGATGTGAGCTGAATTCGCTTTATTTCCTCACGGTTGGCATGCATTGTGGATTCCTATGTAATGCAAATGGAGCCATTGGAGACTGTAAATGTTTGGATTTGGGGAGGTGGTTAAATTAGATTTTTTTGATCACTTCTTTATTTTATTGCTTTTTTGGTTTAAAGTGCAATTTGAATTTAGAAATGTCTTTTGTATTTCAATAAATGAATAACATCTTAACAGCAAAATCAATAAAGCAAAAAATTCGACCGATTTGCTGTTTGTTCAAAAGCGTGCAGCACGAGCTGGTAATGTGGAACAAGCACATGTAAAGAGTTTTCACTATTTTTCTCTCCATTTCATTCATCTGAAAGCTGTTTGCAAGAATAATGTCATCTATGAGAATGCTGCAAATTATCTCCTATCATCTCAGGAGGTGATGTGAGTTTAGTTCACTTTATTTCCACATGGGTAACATGCATTGTGAATGCAACTTTGCAGGTTCAGTAATATATTTATATAAAAAAAAGGCAAAATTAATTAAAACAAAGTAATGCAAGACAAGTTCACCTTTTTTATTATTATTTTCTTTTCTTTAGGCAGTATTAACTGTATTACCAAAACGCAATACAAACACAAATTCGATAAGAACACACATTTAGCAGCATTAATTTGGGAACACAAGGGAATTTATTAGGCTTATTTATTTTTATTATTGACTTTAGTTCTTAATCTGTAGGCTATTAGTAATTTTCCATTTGTTTTTCCACATGTGTTGACAGATGGCAAATGAAGCCATTGTGTACAGTAAATGTTTGGATTTGGGGAGATGGTTAAATTTTTGGTCACTTTAAAGATTTTTTGGTCACTTTATTATTGTATTGCTTTTTTAGTTTAGTTTAAAGTGCAATATGAAATTAATTTATGTTTTCATGTTTCAATAAATGAATATAATTTTTAAACCAAAAACAAGCAAAAAATTCACAGACCCTCGGCAGGGGGGTTGACTATGTTATCGGATATCGTGACATTTTTTAAGGCAATTATCGCCAAAATATTTGTTTATATATCGCCCAGCCCTAAGGCCTACATAACCAAGCTATACTCTTTTAACCATAAATAGCTGGAGCTATTCAGAATGATAGGCCATATAAAGGCAATGTTTTCATCAGCTCACCTGGTACATGCAGTGTTCCCCTATAAGCATTTATATATACCCTATAAGTGCATACCCCGCTGCTGAAATATGAACGGCAATGTTAAAATGTTATATTATACTTTGATAATGTGCAATAATTTCCTGAATAAGAGTAAATGCACCCTCTTCAGTCCACACTTCCACGCTGTTGCACTGGCCGGGACTGTCTTTCACTTTCATTTGATTGGCACTTTTTCCTCCGCGAGATCAAGTGAGGCAGATGCGCTGTCAATCAACTTCACGACACCACGGTTTCCATGTACACTTGCCAAACAAAAAGACAACAAATTACTTGATTAATTTGTTTGTGTTAGTTTTGAATAGATCGTTTTTTTTTAAGAATCAGAAAGAACAATATGTGGGAAAGTTCAAGGTTCGTTTTTTTTATTTGTGTCAGGTAGCACCTAATAAAAAAAAATATATAATAATTCTAGCGCAATTCGTTTTCCTAAAAATTGACATCCACAAATGTGGAAAGTAGGACTATGTTGTGAAATTTTAAATAATACCAAGCTATAGAAAGACTTTTTTTAATCAAATTGTTTATTTTGTTTCCAGGAGTGTTGGTTATTCATGTTTTTGAGATGTTACATAGATTAGAGCTGATTTTCTGTTAAATGTTTTGCCTATGTTCTACATCAGGGGTTTTCAAATTGGGTTAAAGTGAGCCTCCCCCTAGAGAACTTGAAGACAGCCATCAACTATCAACTTTGAAAACATAAACATCAGACATAAAACAACATCAGCTATGGGCAGCACTGTTTTGTCACAGAATCAAATGGGTAAAAATCACTTCCATATTGGATTACGTTAAGCAAAAAAAGAAAAAGAAAAAGAAAAATATCAGATAGCCGATTTTGCCTCTTCATTTTCATCATCCCTACATCAGTGGGAACAATGAGTAACTTTTTGATGCGCACAGGTGATCGATGCGGGGCTGCACAGTAAAAAAAAAAAAAAATAGAAAATGATTGGTGTTGTTTGACTTGAACCGTTATCAGGGTTCACACACATTTTTACCAGTCATGGAAAATGTTTGGTAAAAATGTGTATGAACCCTGATAACGGTTCACGTCTGTACACATCCGTCCTGCTAGCTTGCGTGTTAAAGTGCCTGTAATGCATATGCGTGTTGCAAAATGGATCGCTTTGCTATAAAATCCTCATCCCCCTTCACCTACCCTTTTTTATGTGAGAGTGTGTTTTTCGCTTTGACCCTGCTGGAGGAGGATTTACTTTTATTCCTTTTTTTTTTTTACTGTGCAGCCCCGCATCGATCACCTGTGCGCATCAAAAAGTTACTCATTGTTCCCACTGACGTAGGGATGATGAAAATGAAGAGGCAAAATCGGCTATCTGATATTTTTCTTTTTCTGCTTAACGTAATCCAATATGGAAGTGATTTTTACCCATTTGGTAAATGGGATTTTACCCATTTTTACCCAGTCTACATGTGTTTTGTGGATCTGGAGAAGGCGTATGACCGGGTCCGCCAGGAGATACTGTGGGAAGTGCTGCAGGAGTACGGGGTGGGTCCCTTATTAGGGCAATCCAATCCCTGTATGTCTAAAGCGAGAGCTGTGTCTTCGTGTCATCATTGGTCCGTGCCCTTCAGCTCTCACTGGTTGGCTTGGCAGTCGAGTGTGAAGCAGCTGGGATGAGGATTAGCACCTCTAAATCTGAGGCCATGGTTCTCAGCTTGGAGTAGAGCCGCTGCTCCTTTGTGTCGAAAGGAGCCAGTTGAGGTGGTTTGGGCATCTGGTAAGGATGCCCCCGGGGCACCTCCCTAGGGAGGTGTTTCAGGAACGTCCAGCTGGGAGGAGGCCTCAGGGAAGACCCAGGACTAGGTGGAGAGATTACATCTCCACACTGGCCTGGGAATGCCTCGGGGTCCCCCAGTCATAACACTGCTCAGACTCACAAGCAAACATTCCCATAAGCTTAATTAACATTGCAAGTTATTACATACAAACATTTAAAGCCTTAATGCATTCAAACAATAAATGTAAATATGAAATATACTAATTCCTTGTACACTATCCATATGAACTTGAGCAATCGTGAGCAAACTTTTCAGCCGTTAATGAGGTGCCAAATGAGACAAAGCATGGTGCTACGCATATTCACAATCTACTCAGTTGCAATGCATTTTGCATACTGCTGCTCCACGCAGGCTCTGAGTAGCGCTTATTCACGTAATTATTAGCACACTTGTACTGCTGAAAATGTTTTTTAGAAAATGACATGACTTTTCCAAAACATTCAGTGTTAACTTGTTTTCTAAATTCTAAATTCCATGACATTTCCAGGATTTTAATGACCGTACGCACCCATGCTCTCTGGCGCGGGAGGCGCGCCTCACCAATTGAAAACCTCTGTTCTACATCTAGATAATTGGATCAGGTACGTCTTGCTAAAAATGCAAGCAGTTCCGCAAAATGATACACACAACTAGCTAACTGAATCAAAGTCATGAAATCAGCCTGTTAGCAAGAATTAGCAAGCTAGCGGTTACCTCACCCTGCTGCCATAAAACAGTCAATGAGGCTCTGTACCACAAGCTAGCAATCCAGCTAATATGACATCATTATGTACTGAACAAGATAGCTCTAACAATACCGCTACTGAGTAAACACAAGAACAACAACTCCAACATCAACAACATTGCTGTTAATTTATTTACTATTTAGTAAAAAAAAAAAGATGATCCATAGCGCTGTCATGGGCAAGAAAGTGTTTATTTTACTTGTGCATTTGGCGATCCAGCTTATGGTGTATTACTGCCATCTGCTGAGCTGGACTGTGGAGTGTAACAAGAAAGTCTTTCAGTGGAGTCAAATGTCCACTGAAGATGAAGAAATTTGTGAAAATACGTAACAAAACTAATGTGGGATTAAACAGAGTCTACTTTAAAAGGTAGCTTACCACCTGGAGTTTACTTGTAAACAAACAAGTTATGTTTACATTAATTCTTGAGGTCTAACAAACATGTGGAATGCACACCCCCCAATTAATGGTATGAAATGTATATTGTGTTAAATATTTATATCTATATAATATTTTTGGCCATATCGCCCTGCCCTAGCGCTACATATAACAAAACCAAAATACAACATCCAAACGTGTTTGTGGGGTCGCACGAGCAAAACTGCTTGTCATTACCATAAGTTAGTCTCCGTTAAACTTCACTGAGCATGTGAGCGCACATGCGTCAACCAAACCTGATCAGAACTGAGAAAGGAAGCATAACAATTTGTATTAAACCGTGCTTTGCAGTTTAGTAATTGTGCAACATCATAATCGCAATTAGGGCTGCAACTAACGATTATTTTGATAATCGATTAATCTAATTATTATTAGAATGATTATTCGACTATTCTGCAAATATTGCAACGATTAATCATTTGCTCTTAACCAATTATTCAGCTTGTGCCCGACTTAAAAGGTTGGATTAAATGCGCTTACTAAAAAAATAAAAAATAAAAATAAAATAAAAAAAAGAGGACAAAAATAAAATACCTCTAAATGACATTCACTGAATTAATGGGAAAAAATACTTCAAATTTCATACAGTAAAGAAATTCACAACAACAAATTAAATTTTTATCAAGTGTTTTTGTCTTTTCTAAAAATCCTTAAAACAAGATATATTTAATTGAGAAGCAGCATATAAGATATTTAGACTTGCTTTAAGAGAATGTATCTTAAATGCAAGTGTATTTTGTATATAAGTGTATTGTATCACTTGGTTATACTTCTGCAAGTGCAGTAAAGACAAAATATACTTCTTATAGTCAAGATCTATTCTCTAAAAGCAAGTCTATATATCTTATACTGCTTCTCAGGTGAATACATCTTTTTTAAAGGATTTTTAGATATTTTAAATATTTGTATTTTTAATATTATTTTCAACATTCTCAGATAACAATAATTTTCTTCTACAGTATAGCTGCTGAAAAAAAGTTGCTTTAAAGGTGCTATAAGATTTTTACTGTACCAAATAATAAAATGACCATAATACATCATTAGAGAATTAGGAAACATGCCAAGTTGAAATACTGGCTTCTCTGATAACAATGCTACTGCAAGTATATTCTATTTTGAAGTCTCCATTCCGGGCCGGAATTTTTGTTTATGTTTTGGCCTGTGTGATCCCACCCACTGCCCACACACCAATAGTAATTTGATACCGCCGATTTGAACAAGTATGCAGGCAAACAACACTGCGTGCTTCAGCCATGGAACCCGGCACACAAACTTGATCAGAGATAACAGATTCCACCTGACCTAAAAAGCCTCGCCATCTGTCTAAAAACTACAATGACCAGAGGCGTAGTAAAACAAGGATTAATATTGGAGATGCCTTTGGAAGATGGAGACAGCTTAAAGCCCAAAAAAAATAAAAAATACAAATAATTTTGTTGCCGTATATAATGGGGCAAAGACTACCCTCTCTCACCTTTTTGTTCAATTCCATCCATCTTTAACTCACAAAAAAAAAAAAAAAACCTCTTATTAATAAAGCGGCATATTACCAATTTTCTTCACAATAAGAAATGCACAGTGACATATATTATGATTCAATAACTATCACGTTATAATCTAGCTGCAGCGTGCGCTCGAGGGATGAGCTTCCCCGCGACAGTGTGTGCATCAGTCAGGTGCAGTTTCAATCTCTCACCGTTAAATCGGTACATTCATGCAACTCATAGAAGAACACCTTTTCTTCTCCAGACTATCGATTTTCGAGATGTCCCAAACAGTTTTTAGAGTCCCAAACGGCTTCATCAGAGAAAATAACTTTGCACCAGTCTTCTGCTGTCCATTTCTTGTACTTCCCGCAGAATTTCAGTCTGTCCTTGAAGTTTATCTTGGAGAGAAGTGGCTTCTTTGCTGCCCTTCTTAACACAAGCCCACTGTCCAAAAGTCTTCACCTCACTGTGTGTGCAGATGCACTCACACCAACCTGCTGCCAATATTGAGCAAGCTCTGCACTGGTGGTGACACGATTGCGTAGCTGACTCCTCAGGAGGAGACGGTCCTGGCACTTGCTGGAAACTCTGGGACATCCTGAAGACTTCTTCACTGCAGTTGACCCTCTCTCCTAGAAGTTCCTGATGATCTGGTAAATGGTTCTTTCAGGTGCAATATTCTTTGCAGCAATTTCTTTGCATGTGAGGCCATTTTGATGCAAAGCGATGATGGTTGCACGTCTTTCTTTAGAGGTAACCATAGCGAACAAGAACACAATGATTGGAAGCACTTCTTCCCTCCTTTTATAGCAATCAGTCTACTCTTATAATCCAATCAGAATGATAGAGTTATTTTACCTGAATAGTACTAGTTCACACTTTCCCAGGTCCAAAAAACTGTGAATTTGGGGTTTTTGTGATAGTTAATTTTTTTAGCCAATGAAGCTTTTTGCAATTATTTAAAATGCATCTGATCACTCTGCACAATAATCTAGAAACGATGCGAAACACCACACCAACTGAAGCAGAAAATTTTGCGAAACACAAAATTGATGTCACTGCCAATTAGTGTTGTCAAAAGTACCGGTACTTCGGTACCAAGTCGATACTAAAACAAAAAAGATGTAATGGTACCAGTGTTTCTGCAGTATCGGTAGTACCGAGCACCGAATCCATCCTGTACCAGCGCACAGTATGACTGGCACACGACAGCTTTAAAATGCTCACAGGCTTATTTTGAATGCGTGCTCTGTTACTTCTTTTACACTGAAATGGACAATTAATCAAATTAAAATCGTGACATGCCCTATTATGATTTATTAAACCGATAAAGGCTGCAATCTACAGTGGAAGAGATGTGTACGTTAAATAAATCCAACCTCTCATCCACTAGAAACTCCACAAACATTGAGATTCATTCACGATGTATGAGATGACAGAGTACTTATCTATTGTGTATCATGTAAAATATATATTTATATAATTAAAATCACAGCATCTAATCTAATCTCAGCTCAGCTTTATTTATATCACATTTAAAACAACAGATAACCAAAGTGTGTCACAGTAATACAATTTAAAACGTAACATTTTATAACAACCCGATCCCTCAGGCTAATTAAGCCTCCGAGTGGAATAAAGGCCGACTGCAGATGGTGGTGCAACAGAGAGAGAGAATTTTTATGGGCAGCTGACAGTCATGTGTTTGTGTCTTTTGTTTAAGTTTTTCATTAAACTATTATTTATATTGTCAAGCCAGTTCTCGCCGCCTCCTTTCCCTTAATCCCTTTACAGACCACATACACAAACACCAGTAATCTAAAACACAAACACTCCAAAACTGTGACCTACATTTCATTCATCAGACTTAAGTTTAAAAAGATGAAATTTCAGACGTGCCTTAAAAGTCTTCAATGATCACACAGTGTTGCAAACCGTTTATCCAGAAAAGTGAAGCATACGGCAAAAAACTAGTCATAATAAAAGCATGATTCAAAATAAAATCTCGATGCCTGAAATTGAAAAAAATATATATATTACAACTTTATAGTAAAATTTAATATTCTCTATAATAATAATAATTAAAGTATCACAAGCAAGACATCTGTTGAATAAAAGTTTGGCAAAAAAAAAAAAAAAAAAGGAATGACATGTTAAAAATGTTTATGTTCCCTTGTTAAAAGTTTTAAGAATGTATTGTTAGACACCATTTTGATGATGAAATTAAATTAAACTTAAAAATTTTTTTTGGAAAATAATAATAATTATTAAACTATAATTATTAAAAATAACTAAACTGGTGTGTTCAATAGCACAATCATATTTTTGCTGTGGTATCTAAATTGGTATCGAGAACCGTGAAATGTAACTGGTATCGGTACCGACTACTGAAATTTTGGTACCGTGACAACACTACTGCCAATACTTTTGGCCATGGCTGTAGATGATTGATTTTACTAATAAAATACTGTATATACAGCTTAATAACGACATGGAGAATATTTAATAGTCCTGATAATATCAAACATGATGTCTGATTTCACTAGTAAACTTAAGTAGATGTATGGCCTACATTTTGTTTTACAGAACAAGTAAAGTGTCAATGTGCAACCCTATGTGTCTAATATAATTGGATTTTCAGAATTATTAATAGTTCTATTCTGGTGTCACCATTACCCTCTGCTGGGCAGATTTTCTTTCCCACTCCATAATTTTGCACTTTAATAAACAGAACTTTTTGTTAAGTTTTATAAGTTAAGGAACTGTTTTGACTATGTTTCGTTGCATTGTTTTCATACGAATCATATAAATAATTACACCCATAATCATTAGTTTTTTTTTTAATGAACACATTTTAATAAAACACAGGAAATAAAATTTCACTTTTTTATTAGACAAGTCAAATAAATAATCGATAATCAAAATAATAAAAAAAAAAATTGTACACCTCACACGATATCTAAAACACAACAAAATGTGGCACAATGGACAAACAGGTCAGTCTAGTGCAAGTTTACATAGGAAACAAGATGGTCGCAAAAAAGATTTCAGTGTAAACAGGCCCCTAGTTCTTTAGGCGATGTGTGAAATAAGCAAGATTATCTCATCAAGTCCTGCCTGCTATACACCAATATACTATTCAGTGCTTTTGTGCAAATGTGATACTTCCCTGTTAAAGGGCTACTCATTGTTAGCGTAAGAATTCAATGCCCAAAAAATTCAGTTTACACAAGGGTCAAGGTAAATACCCTTAACTGGGAAAATAATTGTCTACAAGCTGTAACTGGAACACTCCTTTGACACAAGTTAAATCTTTTATTCTAGTCATGCCAGGTTTGACATTAATGATTGTAAATGCTATTGAGTTACACTCAAATGCTACACCAAATGCAGCTCTCACATATCTCACGCAACCAAAAAAGGCATGGTGATAGCCCCTGGTCACTGAATGCTTTCTTAGTGGTAACATTTTTCTGTTATTATTAACCTTAAGTTATTCAACATTCTCTATGTTGTATTGCTTTGGGTAGATCTCGAGTTTCTTAAGGCAAGTTTATAATATATTGGTTAAAAACGAATCAGACTTATATTATTATAATATTAAATTTAGCATTATGGTAAGAATGCTTTAAAGAAAAGTAGTTGTTTTGTTTGACTATTTTCAAAGCTCCAAATAAAGAGAAAATTATACAAGAGGAAATATCTTAAAGTATTTACCTCACTGACAGAATTACCCAAATATAGACTTTACAATGTGGTTATATAATACAGCTTCTTGGTTTACCCAAAACATTTACTATATCGTGACACATATCGTGATATAAAATTACTTATATATTGATTTACAATTTTGGTCATATCAGCCAAGCTTATGACATACAAGGGAACAGTGGTGCACTGAAATGTTAGCCAGATTCAAGATTACTTGACTCAAAACACGTGGCCTTAATGAGATCCAATAACCATTCAGCTCCACTCTCATAGATTTGGTGAAGCAGTGTCTAGACCAGGGGTCGGCAATCTATGGCACATGTGCCAGCGTTGTTTTCCTTATTACATCACGCGTTGTTCTGAAAGCAAAAAGAAACAAATGAAACTCGGAATGTAGGCTGTCATCCACAACCGAAGCAATACAGGCACGTTTACTCACAATTAACCGAACGTGAAACGCTGCCGGCTCGTGATGTGTGAATGGCTTGTCCACACTAAATTGTGTGGTCTGTTGGGTATACTGCAGTCTCGACACATTTTAACTTTTTGTTTAGCCTCCCATTCTGCGTGATCATGAGGATGGATTACTTTAAGATGTAGATTAGAATGCAGGTGCAGAATTTATATAAATACATAGTCATCTACTCTCTCGCCGTAGCTGGTGTGCCACTAATTACCCCTCCCAATCCTTGCTTCCTTGTGATCACCCAGCGTGATTTCACCGAACCATGTTGATGTGTTAATTTTACTTATCAAAAAATCTATGCTTTTAAGTAAGCTAGAAAATGACTGTTTTAGGCAAAGAATGCCATTTTTTCAATCTACTGATTAAGGCGGCTATTTTCAAAGATGTGCATGTCATGTTTAGAATACATTAAGTTTATTGTAGGCTACATCACAGGCCAATTTTTCTTTTTTTTTTTTTTTTTACATTGGAACTGTTATTGGTTAACGTTCTTTACCAAACAGCTGTCATATAAGATCAATGGCTGATGCACGACTGCACGTTGTGAAATACGTGCAACTTTCCAGCAAATTTTTTCTCTCTCGTAGATTTGGCTTAGTCTACCTGTTCCTTTAGAACAGGCTATTTGGGTTGCGCTATTGGTACTGCACTATTCTTAATATTGTTTTCAATAAATAAACCTGTATTTGCTAAATGTGATTGCGTGTTATGTTCTATATTTAATGTATAATGATCAGAATGCAAAGCGAGTACGTTGCAGGTAAATGCCCCTTTTCAGCGGAATTTAGCGTCAGATATGGAATAGATTAAGTATTTGAAATGGGTTGCATAAACACAATTTTTAGGACTGTTTTATGAAGATTGGTTTCATTTTAGACTAGTTGACTCCAAAAGTTTTGTTTGAATGTCAGTGAAATTAGTCGGTCCGCACATCCCTAGTAGACATAATATATTAAATATTTAAGATACCACACAATTATGCGATCAGTAATCAAATTTGTGACAATAACTGGGTTAAAACTAATTTTGTACAAAAAGACAGGTTCTCTTTCATTAAAGCACTTTCACATGATGCTCTGTGAACATTCACATGCAGGATCATGACTATATCAAAATCATTGGGTTTTGTACAAATTTTTCCACTCAAACTGCTATGCTGATAATATCAGTTCTTCATTTGTAATGAAAAATAAATGCCACTGACCAGGAAAATAGAAAATGGCACTCCATGTCAAAAAGGTTGCAGACCCCTGGTCTAGACCTACTCTGTTAAGTTTTTATGCCTTCAGCTTCAAATACAGTGATTAAATGTGTATTGATCTAAAACATTTTGCAGAGCGCTGCAGTTATGGTACTACATGAATGCAAATGTGTTAAACAATGAGATGTGTCAGTGAGCTTGTAAAACCGTTAGAAAAGAAATGTGTCAAATGTCATTCTCAGGCCAATTAGGCTATGCCGGTACAGAATCGCATCGTTCAGAATTAAATTGCATTGATGACGTCACCAGCAATGACATCCGATGGAAGACCAGATTGGGCCAAGAAATCCAAACTAATTAGGGCGGATAAATAATCATCATTAAACATGGTAAGGACACGCCCACGACTATGAGCGAGAGTGATGACTGCTGAATGATCTTGCTGCGTATGTCTAACGTTATCTCAACCTGTCATAAATGTAAAGGTGGCGTTACCTTACTGGAACTGACAGTGTTCATTAATGTCCGTGCAATGCACTCACGAATATACGAAGTTACACTTTATTCTTATATAATTATTCCATTAACACTCCATCTTGAACACTGAATCAAAACAGTGTGGGACCACGACAACTTGTCAACGTTGACAATTTTTTTCGCAAGCCAAAATTATGAACAGCTAGACTATTAATAAAGCATGAAATACCACACACGCCCTTGTTGACAGACTTGAATAGCACACTATCATCATAACAACAGTGGAAACATGCAGTTCTCCACCGGCATCGACATTTAGCAGCTTCGGCCTCACCTCAACCATCATAGGCACACCCAATCCCAAATATTACCGACACCGGCCATTTAAATATGCCTTTAAATGCTTAATTGCAGCTATTTAATTGCGAAACAGTTTTCGGATACACGAAGAAACAAATGACATAAGCTGTTATTACTTATTCAGCGACTTTAGTGCTGAGTAGGTGCTAACGTTAGCTAACATTAGTATGGGTCAAACCACTGCAATCAGGCCGGCTGAAACAAATGTCACACAATTATGTAAATTAGTTATGAATACTGTCGTCGTGTCTACGTTTGTATGCAAGTTATGACATTAGCCCGCGTTTGTTTCCATCTCTCGCAGATATTCCCACCCTTATTTTACTCTAACGGCCTGTCCGCCATTTTGAGTCAGTCAGGCAGGCGGTGCAAATTTCACCGCCACATACTCACTTAAACCGACTCACTTTCACCAGACTGCAGCCAGCAACACATACCGAGTGTCCTTACCTTCTTACATGAAGCGTTTATCATCTGCCAGGTCACAAAAGCAGGGGAAAAAAACTTAAAACGAATGAGATATGTCTCTTCTGAAAGTCCGGCTCAGTCAGCGCTGTTTCTCCTTGATTTCTGCACCGCATAACCGTCTACTGATGACGGACGGACACGCGCACGGTGCTGCAGGGGGCGCGCCCGCCTTGAGGAGTCACAGCAACCTTCAGCCGAGACTGCGGATGAGTTACATTTGCGAGCTTTTGGAATAGGTTGGTTCTATGAACTTGTTTTTGTGTCAAAACGGCAGCAGTAGGTTTAGTTATGTTATTTAGGACTACCATAGTTTTAAAATATGGATTTTTAAATTATCAATATTTGTAAAAAATGTATATAGTTGCCCATAAAGAAAAAAGTTCCCCGACAACTGGGACAACTTCAACACCAAAATTAGCATGTTAACCAAGTTTCCACTAAAATGTAATAGTTAGCCTACTAAAATAAATGGTATTAGTACTGTAAACCGTTATTAAAAAGAATAAAAGTAAAGACAATCTAATATTTTGTTTTAGTGTATGCTAAGGCTACTAAATTATCATACAGAAATTTGAATCCAAAAACGATGGTGGCGGATAATGGTAGCCAAACACTGTTTAGCCCAAAACGGAGCACTTTTATTAAAATGAATGGGAGAAATTAAAACGCCCAATATGGCGGAATAAGAAATGGATGTCCCATTAATTTTTTTTTAAATTGTATAATAATTGCTTGATAGTCCCTTACAGTGAGTTCTTAAAATTAATGTATCACAGACGTTATTCTGTCATCACTGAGAATACTGCATAGCAAATCTATTGAAATGAACTGATCTAATTGAATAAAATCTGCTTCAAAGCAAACAAAGTCTTAATAGGCTATTGAGTAACAATATATAGCTAAACAAACATCCAACAAACATTTTAACCATTCATAAGATCAGTAGGATAGTCCCTTATTGTGAGCAAAGATGTTTCTGTTATGGACATTAATTACATTGTTAAAATGACAGTGGCCAGAGGTGAACGACCCTTTAAATAGGCCAAGAGAAGATGCCTCGTAAATTCACTGGCATCAGCCATAAACAGCGGCAGATGCCTCGTAAATTCACTGGCATTATTAATAAACAGCGGCAGATGCTGTAGAAATTCACTGGCATCATTCATATCAGCGGCAGATGCCTCGTAAATTCACTGGCATTATTAATAAACAGCGGCAGATGCTGTAGAAATTCACTGGCATGATTTATAAACAGTCGCAGATGCCTCGTAAATTCAATGGCATCATCCAAAAACGGGCAGATGCCTCATAAATTAACTTGAATTATTCATAAACAGCGGCAGATGCCATAGAAATTCACTGGCATCATTCTTAAACAGCAGCAGCTGCCGTGTAAATTCACTGGTATTATTCATAAACAATGACAGATGCCATAGAAATTCACTGGCATCATTCATAAACAGCGGCAGTTGCCTGTAGAAATTCACTGGCATCATTCATAATAAACAGCGGCAGATGCCATAGAAATTCACTGGCATTATTCATAAACAGCGGCAGATGCCATAGAAATTCACTGGCATCATTCATAAACAGCGACAGATGCCATAGAAATTCACTGGCATCATTCATAAACAGCGACAGATGCCATAGAAATTCACTGGCATCATTCATAAACAGCGGCAGATGCCATAGAAATTCACTGGCATCATTCATAAACAGCGACAGATGCCATAGAAATTCACTGGCATCATTCATAAACAGCGACAGATGCCATAGAAATTCACTGGCATCATTCATAAACAGCGGCAGTTGCCTGTAGAAATTCACTGGCATCATTCATAATAAACAGCGGCAGATGCCATAGAAATTCACTGGCATTATTCATAAACAGCGGCAGATGCCATAGAAATTCACTGGCATCATTCATAAACAGCGACAGATGCCATAGAAATTCACTGGCATCATTCATAAACAGCGACAGATGCCATAGAAATTCACTGGCATCATTCATAAACAGCGACAGATGCCATAGAAATTCACTGGCATCATTCATAAACAGCGACAGATGCCATAGAAATTCACTGGCATCATTCATAAACAGTGACAGATGCCATAGAAATTCACTGGCATCATTCATAAACAATGACAGATGCCATAGAAATTCACTGGCATCATTCTTAAACAGCGACAGATGCCATAGAAATTCACTGGCATCATTCATAAACAATGACAGATGCCATAGAAATTCACTGGCATCATTCATAAACAATGACAGATGCCATAGAAATTCACTGGCATCATTCATAAACAGCGACAGATGCCATAGAAATTCACTGGCATTATTCATAAACAATGACAGATGCCATAGAAATTCACTGGCATTATTCATAAACAATGACAGATGCCATAGAAATTCACTGGCATTATTCATAAACAGCGACAGATGCCATAGAAATTCACTGGCATTATTCATAATAAACAGTGGCAGATGCCTCGTAAATAGTAGTTTTGTGTACCTCCACTTAGTGCACAACTATGAATCTGCATCAATGTGTGCAAATTGTTTATGGTAGGTGTTGCATTGTCATTTATGGTTTTCATCTCAAAACATGGCATGATATTTCTGCTTGAGCCATTATGAATTCGATTTTGATTATGAAAGATTAATGATGAACATAAACATGAAAATAATATTTCTATCCCAGCGTTGTTGTGATACACACATCTAAGGGTTTGTTCACCCCAAAATGAAAAATGTATCATTTACCATCCCAGATGTGTATGACTTTCTTCTGCTGAACACAAATGAAGATTTTATTTCAGCTCTGTATGTTCATTCAATGCAAGTGAATGGTGGCCAGAACTTTGAAGCTCCAAAAGGTAGCATAAAAGTAACCCATATGACTCAAGTGGTTAAATCAATGTCTTCAGAAATGATTATGATAGGTGTGAGTGAGAAACAGGTCAATATTTAAGTCTTCTTTACTATAAATCTCCACTTTCACTTCCACATTCTTTGTGCATATCGCCACCTTCTGGGCAGGGAGGAGAATATCTATGTGGTGAGAGAATTTTCATTTTTGTGTGAAATATCCCTTTAAAAAGAGGCCACTGTGTGATTAAATTGTTTTATTTTTGTTAGCACATTTCACAAAGCATTTTGTCAATGCAATAATAGTAGGCTCTTTCTTGGCCTATTGAAAGCATACAAACTCAGTCAGGTCTGAAATGCATGCATTTGCCCTCCATTCTTAACACTGTTCTGTGGCCCTTCATCTTCTATGCTATACATGAACAGTGCACATGAACAAACAAAGTTAGATATACAAAGGACCATAAACAGTCCAGTTTACAAATTGCAGAACCTTTAGTTAGATACACTCAGTATCATTTAACAGCAAGTTACACTCTTTTAAAGGGTTGTATTTTTTTTTAATAGATCTTGAGTTTCATATAGTCATAAAAACTAGAGGATCATCTGGCATGTGGGCAATTGTAGTAGATCATTTGCACCTTTTCATATTTTCTTTTATATTAATATGTTTTAAACTTACCTAGAACACTTTCAAATTCACATCTGTTAATTCACTTTCAGTATTTAAAGTCTTTTTAATAGGTAAATGACTTTGGTTTCTTGAGTATAATTTATGTTCTCTTACGAGAGGTTCTCTCGTATTGCGTAAGCTAGCTTACGCTACGGGAAAGATTCATCTTTTCTGAGATATTGAAGCCAAAAAATTATCCTTAATTTTTGTATCCATTGTCAACGCAGTGCGGCAGCTGCAGACCTTGAGCGGGCTATCTAGCGAGCTCATAGGTTGCTCTGCAGCAACTGCTGCAGCCTATAGACGAGCTTGGGCGAACTCAGCATCCAATGAGAGGCGTCCGCGCTCACTGCATCAAAGCCCGCCAAAATGGGCGTGACTAGAGTGCATATAAGCGTAGTTCAGTAGGCTGGAACCCTGATTTTCATCTCTTCAGCGAAGCTCTTCGCATCTCTGAACTGGAAGCCGCGTCGCCGTTCGAGGGGCATCTAGCAAGCGTGGACAGCGCTCGAAGAAGCCGGCCGTCTTCGCCACCTTCAGCCATCCTGCGAGCTACGCCATCCGGCGACGTATCCTTTTTTAGAGCAAGCTAAGTTCCTCAGCGAACTTCACAAAAGAGTATCGAGCGTCTTTTTAAAGATGCCTCGTTCCACTTGCGCCTCATGTCGCGCCCTTCTCAGCACCGGAGACCGCCACATCATCTGCGCTCTCTGCCTGGGACTGGGGCACGCAGAGCTCGCCCTCGCTGAGGGCGGATGCGATTTCTGCGAGGAGCTACCGATGTCGACCCTGCGGGCTCGACTCGAAGCGCTCAAAGCAGAAGCCACCGCGCCGCCTTACGTTCCGCCGCACAGAAAGAAGCGCCGCTCCCAAAGGCTGCCGGAAACTGTGGTTGAAGCGACTGCCTCGCCGGAGCCTCTCCCTCGAGCATCGTTTTCACCCTCCCCGCCCCCCCGGGACACGCAGTTGCCGCCGAGCGGCCGAACTGCTGCCATCTCGGATGACGAGGCGGAGGATAAGGCCTGCTGTTCCATCATGGCTTCGGACAGCGAGGAGTGGTCAGGCTCTCAAGCCTCCTCCTCGGCCCAGGAATCCAGCAGGACCCGCGCCGGAGTCGAAGGGGAATTAACACGCCTCCTCACACAGGCCGCCGACCACCTCGGGCTCGAGTGGTCACTGCCCCCTGAGCAGGCACCCAACAGACTCGACGGCTGCTTTCTTCAAAGCCATCGCCGCTCTACACCCGCGGCCCGGGCCGCTCCATTCCTGCCGGAACTACACACGGAGCTTGCAAAGTCGTGGAACGCTCCTTTTTCGGCCAGGACCCGTTCCCACGTCTCCACCTCTCTCGCGTCGGTGGACGGCGCCACCGAGAGAGCCTACTCCTCCATCCCCCCGGTCGAGGACTCGGTATCAGTACACCTTTGCCCGCCCTCCGCGAGATGGCGGTCTAAGCCTGTGCTCCCGTCTAAGGCCTGCAGAGCGACTTCCGCCTATGTTGGCCGTGCCTATTCCGCCGCCGGCCAAGCCGCATCTGCTCTGCACTCCATGGCCGTTTTACAGATCCTACAAGCGGACCTTCTTCGGGAGTGGGATGAGAAAGGCAGGCACCCAGAGGCTGTTACTGATCTACGGCGCGACAGACCTCGCCCTTCAGGCTACCAAAGCTGCAGCTCAAGCCCTAGGGAAGTGCATGGCCTCGCTGACTGTGACCGAGAGACACCTGTGGCTAACGCTAGCTGACATGGGAGAAGCAGAGCGCTCCACGTTCCTCAACGCACCGCTCTCTCCGACCGGTCTCTTCGGCTCCGCGGTGAGTGTCATTGTTGACCGCTTCTCAGAAGTCCAGAAAGCCACTCAAGCCATGAACCTCTTCCTGCCGCGTCGCGCTAGCTCCTCTGCAGGCCGCTCACATGATCAGCCTCCTGCACGAGCCTCTTCACAGCGCCCAGCTCAACAATCTCAGACTTCTCAGCGTCGACAGGGCGGCCGCCCTCGATCAGCGCTCAGACAGCCGCCGCGAGACCGCCGCCCCGGGGCCTCGATTTAAGGTAACGTTGAAACCAGAGCAACCGAAGTCTTCCTAACTTTGTTGAACAAACGACGGCTCAGTCCCGCCGCAGCCGGACCACCGTCAAAGCTTTGCCCCTGTCAGTCCCCTTCTCTCAGGCTACTACAGTGGTGAATTTAGCAGCCAACAAGCCGGTGACACTGCCCGCTTGCCTGCACTCAAACGCCGTTTTCACGGCGACCCAAATAAATCCTGTAAAGAGCAAACATGTCTTATGTGTAGAAAAAGTGCCCACAACCCAGTGTTCAGCCCCTACACACAAGCATAACACATCCCGTGCCCCTATCAGAGCACGCTCTCATAAAGCGGTTACTGAACCGCTCGAAGCGTCAGAGTCAATGAAGGCGCCCACAAATGCGTCTGGCGCCCATTCTCTGCCCGCTCTGTCACACGACCAGCCCTATGTGTAGAAAATGTGCCCACAATCCAGTGTTCACTTCTGCACACAAGCACTGCATGTCTCGTGTCCCCACCAGAGCACGCTCACATAAAGCGGTTACTGAATCGCTCGAGCGCTAGAGTCAATAAATGCGCCCACGAATACGTGCGCGCGCCCATTCTCTGCCCGCTCTGTTACACGGCCAGCAAACATTCCTCTGTGTGTAAGTCCCGTGCCCATGACTATGCTTGCGCATCACGTAACAGATGTGACTCTTTCCCCATTCATTCCAATCGGGAAGTCACTCACAAAACAGCCTGTTCATGCTGTCTGCGAGCAATCATGCATGAACACACTAAACACGCTCACACATTTTGTTCAGCGCTCTGTGTGCGGCAATCAGAGCGAATTGGCCATTCACCATCTAGCGTTACGCTTCAAAGCGTGGGAAGCTATTCCAGGGATATCCAAGTGGGTGTTAAGCACAATACAACAGGGCTATTTGCTACAGTTCGATCGCCGCCCTCCTCGCTTCAGAGCGCGGCTCGAAACCACTGTGAACACGGAAGCACCGTCCTTCCGTTCGGCCTGTCCTTAGCACCCCGTACTTTCACGAAGTGCATGGATGCTTCGCTCGCACCCCTGCGGATTCAGGGTTTGTGAATTCTGAACTATTTGGACGACTGGCTGATTATGGCTCAGTCACATATGGAGCTTCTGTCTCACAGAGCAGTTCTCCTCAGCCATCTGAACAGTTTGGGTCTTGCAGTCAATTGGACCAAGAGCTCACTACAGCCCAGTCAGACAATTTCCTTCCTTGGAATAGAACTAGACTCCGTGGCAATGACGGCTCGCTTATCTACACAGCGCGCACGCCGTGTTCAGCGACTAGCCGCATCTTTTCAGATGAACAGCCTCACGCCTCTGAAGAAATTCCAGAGAGTGCTAGGTTACATGGCCTCAGCCGCAGCAGTACTTCAGCTGGGTTTACTGCACATGCGGCGCTTTAGCATTGGCTAAACACCCGCGCGTCTCGCCGGGCTTGGTCCACAGGCCGCCAGCCCATCAAGGTGACTCAGACCTGTATATCAGCTCTGCAGCCCTGGACAGTGGCCGAATGGTATCAGCGGGGAGTGACAATGGGAGCTGTATCTCGCCGAAAAGTCATCTCGACAGACGCGTCCAACACGGGTTGGGGCGCGGTCTGCGAGGGCTCTCCGGTTTTCGGCCTATGGTCAGTTCAGGAAAAGCTCCTTCACATAAATTGTCTGGAAATGATAGCGGTCGAGTACGCGCTCGTGCGCTTTCTCCCGGTCATTCAGGGTCACCACGTCCTGGTCCGTTCGGACAACAGATCTGTGGTATCCTACCTAAACTGTCAGGGCGGTTCTTCCATCTGACGAAACGCATACTGAGTTGGTCCCAGTGCTACCTGCGCTCGCTGAGGGCGACGCACGTGCCAGGCCACCTGAACGACGGCCCGGACAGACTGTCCAGAGACAATATTCCCCCAGGGGAATGGTCCCTGCACGCTCAAACAGTCCAGACGTTATGGCACCTATTCGGCAGAGCAGAGATAGACCTCTTTGCGTCCAAAGAGAACTCTCACTGCCCAATATTTTTCTCGAAAAGCGAGGACGCGCTGGCCCAGGACTGGCCCAGACGCCCGCTTACGCCTTCCCTCCCGTCTCGCTATTGCCACAGGTAATGCAGAGGATCAGGGAAACGCGTCACTCGGTGCTCCTCATAGCCCCGCGTTGGGAGAATCAGACATGGTTCCCGGAGCTTACGCAGCTGTCACTGACAGCGCCGTGGCCCATCCCAGTGAGAGCAGATCTCCTCTCTCAAGCTCGCGGCACAATCTGGCATCCCCACCCAGAGCGCTGGGCGCTGCATGCGTGGGTGATCAATGACTACCCGTCGCTCTGCCAGAAGGAGTAATAAACACCATCATACACGCTAGAGCCCCTTCCACGAGAAGACTCTATGCGTCAAAATGGTCTGTGTTCTCAAAATGGTGCACCGACAGAGACCTGGACCCGCGGACATGTGGGGTGTCGTACGCTGCTCGTATTTCTACAAGAGCTGCTGGATAAGGGCAGATCCCCATCCACGCTCAAAGTGTATGTGGCGGCCGTTGCGGCGTTCGCTGAACCCCTGCACGGCCAGTCATGGGGTAAAACGAGCTGGTCATCCGGCTTCCACAGGGGAGCTAGAAGGATGAACCCCAGCGCCCCCATCGGTTCCTATCTGGGATCTTTCTATAGTTCTCGAAACTATGAAAGCCCCCTTTCGAACCACTTCAATCCGTGGATTTGAAATACCTTTCACTCAAAACCGTTTTTCTGACTGCCCTATCATCAGTCAAACGTGTGGGAGACCTTCACGTGCTGTCTGTCAGCGCTGCGTGTCTTGAGTTTGGACCAAGTGACTCCAAGGTCATTTTAAAGCCTAGACACGGCTATGTTCCCAAGGTGATCGGTACTCCTTTCAGAGCACAGGTCATTTCCCTATCGGCGCTGCCAGCACCCGATAGCGAACGCGACGCCAATCTCCTTTGCCCGGTCAGAGCACTGAGATTGTATACTGCACGCTCCGCCGCTTTCAGACGCTCTGAGCAGCTTTTTGTTTCGTTCGGAGGGCGCACCAAAGGTCTCGCCGCCTCGAAACAGACACTGTCTAGATGGATAGTGGACGCTATTGCTGCTGCATACGCGTCAAAAGACCTGCCATGCCCGTTGGGCATTAGGGCTCTCCACTAGAGGCATGGCATCCTCGTGGGCATGGTCCAGCGGGATTTCCATTCACGACATATGTGTGGCAGCGGGATGGACTTCCCCCTCCACCTTTGTCAGATTTTACAATATGGAAGTGCCCGCTCTGCAGGCAAAACTACTAGCGGTTTAATACGCTACAGCTCCCCTGGTGAGCTGCACTGATGGGTCACATTCCACACAGACCGGCACCGCCGCTCTGTCGTTCCCTTCCCACTATGTGCTTATGTATTACACAATCAATGACCCGCATTCTTGCCGGCCAAATATTATTTCCCCACTCATAAGGGCTCCCCGGGTCCCCCTTAATTCCCTGGGGCTCATACAGTGGATGCTTGGCACGCACGGCGTTGACAATGGGTTCCGTAAGCGTAAGCTAGCTTACGCAATACGAGAGAACCTCTCGTAAGAGAACGTATCGGTTACCTAATGTAACCTCGGTTCTCTCTAGATGAGGGAACGAGTATTGCGTAGCCGGCCGTGCTTTCAGCGCCACGGCGACTTTTCGCTTCAGTCAATGAAAACCAGGGTTCCAGCCTACGAACTACGCTTATATGCACTCTAGTCACGCCCATTTTGGCGGGCTTTGATGCAGTGAGCGCTGGACGCCTCTCATTGGATGCGAGTTCAGCCCAAGCTCGTCTATAGGCTGCAGCAGTTGCTGCAGAGCAACCTATGAGCTCGCTAGATAGCCCGCTCAAGGTCTGCAGCTGCCGCACTGCGTTGACAATGGATACAAAAATTAAGGATAATTTTTTGGCTTCAATATCTCAGAAAAGATGAATCTTTCCCATAGCGTAAGCTAGCTTACGCAATACTCGTTCCCTCATCTAGAGAGAACCGAGGTTACATTAGGTAACCGATACGTTATTCTCAGAGAGCTCCTGCAGATCATCCATTGATTTAGACAGCGGTGTTGTTTTCTGGGCTGCAGTCCTGAGTTTCTCAAGGTATCTGTTACTTCAGGCATTAAAAATAAATACAAAATTATATATATATATATATATATATATGTGTGTGTGTGTGTGTGTGTGTGTGTGTGTGTGTATAAGAGAAAAAAATAATAATTCATATAGGAGGTGAGAACAGAGAGTAAACAGGATCTCATGGTTGTAATTATTTATTACATTATTTTTTACTTATAGTGCATAAGAGAGGCAGTTAAGTAGCTTTAAATACAATTGGTCAGTAAAGTACACAAAGTCTGTAAAAATAATTTATTACCTGAGAGGAATAAGGACAATGCCAATGACAAGGTTTAGCTGCTCCACTATCCATACATGACTTGGATCCTTCAACTATAGGAGGAAAAAGGAGCCAGGGACAGAATCATTCATGATTGTTATAAAAAAGAGTAACATCCATTGAGACACTCAAACACTATACAAAAAGTAGAGTCCGACCAATATTGGATTTTGCCAATATGATAACCAAGGTGGAAAATGCAGATAACTGATTAATCGGATGATAGTTTAAATAATTTATTTTATAAAAAAAAAAAAAAGTATTTCCTTATTGTGACTGACACAGACATTGAGGCAACACGTGTTCAAAATTAATACAATCCTAGATGCAGTTTGCTCAACTATAATAACCAGAAAATACACTATAAAGTAAATGCTGTCATATGGATAATGAGCAGTCATTTTCTGGTATTCTGGCATTATTTTAAAACTTTTCTTACTTTCTCTTATGCTTACCAGTATATTTACTTAACATCAAAAAAAAAAAAAATTTAACATTACTTTAACAAATTGGTTTCGACCTCTATTATTTAGTACTTTTCATAGTTAGTTCAGTATTAATTACATACATATAGGAATTGTAAGGCACTTTCCTTTTTTGTAAAAGTGCTTTAGAAATATTTGTGAAATACTATAAAGTTTTTTATCAACACTAGGGCTGCAAGTAATGATTATTGATTAATTTGTTTATTTTTTTCGATTAATCGATTCATAGGATAAATACTGAAATTGTATTTCATGTATTTTATTAAAATATATATATATATTTATTTTTTTACAGAAATGATAAAGGGCATAAGAATTTCGTTCGATTTACAGTACTGAATTCACAAACTTTCGGAATTATGAAAAGTAAAGTTTGAATGTTTTATTATTTTCAGGACATTTGCAAAACAGTTCTACTTAACAGTATGTGGCATGGGGGGCGTGGTCATGTGTCGGTCTGCGGGCGAGAGGGAGCGGTAAGGCTTGTCACCTGGTTTGTAATTACCTCTAACACCTGTGTCTTGTTATAGTGATACGGAGAGAGACATTTAAGGGACGCCAAATGTCGAGAGGGAGAGAGAGAATTTCCAGAAAGCACGACAGACGGGAGATTGCGTCTCGATCGTGCTCTATAAATTTAGATACACATATCTTTGTGTGAGAAAGCACGAGCAATAAAAAAGGTCTAAACTTGAACCTGCCTCGTTGTCTCCTGACTCCTCCATCGCTCCAATCAGACCAGTTCACAGTGGTGCCGAGAACCCGGGTTTGGAGGAGAGCGCCGCTATGGAGCCTTCACCGCTGGCCGAAGTCATCAACGCCCTCACCAGCATCCAGCAGACACAACACCATGCCCTCTTGGAGGTTCGCCGGGAGCAAGAACAGCGCTTCCAAGCCTTGCTCCAGGCTCAAGCCGAGGACCGGCAAGCGCTGCGGAGCCTGCTCGCCGGAGAGGGGGCTGGTGCTGTGTCCTCCTCGGTTCCCACCCCACCGCTTGCCCTCGCGAAAATGGGGCCAAGCGGATCTGGAGGCCTTCCTCGACCTGTTCGAGAAAACGGTGGAGGTATGGAGGTGGCATCCCGAGCAGTGGGCGGCCCGCCTATTGCCCCTACTTTCCGGGGAGGCACAGCTGGCGGCACAACAACTTCCCGGCGCCAGCCTCCTGGACTATAGCCACTTGAAGAAAGCCATCCAGCAACGGGTCGGTCGCACCCCGGAGCAGAGTCGACAGTTATTCCACTCATTAAGCTTCGGGAAGGACGGCCGCCCATTCGTGTTTGCGCAACAGCTCCGTGACGCCTGCCGGAAATGGCTGCTGGTGGAGGGAACCCACAACGTCGTGGAAGTGGTCGACATGGTGGTGCTGGAGCAGTTCGTCTCTCAGCTTCCCCGAGGCATGTCGGAGTGGGTCCAGTGCCACCGCCTGGCGTCATTGGATGGAGCCGTCCAGCTGGCAGAGGACTACATGGCGGCGTTCCCAGGAGACGGCGAGGCAGTATCCGCTCTCTCTCTCTCTCTCTCTCCACCCTCTGTGCCTGCTGTTCCCTCCCCTTCTCCCCGTTCCCCTCACTCCCGCCCAGTTCCGGCTCCTCGTAGGTGGGGAGGCCCGCCCAGACCCCGACCCCGGTCCAGAGGACCCTTCCACTTCTCTGCCCCTTCAAACCCCCCCTGTCTCTCTCCGTTATTCTACCCAGGTTGGCGAGCCCGCCCCCACGAGTGCGGAAGGAAGACCTGGGCCGGTCTGCTGGAGCTGCGGGGAAGCCGGACATAGCCAGGAGCGGTGTCCAGTAATGGAGGTGGGGACACTGGTTCGGATCCCTGACGCTCCACAGGCCGCCCCCGATCGGACAGGAATGTATCACATACCGGTAAGGGTGAAGGGGGATACACATCAAGCTTTGGTGGATACAGGTTGTTCTCAAACCTCGATCCACCAACACTTGGTGCAAGGCGGGGCATTGGATAAAGATAAATTGGTGAGGGTGAGGTGTGTGCATGGGGACACTCACAAATATCCAGTGGTTACCGTTGAGATACGATTCAGGGGGAAAAGGCATAGAGTCGAGGCCGTGGTCAATTCCCTCCTCACCCATCCACTAATCTTGGGAACCAATTGGCCCGGCTTTAAAAATTTACTGAGGGTAATGTGTGTGGATGGGTCCTGCAGAGTGGTGGCGCGGGGTGTGGCGTGTGATACTATGGCTGGGGAGGCGGTGCCGGGGCCATCAACATCGGCTCCGCGTCAAGATGACACAGAGGGGCTTCCCTGAGGGGGATTTCCCTCTGTAGCAGTCGCGTGACGAGTCCCTTAGGCACGCCTTCGACCAAGTGAAAATAATTGATGGTCAACAGCTCCAGCCCGGTGTTGCGCTCACATACCCGTACTTTTCTATTATCAAAGAGCGGTTGTATCGAGTGACGCAGGACACTCAAACCAAAGAGGTTACAACACAGCTGTTAGTACCGAAGAGCCGTCGGGAAACACACTTCCAGGCGGCTCACTATAATCCAATGGCCGGCCACTTAGGTCACGAAAAGTCTTTGAAACGTATAATGGCCCATTTCTTTTGGCCGGGCATTCACGGGGACGTTCGCAAGTGGTGTGCGGCGTGCCGGGAATGTCAGTTGGTGAACCCACCGGCCACCCCAAAAGCGCCATTGCGCCCGCTGCCGTTGATCGAGATCCCCTTCGACAGAATTGGAATGGATCTCGTTGGGCCATAGAAAAGACTGCACGCGGGCATCGCTTTGTGTTAGTTCTGGTGGACTATGCAACGCGATATCCGGAAGCAGTGCCTCTACGCAACATCTCAGCACGCAGTGTTGCGGAGGCACGCTTCAAAATGATCTCCCGAGTGGGGATTCCAAAGGAAATCCTCACAGATCAAGGCACAACGTTCATGTCATGTACACTTCGCGAACTATATGAATTATTAGGCATTAAGTCGATTCGTACCAGCGTCTACCACCCGCAGACCGATGGACTGGTGGAACGATTTAATAAGACCTTGAAAAACATGATTCGTAAGTCCATACACGAAGATGCTAAAAACTGGGATAAGTGGCTCGAACCCCTGCTGTTTGCAGTACGAGAGGTCCCTCAAGCCTCCACCGGCTTTTCTCCGTTTGAACTACTGTATGGGCGCCGGCCACGGGGCGTGCTTGACATCATACGGGAAGCTTGAGAGGAAGGACCTTCGGATAGCAAAAACCAAATTCAATACGTTCTTGACCTTCCAGCAAAACTCCACACTTTGGGATGGGTAACACAGGAGAATTTGCTCCAAGCGCAAGAACGCCAACGCCGACTGTACGACAGGGGCGAGGGAATTTTCACAGGGAGATAAAGTACTTGTGTTACTGCCCACCTCGAGCTCCAAATTACTTGCCAAGTGACAATGACCCTTTGAGGTCACGCGACGAGTTGGAGATCTCGATTATGAGGTTAAGCGAACGATAGGAGAGGGTCACGTCAAACGTACCACCTCAACCTCCTCAAACCATGGAGGGAGGCGGTACCTGTAGCCTTGGCGAAGGCGGTTCCGGAGAAGGCGGAGCTCGGACCGGAGATATCGCTCAAAGCAAATTCATTTACCCCCGTCCCTTGCGGAGAACACCTCTCGCTGTCACAGCTGACAGATGTTGCGAGGCTGCAAGCGGAGTTCGCAGACGTATTTTCTCTCCTGCCCGGTCGCACTAACCTCATAGAACACCATGTCGAGACCACCCCGGGCATGGTGGTTCGTAGCCGGCCCTATCGCCTCCCGGAGCACAAGAAAAAGGTCGTTAGTTAGGAATTAGAGGCAATGCTCGAAATGGGTGTAATACAAGAGTCGCACAGTGATTGGGCCAGCCCGGTAGTCCTGGTACCGAAGAGCGATGGCTCGGTCCGCTTCTGTGTTGACTATCGGAAAGTGAATGCGGTGTCCAAATTTGACGCATATCCAATGCCGCATATTGACGAGTTACTCGATCGGTTGGGCGCGGCTCAATTTTACTCGACGCTGGACTTAACGAAGGGGTATTGGCAGATCCCTTTAACTCCAATGTCCCAAGAAAAAAACGCTTTTTCAACACCGTTCGGATTACACCAATTTGTAACAATTCCGTTCGGCTTGTTTGGAGCCCCGGCCACGTTTCAGCACCTTATGGATAAGATCCTCAGACCGCACACGGCATATGCCGCCGCATATCTAGATGACATTATAATTTACAGTAATGACTGGCGGCGGCATATGCAACATCTGAGGGCTGTCCTGAGAGCGCTGAGGCAGGCGGGACTCATGGCAAACCCGAAGAAGTGTGCAATTGGACGGGTGAAAGTTCTGTATCTGGGGTTCCACTTGGGTCACGGGCAGGTGCGTCCACAGGTTGACAAAACCGCAGCGATCGCAGCCTGCCCGGCACCCAAGACCAAAAAGCGGGTAAGGCAGTTTTTGGGGCTGGCTGGCTACTACCGAAGGTTTGTGCCTAGTTATTCTGATGTCACCAGCCCGCTGACTGACCTTACTAAAAGGGGGCTCCGATCCGGTCCAGTGGACAGAGTCGTGCCAACAGGCCTTCCTTAAGGTAAAATCTGCACTGTGTGGGGGGCCGCTTTTACATGCACCTGATTTCTCTCTCCCCTTTATTTTGCAGACTGATGCATCTGACAGGGGGCTGGGCGCAGTGCTCTCGCAGGTGGTCGGAGGGGAGGAACGGCCAGTACTGTTTATTAGTCGCAAGCTCTCCTTCAGGGAGACGAAATATAGCACCATCGAAAAGGAGTGTCTTGCGATTAAGTGGGCGGTTCTGACGCTCCGCTACTACCTGCTGGGGCGGGCCTTCACCCTCTGTTCCGATCACGCCCCTCAGTGGCTCCACCGCATGAAGGATACTAACGCGCGGATCACCCGTTGGTATCTGGCCCTCCAGCCCTTTAAGTTCAAGGTGGTCCACAGACCGGGGGCGCAGATGGTTGTGGCTGACTTTCTCTCCAGAAATGGGGGGCGGGCAGGCCGGATGTTGCCCCGGCCTGAGTCAGCGGTGGGGGCATGTGGCATGGGGGGCGTGGTCATGTGTCGGTCTGCGGGAGAGAGGGAGCGGTAAGGCTTGTCACCTGGTTTGTAATTACCTCTAACACCTGTGTCTTGTTATAGTGATACGGAGAGAGACATTTAAGGGACGCCAAATGTCGAGAGGGAGAGAGAGAATTTCCAGAAAGCACGACAGACGGGAGAGTGCGTCTCGATCGTGCTCTATAAATTTAGATACACATATATATCTTTGTGTGAGAAAGCACGAGCAATAAAAAAAGGTCTAAACTTGAACCTGCCTCGTTGTCTCCTGACTCCTCCATCGCTCCAGTCAGACCAGTTCACACAGTATTGTTCATTAAAGAGTAAAATGATCAATCAGGGATAGATTGGGACAAAAAAAATAAAAAAATCAGCCCAGCAGAGAGCAATGGAGACACCAGAAATAGAAATCTTAATTCTGATCAGCTGAAAAATACAGAATTATATTAGAAACGTATGCTTGTACACTGTCACTGATTGCATCAAATATTGTTGATTTTTATTGATTACATGTTTCTAAACTATTCTTTTCAAAAATATGTGTATGTTTATCCGGTAAAATAATGTTTGCCGTAGTATAAATTCACAGGTGGTGGAATCAGACATATGGTAATATAAGGAGGACCATCAAATATCAGGACCCCTTATCATTATTCTAGATTTTATTCATTACATGCAGTTTAATACCGTTCAAAATCACTATCGCGCTGAAAACGGCATCTACGCTTATTGTAATACATGCACTGACAGGATGAAGAGAAACCGTCTGAAAAACTTTAAAAACCGGCACAATTGGACCTCCGAGACATAAGTGTGATATCCATGAAAGCTGCACAACTGATTACACTGAAAGCATGGTATGATGTTGCACGAGTTTAATCAAAACGATTTCGCTCCCTTTTGATTGACATGGATGCGCGTGCTCGCATGCTCGCTTGCTCTGTGAAATTTAAAGGTGCACTCCATGATTATTTCCCCTTTAAAAAGTTTTACTCCTAAAGGAATTAATGATAATTTTTAAAAATGTATAAAATCATGACCACTCACATGAGATGAGGACTCTAGTTATATCAGTAACCTTTTAAAAGCAGATTTATTCTTCATGGGTCAGGGGTACTCTCATGGGGCGGCCATTTTCCAATCACATGACCAGCTGAATACTACTTGCTTAATTTCAGTAATCATCTCGTTATTGGACACTTTCACTCATGGATTAAATTAATCATGGCTGATTGTGAATTTCTACAATGGCATCTGTAACTGAAAACTATTGATTTTGATTGATGCTGCATCCACACCAACAGGTGTCACTGTAAGTCCAAGATAACACAAACAAAAAAATTGTGAGTGCACTTTTTTTTTTTTTTTTTTTAAATACGTGCCTGATTTTGAATTCATAACATGTATACATTATAAAACAGAAAATAGCAGTAAAATGCTAGTTGTGCGCTGGAGAAAAATAACTCAAGCACATAAAACAGAACAACCAATCTCAATGCACCTGATGCAGCACATTAAACTGTATGCTTATGATATTCCTTGAAGTGTTTATAAAGTGCTCTTGTGCGTTGGACAACTTGGGTCATGTTTTTTCAGTAACGCCACTTTACAGCCCATTTTAAATGTCACTGACAGTGCTTCTTCTCGCTCGCACATATCCAACTAATTGATAATGATATTTGTTACTGATGATTTCCATTATAGAGTATTAATGATTAGTTGTTGCAGCCCTAATCAATATAATACTATACTGCTGTGTAGAGACAAAACACAGTAAATACAATATTGTCAATTTATTTATAACTGAAATGAGGTCATAAATCAATCTCTTAGACTATGATCTATCCTGTGGCTGATGAGTTTGGCTTATCTATGCTCAGATTCATGTAATGTATGTACTGTGTGTGTATGTATGTATGTATATAGTCATGTGAAAAAGATAGGACACCCCATGAAAACCTTTGTCTTTTTCAACATATGGACATTAGATCTTCATTTTAACAATATTGAGAGATGGAGTTAATATAAATAAACTAATAAAACTGAAGAAATTTATTTTTAAAATTATATAATTACTTAATAGAAATGCAATTTTAGGTGAGGAAAAAGATAGGATAAGATAATAAACCCCCACATTTATTTACTACTTAAAATGCATAAAATTAGAATCAGGTGCACCATATCAGGTGCAAGGGTAGGTCATCCAAAAATGTAAAATAATTTACTCAACCTATATTTGGAACATATTGTTACAAAACCATATGACTTTCTTGGAACAACATGAGGGTGAGTAAATGACAGAATTAAGTGAACCTTAAGCTCATGATTTAGTACTGGCTGTATCCATGACAAAGTGTCTTCTTTGTGTTCGGTCTTCATCTTTGTGCCAGTTTAAGATAGGAGGGACCCTGATATTTGGAGTTCAGTGCAAGGGCATTCTCCAGGAACTTCACGGCGAGATCACAGGCCATCATACTATGTAGCACAAGACCTATCTTACTGTATACCATAGATGGAAACAGTATAAGTGTCAGCAATTTTGTTTACTTATTTCTTTATTACTTCAATAGCAAACTTTAGCAAAACATACAGTATTTGTGAAGATACTTGTCATAATTATTTTGGGTAGTTGGCCGATAACACGAACATTAACATTTTTAAACCCTTTAGATTAACGTATATTAATGTATAAAGGAAAGCATAATTATATCAAGTCACTACGTATTTCACTACTACATTTCTACCATTATGCTATAACTCACATCCAATAAAGCCATCTCAGGATGGTCCGCTCCACATACCAGGAGCATCAGGTAGCGAACACGGTATAACAATCTCAAAGCAGTCGCTGGCTGCCCTCCAGCAAAACAATAAAGACAGAGATGCTTCTACACAAAGAGCAAACACATCCAAATATATCAAACTCAAACTAATTAATATGTTAATACCTTACCAGTACCGGCACCAATGCAATGTATGCTGTTGTTCTTAAACGGTGTTTAATCTATAGATAGTGAACACTCACATATTCCTACATAGTGTTGGGACGCTCAATTCCCAGAACTCCCTCACCGATCAGTACTGACCTCTGCTGGTGACTTTATTCATTATTCATTCTATATAACATTAGGGGGATACCTCAGCTTAGTCACCGAGGATATTGTATATGCGTCCCAGCAGCCGTATCAAATGCAGACATCCTGATGCAGTGCACCATACACATTAGTGAAGAGACCCAGAGCTTGGCTGATTGACTCACAGCCCTCTTTCAGACAACCTGGTGATAGAAATGTGTATAAAAAGATTTAAAAAGGCCTATTTGAGTTTTATAATTTTCATTTTTCCACACATTTCAGGCTGAGAGGAACAGACCAAAAATTACATCAATATTCACTGAAAGTCTTTTGACAATATAAATTGGAAGAATGTCTGGAAAATAACAAATAAATAATTGTTAAACAATAAAGTTAAAGAGGTATCATTTAAATTTACACAGAATTAAAGCAGTTATTTTAATGATTTAATTTGCTTATTGAAAATTCTTCTGAATTTTGTGGTGTTGTTAAAGAAACTGTTATACCAGTGTGTATATTCAAGATTGTTTGTACAGATGTCTCTAACTTTATTTCTAGGACTTTGATATGAATTGAATAGCATGAATTGAATAGCATGTCATCTTATATTTTGTACAAGATACCATTGATTGTAATTGTATTTTTTATTACTGTTATTTTACTTTGAAAATGTCATATTCATGTGAAACAAATGGGCTTAAGATAAGCAAAGGTACATTTTGAGCAATTTGGCTCTGCTTTGAACAGTATAAACAAAAAAGCAAGAAAGACTCATGAGGCACAGCTTTTAATGTTCTGTAATTTGTTCATTTTAATTTTAACCCTGGCATACATTATATAGGTTTTATTCATTTATTTTTTGTCAACATTTCTTGTTGGTTGTATACATTTTTTTATTTTTTCAGAGAAACAAAGTTATGTTTGACATTCAATAAAAAGTTTGTTATTAATGCTCACATTGCTGTACCTTAGACTGACCACAATGTAGGAGATAAATAGCATCAATTGCCCATGGGTTGATGTGCTTCACTACAGGAAAAATATTAAGAATGTCCTCTTCAGTGAAAACTGGTCTTTGTTCAGAATCAAAGCGATACTCTCTTAAAATAATCTGAGAGAGATAGTAGAGAAAGTAGTTACAAGACAACAGCAAAATAACTTTTAATAGATTTTTTCATTTTCTGAAGATATTTTCATTTTTGCCCATGCAAAACTCTGCCTCATGATGCCAGGGTGTTGTGGGAGGTTGCCTGGGCATGCTGTTTGGTAGCTAAGGTGTTCTTGCTGGTTTAAAACATTTTACTTTTAGTTGCTAGGGTTTTCTGGTTGTTGCTGGAACAGCTATGAAACCATGAAACAGCTATGTTTCAATTAAGCACCTCTAATAACAACCAAAATGTGTTTAAACTGATGTTTTTATATACCTGAATCTCAGGTTTGATGGCAATCTCTCTGAGCAGAGTGATCCTCTGGAGTCTGCTTTTCTTCTCGGCCTCCTTCACACTTTCACTGCCAAATGGAAATGAGATCCCACTCATATTGAATCACAGCACAGCATCTATTTGTGTTCAGAGAACAGAGCACTCACCATGGCAGACTGTAATGGTAGCACTCATGAGCCTCAGTTTTGATGGCCACCCAGAGGTCGCTCGGTGTCAGGCTGGACCAGGAAGTGATGGTACTGGTCACCGACGCATGATTCAGTCTTCTCCGACTCCTGCGTCTAGAAGACAACTTGTCATTTTGTTGAATGACCCCAGTATCAACATATGAACTTAGGAAGCAGTTGAGGAAATGGCTGACGGAGGCAGAGAGGGCAGATGGTTCAACTGCCTGGGATAAAGTTAGAGAACTGCTCAGCAAAGTTTGGATACAAGTAAAGGCGTAGCCAGGAAATTACTTTTGGGTGGGTCTCAATAAAAATGGATGGGCCAAGTTTTTTTTCCCAAATTTGTTTTTACAGAATTTTTCTTAACATCACATTCAAAAAGCACATTTAAAAAGTTCTCACACTGTCAGAAATCAGAATGTATGCATATTTAAACTAATTTATAAATATACATCGTAGTCAAAGAATAATCACTAATATTCTGGGTGGGCCTGGGTCTAATTTGGGTGGGCCCCAAACTTGGCTATGCCTCAGGATACAAGAAAAAGTTTTGTCAAAGTTATAATAATATAAATCATTATTATTTATACCCTGAATAGCATTAACAATACCATTAGTGAGCACAGTCTGGACACTTACCAGAATATATGTCTTAAAGAGATGCTTTGCGCATCTTGTGATCTGCTCACAGAGTGCAGTTCTCTGCAAGATTTAAAAAAAGTTTTTGTCAGATTTCAATCTAGTGGAAGAAAATTAGTTTTAAACAAGTTAAAGATTTACTCAGTAATTTTTAGTTTGCTTTACTTTTGCCGATATGGCTGTTGACTTGGACACTGACACCTAATTCCATAGATGCAGCATCACACAAAAGCAGTTACCGGTGCTATTGTAGAAATGCACTATTTGCGGTCAACCATTATTAATTTATTCCATTTGCATAAATAGTCTGATAATATGGGCATTACTGAGATATAATAAGTTTATGTAACCTCTACATGGTGGCCCATATGAGGCAGCCCAGCTCCATGTAAAATAAAACAGCTTTTGTTAATTTAATGATATGACTGGAGTCATTTTTAAAACATTTATTTCAAACTATTTATTTCTTAAGGGCTACAGTTTTTATATTCATTATATAATCTGTATATGCAGTCAATTACCACAAACATATTCTAATTGTTCATCAGTTTGTGAAGTCAAGCAAAGCAATTGTGTTTACAGTAATGCACTCACATAGACATGAACAAGTCTTTCTTTCTGGGGTATCTTAGTGTATTCAAGCACGATGCCCAGGTAGCGAATATTGCTGCCATTCTAATGTGGTGCCATCCATAGGTATTGATGTGTGGTTAAGGCAACTCTTAGTCTGCATAAAACATACATTCTGTCATGCTTGTGCAAGAAAACACAGATGGATTGAACACAAACACAACTTCTTTGGTCAGCAGGGTGATGATGAAATTGAAAACAGCAAACTAGAAGTAAACTAATGCAAGTATAGCACAAACTATAGAATCGGAAGAGTAACCACTTTGGAAATTGATAAAGAGGTCTTATACTTGTCATAGGTGAGACTAGACAATAAGGGTGAAAATCAGGTGAGTATAGAGTCTTGGTAACGAGGTGATTTGGAACAAGTGGAACTTAGATTGGAGTGAGTTGGAGCAGATGATGGTAGGAGATAGAGAGACAGTATGCAACTCAGGAAACAGAGCCACTAGGGGCTCAGGAGGTGGAGCAGACAGAGCTGAAGGAGTCTCAGGAGGCAGAGCCATAGGATGAGAAGATGGAGCAGCAGGAGACTCAGAGGGGCAGAGATCCAGAGGACTCAGTGGTCAGGATAGCTGGGGCCGATACACCAATTCAGGCGTTGGGACCGTGGAAGGCTTCAGGCGCTGGCTCTGGGACCATGGAAGGCTTCAGGCGCTGGCTCTGGGACCGTGGAAGGCATGTGGACCATTGCAAGCACGAGTGCCGGCTTGAGGACCACGGCAGGCATGGCAGACATGACGGGCAGCTCAGGCATGGTGACCATGAAAGTCCACCTCTTTAGCTAACTCGCAGAAGTCCACAACGTACTCCTCCAGGGAACAATTCCCCTGATGTATCTGAAGGCAAACTTCTGGGTTCATGTTGATAGTCTAGTCTTCTGTCACGCTCTTGCAGGAAACACAAATGATGGGCTGAACCCAAACAGCTTTATTGGTTAGCAGTTTGACAATGAAGATCAAGACAACAAACTATAAGAACACTACACACTTTGGAAAGTGATAAAGAGGTCTTACACTTGTTATAGACAAGACTAGACAATGAGGGTGCATATTAGGTGAGTACATATTGAGTCTTGGTAATGAGGTGATTGGGAACAGGTGTAACTGATCACAGTTGAGTGCGCTGGAGCAAATGATGGCAGGAAATGGAGAGATGTGTTTTCTTCCATTCTGCTTGGGGTCAGATTAAAACATGTGTCAGTAGTCTAGTTTCCATCCATTTTTCATGCTATTTTGTTATTGGCAAAGTGAAAATGTATAAAAAAAAGTTTGGGAAATTTGCCATCTTCTGCCTGTTTCCATTCAAATGGCCTTTGATCGATAAAAATGGTGTGTGATGAAGTCATGCCTAATAAAAAACCTTTGTTGCATACCTTTTGGTTTATCGCAAAAGAAATCTCAAGCCGTTTCCATACAGAAATGTGTGTTTATTGCTAATTGTAAATTCCTTCCATCTCCCAGATGTCCCTAGTTTTTTCCTCCGAAGTTTTGGTAAAATGGGGAGAGTATTGAGTATTTATTTCACAAATAAAAGCAATCAGAATACAGAATTGCAATCAATAGGGAGCAGTTGCCCTTCTGATCTGTAATATTGGTCCTGAAGTTGCACCTATCGAAGGATGCCACCTGTTCCGGCTAGAAAGCAAATCGTCATGGCCCTGTTCAAGCAATGGGGGAAACTTTCGGTCTTAGTATAAGGACCATCCATCGATGTGTACAACTATTTAAGAAAAATGTATGTGGTGTAATTTCAGGTTTTACGTATTTTACATTCCTGATATTCAACAGGCTATTTTGAACAATCGTATAATCTAAAGCATTGCCATCACAACTGCATTATGTCCCTCATATCGGTCCAGCAACCTTTAATGACCAACTGAACTTGACTGTCATCTAAAATTAATTTTAGCTTCATAATGCAATTTACATTTTCTAAAGAAATCTCAGCAAATGTGATCCGAGGTAAAGAAGGTTAGATTTAAAATATTGAAAAGTTTTAAAATGTTCAAAAGCATGTTTTCTGAAAGTGAACTCAGCATAGGAGAAAGAGTTCTGATAAGAGTTCTGATTGAAAAAAGAATGTCATTCAGTGATTTGTTTCATCTACAGAACAGGGTAAAGCTAATTATAGTTCCCCTTCTGTCGCTCTTTCCACGTTGTGTCAGAGAAGCGACACTAGGGGTCTCTCTTGAGTGCCGATATTCACCTCTGAACTATGAAAAAAGGCCAATGAGAGTTGGCAACCAGTATTTGCATGTCCCGCCCCCGGACATACGGGTATTTAAGCGGCGCAAATACGGAGTTCATTCAGAAAATTTCTTCGAGCCGATGGTCGGTGTCTGCAACTGCTGCATACTACACACCGAGTTCCTGTCATTCCTCTGCTGCATAACTGTTGGATTCCACGGCACAACAGCGGCTTTCTCCTGTTTGGACGGCTGTGCATTCCTGCCCCTAGGCATCGACAGTGCAGATTTAAAACTCTCACAAGTTTTTTCCCTAAAAGAGTGATTTTATTTAAAAGAGTAATTTCCTCTAAAAGAGCAAAACACAGCGGCGTTGAGCGTCCTTTTAAGGGCGCATCTTTATAAAGATGCCCTTCCGCCCCTGTGTTGTTTCTGGATGCGGTAGAGTGCTCTCCGCTTCCGGCGGCCACAGGCGCTGTCTCGTGTGTCTGGGTAGCGATCACACCGAGGCTGCGTTTGTGGATGGTTCATGTTCTCACTGCGAGAACATGACCATGACAACGTTGCGGTCGCGGCTTGCTTACAACCATGAGCAAGCCACTCCAGCCGCCCCCCGTATTGCTCCTTCTTCCCACGGGATTGAGGACGATGCGGCTGGCGATGGAGGCGATTTGGGGATGGCTGCGGGTGCAGCTCCGCCGGGTATGCCCCCTCGGACCACCCGCGCCCCAGCACGCTCGTTGATTCCCGTCCGTGCTTGAGGCGGCGGCGACTCGCCTCACAGCCAGTCAGCCGACCCTCTTGCGATGGAAGCCGATGAGCTCGCCGCAACATCGGAGGGCGCGGCATCTGATGCAGAGGACTCCCCTGGGCTGCCGCCTTCGGGCTTGCACGCCCAGGCTGAGGCTGACGCACAGATGTCCGACATGCTTTCCCGGGCAGCCAACAGCGTGGGCTTGGATTGGAACCCTCCATCCTCCCCAATGTCATCACGGCTGGATGACTGGTTCCTGGGGTCTGCGCGCCGCTCACAGCCTCGCCCCCCCCCGGTTCCGTTTTTCCCGGAAGTGCATGACGAGCTGACGTCTTCATGGAGAGCACCCCTCTCCACTCGTCACACTGCCACAGGCTCGTCCGCCCTCGCCACCCTCGACGGCGGAGCGCGCCACGGGTACGTGGCGATTCCCCAGGTGGATAGGGCGGTTGCGATCCATCTATGCCCCGGTACCCCTACCACCTGGCGAGGTCACCCGGTATTCCCTTTCCGGACCTGTAGAGCAACCTCCTCGCTGACAGCGAAGGCCTACAGCGCCACCGGACGTGCCGCTTCCGCCCTGCATGCCATGGCTCTCCTGCAGGTCCACCAAGCCAAGGCACTTCGTAACATGCACGGGGGGTGGCCCTGATCACGACATGCTGCAGGAACTGCGCTCAGCGACTGACCTCACCCTGAGAACGACGAAGGTCACAGCGCAAGCACTCGGGCAGGCGATGGCCACGCTAGTGGTCCAGGAACGTCAAATGTGGCTGCACATGGTCGAGATGCGTGAAGCCGACAAGACTCGCTTCCTCAACTCCCTGTCTCCCAGTTCGGCCTCTTCGGCGACACCGTAGAGGACTTTGCCCAGCAGTTCTCCATGGTAAAGAAACAGACGGAGGCCATCTCTCACATCATGCCTCGCCGCAAGCCTGCCGCCACAGCCCATGCCCCATCTGCTCGCCGAGGGCATCCTCCCGCGGCCAGAAGACAAGCTCCTGTTCCGCCTCAACCCGGGCCCAGCTCTCAGCCCCAGCGTCGATCAAACCGCGGGAAGCGCACGCCCCCTGTCTCACGGACCCCCTCGAGGACCCGGAAGGCTCCCAGGCGCTCCTGAGACAACGCACCCAGAGTCCAAGAAGTTAGCTCCGGAGGTGGTAAGACCGCTCCGTCCCCCGGTGGAGGGTCGGGAGGAGAATCCTTTGTTTTTTCATTTGGCGCACCCCTTAACGGGGGCTGTGGTACCCAAATTCTCAATAAAAGAGCTATTTCCTTTGTCTCTGGGGCATATGGCCCGCAAATGCCGTTCTCACGGCACTCTGCTTTCAGGCCTCAACAGTCCCGTCTCCATGGAAGCGGTGTCCCCGCCTTCAGCCCCACGACTGTCAGAGGAGTCCAGAGGACGCCAGCATCAGACCTCCTCCTCAGTCACGAACCCGCCCCCTGCCGGGTGTGCGGAGCAAGGTAAGTGCTTTGAGTTTATTCTCAGCACCAGAGCCTCGGGACACCACGTTGCCTCCCGACGCCACGTTACCTGTTCCGCACCGCTGCGAAGCTCCGCCGGGTACGTCCAAAAAACCTGTCCCTTTGGTGCCCCTAGCACGGAGTTTAGAGGCGTGGCTTTCACTGCCCAACCCGTCACGCTGGCTGCACCGGGCCATTCGACTCGGTTAAGCAATTCAGTTTGCCAGGTCTCCGCCCCCCTTCGTGGGCGTACATTTTTCCGCAGTACACGGCCAACATGCCCATTCCCTGCGCGAAGAAATCGCCTCCCTTCTATTAAAGGACGCGATAGAGCCTGTCCCTCCAACCGAAACGAAGAAGGGTTTCTACAGCCCTTACTTTGTTGTACCCAAGAAAGGCGGCGGCTTACGACCGATCTTGGACCTGCGAGTTTTCAATCGGACCTTGTCCAAACTCCTGTTCAAAATGCTCACCCAGAAACAAATTCTATCTGGCGTCCGGCATCTAGATTGGTTCACAGCGGTAGACCTGAAGGACGCGTACTTCCACGTCTCAATTTGCACTCGACATCGACCCTTCCTACAGTTCGTGTTCGACGGTCAGGCGTATCAGTACAAAGTCCTCCCCTTCGGCCTGTCTCTGTCCCCTCACGTCTTCACGAAAGTCGCAGAGGCAGCTCTTGCCCCGCTCTGAGTAGCCGGCATACGCATACTCAATTACCTCGACGACTGGCTCATACTGGCTCACTCTCAAGAGTTACTATGCGCACACAGAGACCAGGTGATCAGGCACCTCAGCCGTTTGAGGCTTCAGGTAAACTGGGAAAAGAGCAAGCTCTCCCCGGTCCAGAGCATCTCTTTTCTCGGTCTGGAGTTAGACTCAGTCTCAATGACAGCACGTCTCTCCAACGAGCGTGCTCAGTCAGTGCTGAAATGCCTCGCTTCCTTCAAGCCAGGTGCCGTGGTCCCGCTAAAACGTTTCCAACAGCTCCTGGGGCATATGGCATCCTCACGGCGGCCACGCGCTGGGGTTGATGCATATGAGACCACTTCAGCACTGGCTCGGGCTCGAGTCCTGAGGCGAGCATGGCGCCGTGGCACGCACAACGTAAAAGTTACCTCTGCCTGCCGCCAGACCTTCAAACCCTGGACAGACCTTTGCTTTCTAAGGGCTGGAGTACCCTTGCAGCAGGTGTCCCGACGCGTTCTGGTCTTGACCGACGCCTCCAAATTGGGTTGGGGCGCCGTGTGCAACGGGCGCGCAGCCGCAGGCCGGTGGAACCGAGGCCCGCTGCGCTGGCACATCAACTGCCTAGAGCTGCTGGCTGTTTTTCTGGCCCTGCAGAAGTTTCTTCCGTTAATTTGGCACAAACACGTCTTAGTCAGGACAGACAGCACCTCGGTCGTAGCCTACATAAACCGCCAAGGCGGAGTACGCTCCCTCCACATGTCACAGCTCGCCCATCGTCTCCTCCTATGGAGTCAGCAGTGACTGGAGTCACTGCGCACCACTCACATCCCCGGCAACCTCAATGTGATGGCGGACGCGCTGTCAAGACAAAGCTTGCCCGGCGGAGAGTGGAGACTCCACCCCCAGTCGGTCCAGCTGATTTGGGACCGGTTCGGCAAGGCCCAGGTAGACCTGTTTGCCTCCCAAGAAACCTCCCATTGCCCGCTCTGGTATGCCCGGACAGAGGCTCCCCTCGGGGCAGATGCGCTGGCACACAGCTGGCCCACGGGGCTGCGCAAGTACGCATTTCCCCCAGTGAGCCTTCTTGCACAGGTACTATGCAAGGTCAGGGAGGACGAGGAGCAAGTCACTCTGGTAGCCCCCTACTGGCCTACCCGGACTTGGTTTTCGGACCTCACACTCCTCACGACAGCCCCTCCCTGGCGAATTCCCCTGAGGAAGGACCTTCTTTCTCAGGGACGGGGGTACGCTCTGGCACCCGCACCCAGACCTCTGGAACCTCCACGTCTGGCCCCTGGACGGGATGCGGAAGATCTAGCCGGTCTACCATCTGCCGTCGTAGATATAATCAATCAAGCCAGAGCCCCTCTACCAGGCATCTTTACGCCCTAAAGTGGCTTCTGTTCATGGACTGGTGTTCTTCCCGAGCCGAAGACCCGCAGAAGTGCTGCGGTTAGGTCAGTGCTCGTGTTTCTTCAGGAGAGGCTGGAGAGGATGCTGTCCCCTCCATCCTCAAGGTGTATGTCGCCCTATCGCTGCCCCCACAACACGGTAGACGGAAAGTCTCTTGGTAAGCACGACTTAATCGTCAGGTTCCTAAAAGGTGCCCGGAGGATAGCTCCCTCCCAGCCTAACCTGTTCCCCTCATTGGATCTCTCGGTCGTCCTTACGGGACTCCAGAGACCCCCTTCGAGCCGCTTGACTCAGTTGGACTCAGGGCCCTCTCTCTCAAGACCGCCCTGCTGATCGCTCGCTTCCATCAAGAGGGTCGGGGACCTGCATGCGTTCTCTGTTAGCGACGCTTGCCTGGAGTTCGGTCCGGCAGACACGTTCGTGATCCTAAGACCGCGACAGGGCTATGTGCCCAAGGTTCCTACCACACCCTTCACGGATCAGGTAGTGAACCTGCAAGCGCTGCCCCGGGAGGAGGCAGATCCAGCCCTTTCACTGCTGTGTCCAGTACGTGCCTTACGTATCTACCTGGACCGCACACAGAGCACTAGACGCTCTGAGCAGCTCTTCGTCTGCTTTGGGGGACAGCAGAAAGGGAATGCTGTCTCCAAGCAGAGACTCGCCCACTGGGTTGTCGACGCCATTTCCCTGGCTTATCACACCCAGGCCGAGCCCCCCCTTTGTGGGTCCGAGCCCTAGCAGACATTTGTAGAGCAGCGGGCTGGGCAACACCGAACACTTTCGCGAGATTCTACAATCTCCGAGTTGAGTCAGTATCGTCCCGTGTTCTCTCAGGTACCGAGCCCGTAGAACTCGGTGGCACGCCCACGATCTGACCGGGTGAATCGCTTGCATCTAGCGCCCTTCCCCCTAACCAGGGGAAACATCCCACTGGTTAGGGGGAAGGGCGCTAGATGAAGTGCGCCTTCATTCCCAGGAGATCTCAGGTTTGGGACACTGGTTGATTCCTCCCTAGCCCTCGTGGGTCGCAGTTCAGCGGTGGAACTCGCCGACCCAAGCCACTGCGGGTACCGCAAGCTACCCTGCACTGGTATAGGTGCTCCACAGGTAAGGCCTCCTTCGGACTCCCCCTGTGTGTAACGCCACGGTTCTGTCCCCTCTGGCGAGTGGACTCCCGTACTTCCCTTAGGCAGTCACGGCTGCCTCGGTTGCCGTGCTGTATGTTCCCCCCTCTATAGGCTGGATCCCCCACCGCACCGACTTTTCCACATAGGCCCTAAGTCAGGCCTCTGATGGTTTTGCCACTTAAACTTGCCTCCCCTCTCGGGTAGGCGTGGCCTCCGCAGGGTCTTCTCCGCCCTGAATAAGGGCTAAGACCCCCTTCCCTCAATGCGTGTAAGGGCCTCGGCCTAAGTTGCTCTATGCGAGAAACATAGAGAGAAAAGAGGCCCAGCCAGGCTTGGCCCGTTCCCAGGTTGGCGGCCAGCACCTTGTTCCCCCCTCCAGGGTAACGATAAGGAATCCTGATGGCTTAAATGGGGCATTGGGGAAGGGTACGTGCAGCCTGATACAGCTGGTCATCCTGCACGTAAGAATACCTGCTCGCTCCTGTATCAGCAGTTCACGTACACGGCTCAGCGCGTGGTGCTTTTATAAGTGGACCCCTAGTGTCGCTTCTCTGACACAACGTGGAGAGAGCGACAGAAGGGGAACGTCTAGGTTACGTATGTAACCTCCGTTCCCTGATGGAGGGAACGAGACGTTGTGTCTCCCCTGCCACGTCGCTGAGCCGAGCCACTGTTGTGGCCGGACCATTTCCGGCTCCTCAGAAAAATCCTGAATGAACTCCCGTATTTGCGCCGCTTACATACCCGTATGTCCGGGCGGGACATGCAAATACTGGTTGCCAACTCTCATTGGCCTTTTTCATAGTTCAGAGGTGAATATCGGCGCTCAAGAGAGACCCCTAGTGTCGCTTCTCTGACACAACGTCTCGTTCCCTCCATCAGGGAACGGAGGTTACATACGTAACCTAGACGTTTGTGTGAAGAAAAGGCATATAGGTCTAAAAATAGTATTTTTTTTTGTTTGGTAGGCTAATTAATAATTTTATTTAATGGTTTATTAATTTGGTAATTTATTTAGCCTAATTTAATACAGGGAATTTTGCCTGCATTTTTTTTAAAAAGTATTTATAGATTATGGCTATATAGTGTTTTAAAAAAGCACACTATGCTTTTCTTCTAGTATTGTGTATTTATTTTTCATTTAAAACATCTTTGTGCACAGAAATTGTGTTTTATTTATTTTTTTGTATGTGGAATTCCGTGACTGCTGTGTATTATTTTGAATAATGTGGAAAAGCAACTTTAATAAATAAACGGATGTCGACTGCGATCAAATTAATCACAAACAGTGGCCATTAACTTCTCCATGCACGATATGAGATATTTGTGTTCGCAGGTCGGATCTATATGACATTAGATCAATCCATAATCACGAACAATAAATTGGCTTTCAAAGATGTCTACCGTCATCATGATTAACACAGGTTAATGACTGGGGTACATTTTGTCACGTGACACACATTTTTGCGTTAATGTCAATTTCCAAACCAGTTTTTCATGACATTTGAAGTATCAGCATAGAGTTTATGCGCTAGAGTTAAATGGGAAAATAGTATGCCGACACTTGTGCAACTTTAAAGATTTCTTTCAGCGTTATTTTGTGCACTAAAATGTTTTCCGCAAAGAATTATTGGACGGAGATGTAGTTAGTGATGATGGATTTTCTTTGTTATATTTTATCAATCCTTGTAAAAATATAACTCACAAAGGCAGGGATTTGATTGGAAATCAATGCGGCAGCATCTTTTAGCAGCTGTCTCTGGTCCTGGATAACTTCCGCACTTTCCTTGGGAAAACGCACATCTATTGAGAGAAGAATTCTAATAGTATTACATTCATTCATTTGGCAGACGCTTTCACCCAAAGCAACTTACATTCAAGGCAGCATATATCAGGGGTTTTCAAACGTTTTGATGCCAAGGACCCCCACATTTAATGATCCCCTTGCGAGAGACCCCATGTGTGATAAAACTAGTAAATATGATTTTATGAAGAGTTTTTGTTTGCCTAATTAAACAATTTCATTTTATATTGTCATTGTACAAAAGCAAAAATACATTTCTTATGCTGGAGTAATGTTAAATGTATAAACCCAAAGATATTTTATAATATATACACTCACCTAAAGGATTATTAGGAACACCATACTAATACTCTGTTTGACCCCCTTTCACCTTCAGAACTGCCTTAATTCTACGTGGCATTGATTCAACAAGGTGCTGAAAGCATTCTTTAGAAATGTTGGCCCATATTGATAGGATAGCATCTTGCAGTTGATGGAGATTTGTGGGATGCACATCCAGGGCACGAAGCTCCTGTTCCACCACATCCCAAAGATGCTCTATTGGGTTGAGATCTGGTGACTGTGGGGGCCATTTTAGTACAGTGAACTCATTGTCATGTTCAAGAAACCAATTTGAAATGATTCGAGCTTTGTGACATGGTGCATTATCCTGCTGGAATTAGCCATCAGAGGATGGTACATGGTGGCCATAAAGGGATGGACATGGTCAGAAACAATGCTCAGGTAGGCCGTGGCATTTAAACGATGCCCAATTGGCACTAAGGGGCCTAAAGTGTGCCAAGAAAACATCCCCCACACCATTACACCACCACCACCAGCCTGCACAGTGGTAACAAGGCATGATGGATCCATGTTCTCATTCTGTTTACGCCAAATTCTGACTCCACCATCTGAATGTCTCAACAGAAATCAAGACTCATCAGACCAGGCAACATTTTTCCAGTCTTCAACTGTCCAATTTTGGTGAGCTCTTGCAAATAGCTCTAGCCTCTTTTTCCTATTTGTAGTGGAGATGAGTGGTACCCGGTGAGGTCTTCTGCTGTTGTAGCCCATCCGCCTCAAGGTTGTGCGTGTTGTGGCTTCACAAATTCTTTGCTGCATACCTCGGTTGTAACGAGTGGTTATTTCAGGCAAAGTTGCTCTTCTATCAGCTTGAATAAGTCGGCCCATTCTCCTCTGACCTCTAGCATCAACATAGAATTTTCGCCCACAGGACTGCCGCATACTGGATGTTTTTCCTTTTTCACACCATTCTTTGTAAACCCTAGAAATGGTTGTGCGTGAAATCCCAGTAACTGAGCAGATTGTGAAATACTCAGACCGGCCCGTCTGGCACCAACAACCATGCCAAGCTCAAAATTGCTTAAATCACCTTTCTTTCCCATTCTGACATTCAGTTTGGAGTTCAGGAGATTGTCTTGACCAGGACCACACCCCTAAATGCATTGAAGCAACTGCCATGTGATTGGTTGATTAGATAATTGCATTAATGAGAAATTGAACAGGTGTTCCTAATAATCCTTTAGGTGAGTGTATATTTTATTGTAAAGTCATAATTAACCTTAAATTATTTATTTTAATTGTGAAAAGCGCTATATAAATAAATGAGAAAAAGTAATATTGTTTCAAAGCAGCTTTACAAACAATCGTGAATTACAACCCTTATTTCTTACAAATAAGATTTATTATCACAACATATGAAGTTATATACCAATTTATTTTTATTTCTTGCTCTGGCTGTCAATACAATAAAATAACTGTGATTTATAATTTTAGAATGATACAGTAAGAATATAAATAAATGTCAAAATTTGCAATATTTTTTTGTGTACCCCCTGGCACCCCCTTATGGCCCCCTGGGGGTCCCAGGGCTCCAGTTTGAAAACCCCTGGCCTATATCAGTATGTGTGTTCCCTGGGAATCAAACCCATGACTTTTGCATTGCAACGCCATGCTCTACAGTCAACATTTGAAGATTTATGCACTAAAGTAAAAAAGAAACCTTTAGCCAACATTGAAATGATTTCATATCTGCAACATTTTGGAGTGGAACCATTATAGTTATCTCATTAGTAAGCTGATACTTTGGTTTAAAATGTATTGCATAAACTCAAACTGTGTTACTGGGACAAAGTGATCAAAAATAAGCTATGGATCAAACGAACCAACACACCTGCAGAGAAGATGTTGGGGTTGAATTGTATATCAAAAGTATTCTTGAGAGAGGAAAAGATATGATTTAATGAAGAACCCAGCTGGATGTTGTTTCCAGGCACAGTTTTTAGGGAATCGTGTTATTCATTCTGGTCAAAAAGTGTTATAGGAGTTAAGGGGAGTTCAGTGGTAGTACTAGAATCACTCTTTACTAGAGATGTGCTGACAGGGTTGGTGTTCTCAGTACTTTGTGAAACCATCTCCAGAATTATCTGGTTTCTGAAGTAACCTACACATGTACACAATAATATTTAAATTGTTCAGCTCAAAACAATTTTACGTCAGGTTCACAGAATTAAATATTTACTGTGACATTTTTTACTGTTAAGCTAGACATTAAATATTTAACTAACTTAGAATCAGTATTAGAATAGAAAAAGTAGTTTTAGAATTGCTGCCTCAGTGAATCTCACCTATCAAGAACATTAAGAATATTTCTAGATCATCTTTCACCTAAAACAAACCCATATATATATATATATATATATATATATATATATATATATATATATATATATATATACACACACACACACACAATATACACAAGAAAATAAGCATATATTTTCCCCAAGATTCTTATTATGTTAATGTGTCTAGATGTCATTTTCATTTCTATAATTTACATTTCAATACACAACGCTGTGGAATACTTGATTCTGATTGGTCAATGGCACCATCTAGTGGACTGATTTCTTTGAGTAATCGCAACTCTCAGCATCTTACTGGGTTTGTTAAGCAGCTCTAGGTACCTAAAGAGAGTTGAAACCAGTTTAGGTCAGAGTAGTTTGAACACTTAGGTAACTAGGTTACATACAGTATAATACTCATATATTTAGTAGTTTGAAAATGAAAATTATGTTATTTAATGTTATTTCAAACCTGTATGACATTCATTCTTATGTGGAACACAAAAGATGATGTTAGGCTGAATGACAGCCTCAGTCCACATTAACATTCATAGCATCTTCCAACCCCCCCACACACAATGCAAGAGATTGCTAACATTCTGCCTAACATCTTCTTTTGTGTTCCACAGAAGAAATATTGGTTTGGAACACCATGAGGGTGAGTAAATGATGACATAATTTTCATTTTGGGGTGAACTATCCATTTAAGAGCCTAAAAATAATGTTTTACCTGTCATCAGAGACAACGGTTTTACCAAAGTCGATGGAGCCATAGATAACACTCTGTTCTTGGTCACACTCAAGAACACCTGGCACGATAGTTTGTGCACTCACGCGGTAGCCACGGTAATCTATCACTACAGTGCCAAGCAAATACAGGCCTTCGGGATCCACTGTCCAGAAAGCACTCACACCATTTAGGTCTAGAATGGGGGTGGCATGGGCCGCAACCTCCCCACCCAAATCTCTGTATTGTTCCCAAACATCAAAGCCCAAACTTAAGAGCATGTTGTTCCAGATGAATATCTGTTGTTTCGATTCTTCACTAGGGTTGATGGGCATCACGTTACCATCTATCACTGCAGTTAACCTGATAAAGTCAGTAAAAGGTGATAATTACTGTATATGTTCAGCTTTTGGACAAAGAAAACATAAGATGGTATCCTGAATACAGTTGCCTTCTTCACCCATAAAAATATCCTAAAGATTCCAATTAGAACCAATAGGGGTTGTACAACATTAGGGACTTTTCAGACCGAAAACATGTTTTTGCTTCCATCCATGCTGCTTTTGAATTACTTTCCTCTATAGATGTACGCTAGACAGATGTCTTTGACCATTGTGCCATGTCTCGCTGTTTTTGCAGTGTCTTGTGCAGGAGTGCCACTTTTTTTTTTGATGGCATGTCAAGTTAAAAACAACAAAAACATTTTTTTATCTTCATATATTTTCTTGCGTTCAGACTGAATGGCCCCTTATGCCACATGAGTACTTATTAAATAAGTTTTAAATAAGTTTTTATTCTACTGGTGCTTTAAAGAACATATTTAATCTCAAAAGTACCACTACACAGAAAAACGAATTCCTTATTAGAAGAAGTTTTTTTATTATTATTATTAACATGATGGGCTGCAAAGAAACAGCTTGTTTCATTACAGAAATCACATATATGGCCATATATGAAAATACTGATATGTAAAATTATATATGTAAGCATATGTATGTATATATAAATAGCCTACACAGTATGTTCTAATTCCACTAGTATTTAAGAAATATTTATATTTTGTATGAAATTGTATAATTATATTTTTGTATGAAATATTATATAAAATGGCAATTTTTATAATATTTAAAAATTATGTGTTGCATATACAGTATGTACAAGTATGTGGCTTTTTATATGAGTGAAAACCATACATAAACATACATACCGTATAATGCTATGTATCAGATTTCTGTATACATAGCATAAGAATGAGATAGCACAAATGATTAACCTTACAAATGGCTCTGTCCCGCATCAGACGATCAGTCAAGTTCTTCTTAGGAAGCTCTCTTGTGGTTTGAAACTCTTTGTTCCAGTCACGGGCCTGTTTTCAACACAGAAAATTAATCAAAATGTTTACATAAGTTGCTTGTTGCTGACTCTCAACATGTTTACCTGACTGGACACATGCGCTTCCAGACGGGAGGATCTGGCATCTTCCGCTCTAACACAGTCCATTGTATGGTCAAGCAGACCAGCTGAACACCTGGAAAGGTGTGACAATCCTTTCAAATGGGTGTGTAGATCCCCTAAATATAAGAATTTACATTTACATTTATGCATTTGGCAGACGCTTTTATCCAAAGCGACTTACAGTGCACTTATTACAGGGACAATCCCCCTGGAGCAATCTGGAGTTAAGTGCCTTGCTCAAGGACACAATGGTGGTGGCTGTGGGGCTTGAACCAACGTCCTTCTGATTACCAGATTACCAGACACATCTGGGATGGCATGAGGGTGAGTAAATGATGAGATTATTTCATTTTTGGGTGAACTATCCCTTTAAAAACTATATATTTGGGAGCTCCACAGTAGACATTTTACCTGGGAACTGCTGTAATATGTTTAAGGAACCATATACTGTAATGTCATTTTGCAAAAATGTCGCCACAGTCACGTAATTTTCATTAGATTAGAATGTTTTGAAAAAAGTTTGAAAACCCCTGGTTTAGGATGAATATATTTCAAATGTTACAGTACAAGATCTGTATTAGCATTTACAATAATATCTACAATAAGTAGCCTGATTTGAAGTGAAAGAACAAACAGGACTCTCAACACTACAATGGCACAAACACCTGACAGAATACACACCTGTAAAGTTTGAAGCAGCAAGATACAGCGTATCAACCACAAAAAGGGTAAAGCTTTCAGTCTGGTCTGGTTTCTGATCTACTTGGTTCCCAGTGACAGCCCTATGTCCAGAATCCTGTAGTGATGGTCTTTTGCTCTGGTTTAGAGCCTCCAGGTCCCAATGCATCGCTTCCACTTCCATCTTTGTCCATAGCAGATCCTGGTCCATCAGTCCCACAACTCATGCCTGTCAGGTCTTCTTCTATTTCTATTGGCTGTTGCTTTACATGAGATATATTCTTCTCAAAGCAACCCAAATGAGTGGGATTGTTCTCTTCTGCACTTGTCACAGCTTTCTCATTAACATACTCTCTCTATATAATATTCATCTCTAATGCTAAAACAATCTGTGCATCTTGTTGTTGCTCAGCCTGGCCATCAGAGTCGCCTGGTTGTGCTAATAATTCCCAGTTTTGTGCTTATCTTTGCTTTTTGGGAAGAAAAGAATGTTCAGTTGAAATGCCACATGCAGGTTCTCAAATCAAATCACTTTATTGTCACACTACCATGTACACAAGTGCAACAGTAGGTGAAACTCTTGTGTGCAGTTCCGAGCAACATAGCAGTCATGACAGTGACGAGACATATACCAATTACAGTAAACAACATACTTACACAAAACAATTTACAAATCAAATGTACACATACTTACACAACACAATAATTATATACAATGTACAGTAAACAATACACACAATATACAATACACAATATACAATAAGTAGGAGTATATGAATATATATATATATATATATATATATATATATATATATATATATATATATATATATATATATGAAGTAGTATATTGAGGAGAATATGTTGACAGTCCAGTGTGAAATTATAGATGAATAAAGTGCAGTGCTAATTATTGATCCTGATAGATCAAGTGTTCAACAGTCTGACTGCTTGGGGAAAGAAGCTGTCATGTAGTTGGCTGGTGCGGGTCCTGATGCTGCGATACCGCCTGCCTGATGGTAGCAGTGAGAACAGACCATGACTCGGGTGGCTGGAGTCTCTGATGATCCTTCGAGCTTTTTTCACACACCGCCTAGTGTATATGTCCTGGAGGGAGGGAAGCTCACCTCCGATGATGTTCCTGGCAGTTCGCACCACCCTTTGCAGGCCTTTGCCGTTGTGGGCGGTGCTATTGCCGTACCAGGCGGTGATGCAGCCAGTCAGGATGATGCAGCCAGTCAGGATACAGTACTGGTGTAGAACCGTGTGAGGATGTGTTGGTTCATTCCAAACTTCCTCAGCCGTCTCAGGAAGAAGAGGCGCTGGTGAGCCTTCTTCACAACGGCCTCAGTGTGGACGGACCATGTGAGTTCCTCAGTAATGTGGACACCGAGGAACTTGAAGCTGCTGACTCTCTCTACCGGTGCTCCATTAATGGTGATGGGGCTGTGTTCTCCCTCTTTCTTCCTGAAGTCCACTACAAGCTCCTTGGTTTTACTGACGTTGAGGGAGAGGTTGTGCTCCTGACACCAGCATGTCAGAGTGTGCGCCTCCTCTCTGTAGGCTCTTTCATCATTGTCAGTGATCAGACCTACCACCGTCGTATCGTCAGCAAACTTAATGATGGCATTGGAGCTATGTGTTGCCACACAGTCATGTGTGTACAGTGAATACAGTAGGGGGCTGAGAACACAGCCCTGTGGGGCTCCAGTGTTGAGGGTCAGTGATGAGGAGATGTTGCTGCCCATTCTAACCACCTGACGTCTGCCTGACAGGAAATCCAGGATCCAGCTGCACAGCGAGCTGTTTAAGCCCAGAGCCCGGAGTTTCTCATCAAGCTTGGAGGGCACAATGGTGTTGAATGCTGAGCTGTAGTCTACAAACAGCATTCTCACATATGTGTTCCTTTTTTCCAGATGGGAGAGAGCAGTGTGTAGTGTAGATGCAATGGCATCATCAGTGGAGCGGTTGTTGCGGTAGGCACACTGCAATGGGTCCAAAGAGGGGGGCAGAACAGAGCAGATGTAATCTCTGATTAACCTCTCAAAGCATTTGCTGATGATGGGGGTCAGAGCAACAGGACGCCAGTCATTTAAGCAAGTGATTGTGGCTTGCTTCGGTACAGGCACAATGGTTGATGTTTTGAAGCATGTGGGGACTACAATTGTTCTAGCTTTACAATTTTGAGTTTTGTTTGTGCTTCACTGTTTGGATCATGTTCATTTAGTTTTTTGCCCTTGTTCATTTCCACTTCTGTTTGTGGATGCTTTTGCTCCCTTTGTAAAAGATTTAATCCTAATTGTTCTGTTGCTTTAGCTGATTGTGTTTCATCTTGTTCTTCATGTTCAATGTCAAAGTCAGTCTGTGAGGCATCCAGTGTAGATGCAGCACACACCGATATTGGACCAGGAATTGATAGCCCATGGCTTACCTTATGGTCTGCTTGTAACTCTGTTCCTTGCCCAAGGAACGTTTTACAACCATCTGTTCCGTTAACAAGTGCATATTCGGTTTTGATTCAGAACATCTTTAACAGCAGTTGGCTGATCTAAAGGTATTGGGCACAGGGAAGACAGCAAGGGCCACTCATGCTCGGTGGAGTATAATTGATTTGTGCCTGTATGTGAGAGCCCCTTATGAGTGATATTTGTGCTTGGCTGCCCCACCACCCCTCCGTCTTGCTCTTCTCCATTCCGTAGATTGCCTTCGCCCACTCTATGTTCTCTCCCATCATCTTGTGCTTGTTCCCTTGTTGCCAACAGAAGCTCGAAGGGCCACACTGAGTCCTCGCTAACCAGAGATGCACCAAGGTTGCTGCTTAACACAATATCTGGGAAAATTAAGTGGTCTTGGTCCAAAACAGGCGAAGCAGAGGTCCTTGAAGGAGGTAGTCTTTCTATTTCACTATCCTCCCTGGATAGAAGTGGACAGCGATCCTCTGTCTGCTCACCAACTGTTTTACTTTAAATAAAATCGGACACCTTACGGCAGCAGTGAAATATGTTACCCATGTTGCAAGTGACACCATTTCATTCCAGTTCAACCACAGAGAAGAAGGGTGATTTTGGAGTCCAAAAAAAAAAAAGACTTCTGGGAGCCTGTTAATAAAAGCTGATTTGGTTTTAAAATGAGCAGACCTCCACTATGTGACCTTGACAGCAAAGCAAACCTTGCTTTATTGGGTGAAGCTGTGAGAAGAACAGATAGCTGACATAACCAAATTACCAAGTCTTGCACCAAGCCGTTAGCTGCAACACATCATTACCTAAACAAAGACATGAAATTCTTGCAACCCGTTTTTTTTAATATAGATTTTTAGTTGTATAGATGAACTGCCAGAACGGATGATGATATCTCCTATATATTTCTACAAAAAGAGTCAAAGAAAAACGTTAAAAAAGAAAACCAGCACCATTGCATATATTATGATTGAATATTAATAATAATAATAATAAAACTTTCCTTCCACTGTTCCTATAGAGTTGAAACTAATGCAGAAAGGTTTAAGTCATATTTAAAACATGCAAGTTTCTCTTCACATTATATTGCCTTCATAAATGTGCCTCTTGTCCATAAAGGTCTCATAAATATATGCAGAAAAGAGCTCGTCCCAAGCAGATATCTCCCTCTCTAGAGCCAAACGCTATACCTCTGCCCTTCATTCTGAGTCTCACAAGAACCCCTTCATCTCCCCCACACATACACTCCCGGGGGAAGAGTCTCAGTGGAGCTTCGTTATTCTCTGCATCCCATTCCGAGAAATTCTACCTCATTTTTTCAGCTGACTATCGACGTCACTTTATCCGCTACTGTAAATCAGCTTACATTCAGATGTCTTCTACATTCACGGCGTTTTTTATGAGCTTTTCAAGTGCATTTTTTTTTCGAGTATGAGAAAAGCAGTGTGTCGTGTCACGTCAGGTAAATCAGCTGCTGGCTCTTACTGGGACCACAGCAGTTGCTAGGGCAGATGCTGCAGTACCGGCGGAACGCGAACACGCTGCTCTGAAAAGCTCCAGCTGGAAAGTAGTGGAAAAACAACAGCACCTTAAGAATAATAAAGGAAGCTCTTGAACAAGCCAAAGCGTCCTCGTTGTTTAAAGTTTATCGCTCACCGTATTTACTTGCCTTACCCCGTGCAGGCTGAAAGGGGCCGTTCACACAGAATTGTTTTTGCGTCGTTCTATGTAACACAAGTTTTACGGGCGTGTTTGACGGTTACGCGGGTGCTTCATGTTGTTTAGAAGCTTCAATTAAAAAATAACTTCCTTCGACTGTTAAAAATACGTCACCTGCATTCTGCTCCATTCGCGGAACTAGCTTTGTAGCGAAAACACGAGTTCGGCGTGAACGGCCCCTTATGCTGTTAGAATTTCGCTTTTGCTCCATGCACATGCGCAGAAATGACCATTCTGTTCGAATGCCAATACGCGTCGTCGCGTATTTGGTTATTATTATTCATTTAATATGAATTATTTATGTAATAAGAGTAACAGTTTACAATAAGTTTCCATTTGTTATCAATGAACTAACAATTTAAAATATTTTTACAGTTAATGTTCATTTGAGCATATACTAGCCTAATAGTTTTTTTTTAATCAAACGTTGTATCTTTTAACATAAGTTAATGCACTATAAACTAACGTGAGTTAACAATGAGCAGTTATTTTTTTTAGGTTAACTAAAATGAGTAAAGATTAATAATAAATGCTGTAAAAAATCTAGATAATTGTTATTTCATAAAGTCTAATGCATAATCTCATATTATTGCACAACTCTCTGGAATAATAAATTTGGATTAATCAATGGTGCCATCTAGAGGTCTGATATTTCTCAGTAACAACTGCACATCCATGTATTGGACCATTCTTCTGGGTATTTGCCAGCCATATTTTATTCTCCTTGGATGACTGGGCAATCTCTTCAAGTAAGCTAATAAAATAATTTCAACTCAAATCAATGTTTCATATGCATTTATTTATTTGGCACGTAGTTTTGTAATAAGATGTATAAGGAGCAGTCAGAATAAATAAATACCAACAGAACTTCGACGCAAACCAGAGGTGGATTTCAGTGGTTCAGCAATTTATTTTTCTCTTACATAATATCAACGCAAATCAATATTTTATGTCTATGTATTTATTTATTAGGTTAATAGCTAGTGTAATAAGCAGGATTATGTAAAGTCTGCCGGTTGTTATAGTAAAATAAACCCCTTCAGGGTGACAAGACCCTGTCTTGTCAGGGTTTTGCAATAGCAACCGAATGACTGTACAGAATGGAACCTTATTGTAAAGTGTTACCAGAATAAGTAATATTATAATTCTGAAGAAACAATCTTTACTTATACGAATCAAAATAAAGACATCAAAGAACTTTGTTTGCACACTTTGGATGCTTTGCTCGATAACATAGGCAAACTTAATCATACAATATTAACGCTGTATGACATGCTAATATTATAGATATTTTCATGAAGATTTTAAGAAAGTTTCAAGTGTATTTCCCTATGTGAGGAATAATTTAAACTTTCAAAAGCATATTTTAATTAATACTATAGGTCTAACTAACAATTTTTTCTAGAACACTTAAAAGAGATTGACATTAACAGAACAACATTATGGAAAAATAACCAAAATTTTAAAAATTACACTTCATATCTCCATCTTCAGTTCAGCATATAGCTCTTTGCTGTCAGCTACAGAGAAAACAAAAAGTAATATGATAAACCTGTTTACCTCACCTGTCCTCGCTTGTCAATCAGAGTGTATCCAATGAGATCACAATAATTTACTTTATTTACACAAATAATTACTCAATGGCAAGTGAATGCTCTTCATTATAGAGCATAATGGATTCAACAACATAGATGAGTTTTGAAAAGGGGCGTGATACATAAAATATCAGGAACTCTTTTATTAAATGCTTAAGAATGCCTATACTCCCTTACTTCACGAAGTATCTGCCTTTGATTTTAACAATATTTACTTGTTTAGACTTAATGAAGGAGAGATTCAGTGCAATAGCATGAATCCCACTTCACAGAACTGGGTTATCACAAAGCCCCTATTCAACATTTCAATATGGACTCATGACAGACTACAAAATGAATATGTGGCTGATCAGTCTTTTGTAGGCAAGATTTTCCAAAACAACCAGCCTTGATATTAGCTCATAATTCTGTACTCTCTGGTCCAATATCCTCCCTCAGTGGTCGGTCCCTGAATCTACCTATCCGAGTCTCTGAAAGGCCACCTTCTCGCCAGCGGCCTCCAATTGACTTGTGCAAAGGGAGGAGCCTATGTCTGAAAGGGTAAAGGAAGAGGGAGGGGTCAGGCATGGGGCGAGGCTCCTCGGGTCCAAGCACCCTTTCACGGGGCATGCATTCTCTCACTCTCTCCGATCTCCACTTTCTTTCTAAAGCACAGCTTTGTTGTGTGCTTTCCGCTGCTACTGGAGATGCCCATGGGTAGTTTGCAGTCCAATCTGATTCCTGTGAATAGGTAAAAGGAGGAGACTAATTCATGAGTCAAATTATAAAGGTATATGGTGTGAAAAGTGTTGTTCTTGAGTAGATCCAGCAAGCTATGCCATTTCCCCTGTCGGATCTTAAAATGAAGTTCATTTTAATTTAGAATTAACTATAGGTGAATCAGCACTTTTTAATGTTCATCAGATCTGTACAGTCTGTTTAGAACTTGAATTCCAGATAGGACACTCTTGGAGATGTATGTGTCCTTAATGTATCTTACCTGCATGGCTCCTTCTTCCTCCTCCTCTTTTTCCTCCTTTTCTTCATAGTCCTCTGTCTGGTGGTAGAGACGAACGTGTGCAGAATGCAGTTGGAAGGAGGTTTGAGCGGCCACATCAGTCTGCTTGCGGAGGTCACGACTCAGTATCGTAATCTTATGACTGCGACGCTTCAGCTCCTCCAGGAATCGCCGCTCCTCGTCTCTAAGACGAACCTGAAGTGCACTCGCTAGTGCCCCCTTTTTCCTTAACTCTGTCCGTAGCTCCACCAGTGCACTGTCTTGCTCTGCCAGACGCTGCTCTGTCTCCAATAATTTTGCCTGCAGCAATTCTTCCTCTAGCTCGACATCTGTAATAACATGTAGATGAGAAATTTACACTGTATGTGTGTCTTTTGCTTGTCTTTGAGTACAGGGAATGAATAAACTTCATGTTCTGGAAACTGAAATCACCTTCTCTTCTTCTAACTGGTGGCTTTCCACTCAGATCACAACTCAGCTCTGCAGAGACATACAAACACAGTGTAACGTTATTGGGTATCGTTATCGTATGAGCTTTCTGTTTGCTGTCTTTTATGGCTTTGATTTTGAAGTTTTTTTTACTTTAATTTGAAATAATAAAAAAAAAGTGTTAAATTCCCATAAAAATACATTAATTCACACCAGATTTACATTTTCAACAAATATTGCTCATTAAAAAAAATTATTTACTTATAAAGTTATGTTGTGAACTTTATTTGACACTACATTTGTGACATGCTGTACTCATAATAATGAAGAAACTCAAAAAATAATTTTGAGTGTCAAAATTGATCTGGAGTTTAGTAAACTTTTTTGCTGCTTGTTCAGTTTACTTCATTAAAATGAAAGCAAACTAAATTAAGTTTACTTAATCCATGGGATAACGTCTAGGTTACGGATGTAACCTCCGTTCCCTGATGGAGGGAACTAGACGTTGTGTCGGAGAAGCGACACTAGGGGTCTCTCTTGAGCGCCGAATATGCCTCTGATCCATTGAAAAAAGGCCAATGAGAAGTTGGCAGTCAGTATTTGCATACCCCGCCCCCGGACATACGGGTATAAAGGCGAGGCAAATACTAGAGTTCATTCAGGATTTTTCTGAGGAACCAATTTGGTTCTGGCCACTACAGCGGTTCGGCTCAGCGACGTGGCCGGAAAGACACAATGTCTCGTTCCCTCCATCAGGGAACGGAGGTTACATCCGTAACCTAGACGTTCCCTGTCTGTCGCTCTCTCCACGTTGTGTCGGAGAAGCGACACTAGGGGTCCAATTTAAATCCGCCATGCGCTGAGCCGTGTACGTGTTCTGCTGACAAAGGAGCGGGCAGGTATTTGTTACGTGCTAAACGACCAGCTGTGCCAGGGCACGTACCCTTCCCCAATGCCCCAGAAAAGTCGTCGGGATCCTTTTGGTTACCCTAGGCAGGGGAACAAGGCGACGCTTGCCAACCTGGGAACCGGCCAAGCCTGGCTGGGCCTCTTTTCTCTCTATGTTTCTTGCATAGAGCAATAGACAGCCGGGGCCATTACACGCACTGAGGGAAGGGGGTCTTACCCAATTTCCCATATTTTCAGGGGGGGGGGGAAGACCCACGGAGACCACCCCTGCCCAACTGGGGCGGTATGGTGGTGAATACGTCACATGTGTTCTTAGGCGACACGTGGAAGTGGCGCGGTGGCAGATCCAGCCTCAGCGAGGGTGTAAAGCTGCCTGGTAGAAGGGGCTCTGGCTTGGTTGATCGTGTCTACGACGGTAGGTGGTAGACTGGCTAGATCTTCCGCGTCCCATCCAGGGACCAGACGTGGAGTTTCCAGAGGTCTGGATGCGGATGCCAGAGCGTGCCCTGCCCCTGAGAAAGAAGGTCCTTCCTCAGGGGAATTCGCCAGGGAGGGGCTGTCACGAGGAGCACGAGGTCCGAGAACCAGGCCCGGTTGGGCCAGTAGGGAGCCACTAGTGTGACTTGTTCCTCGTCCTCCCTGACCTTGCACAGCACCTGTGCAAGAAGGCTCACTGGGGAAAAAGCATACTTGCGTAGCCCTGCGGGCCAGCTGTGCACCAGCGCGTCTGTCCCAAGGGGAGCCTCTGTTCGGCCGTACCAGAGCGGGCAGTGGGAGGTCTCTCGGGAGGCAAGCAGGTCTACCTGGGCTCTGCCGAACTGTTCCCAAATCAGCTGGACCGACTGGGGGTGAAGCCTCCACTCTCCACTGGGTAAGCTCTGTCGTGACAGTGCGTCCGCTACCACATTGAGCTTGCCGGGGATGTGAGTGGCACGCAGCGACCGGAGTCGTGACATGTGGCGGGAGCGTACGCCGCCTTGGTGATTTATGTGCGCTACCGCAGTGGTGCTGTCTGACCTGATTAGGACGTGTTTGTCTCGAATTAACGGGAGAAACTGCCGCAGGGCAAAGAAGACAGTCAACAACTCTAGGCAATTGATATGCCAGCGCAGCGGGGCCCCTCTCCAACGGCCTGCGGCTGTGTGCCCTTTGCACATGGCGCCCCAACCCAATCCAGAGGTGTCGGTAGTGACCAGGACGTGTCGGGACACCTGCTGCAGGGGCACTCCTGCCCGTAGAAAGCAGAGGTCTGTCCAGGGTTGTAGTGTTTTTCGGCAGGCATGGGTGATCGTCACACGGTGCGTGCCGTGGCGCCATGCTCGTCTCGGGACTCGAGTCTGAAGCCAGTGCTGAATCGGTCTCATACGCATCAACCCCAGCAGCGAGGTCGCGGCAGAAGATGCTATATGCCCCAGGAGCCAGGGAGTTTTAAAGGGACTGTTGTGCCTGGCCTGAATTTGGCGAGGCATTTCAGCACCGACTGCGCACGCTCATTGGTGAGACGTGCGGACATTGAGACTGAGTCTAACTCCATGCCGAGAAAGGAGATGCTCTGGACCGGGGTGAGCTTGCTCTTTTCTCGGTTGACCTGAAGCCCCAAGCGGCTGAGGTGCCTGAGCACCTGGTCTCTGTGAGCGCATAGTAACTCTCGGGAGTTGGCCAATATGAGCCAGTCGTCGAGGTAGTTGAGTATGCGGTTGCCGGCTTCTCGGAGCGGGGCAAGAGCTGCCTCTTCGACTTTCGTGAAGACGCGAGGGGACAGAGACATGCCGAAGGGGAGGACTTTGTACTGGAACGCCTGGCCGTCGAACGCGAACCGTAGAAAAGGTCAGTGTCGCGGCAAGATTGAGACGTGGAAGTACGCATCCTTCAGGTCTACCGCTGCGAACCAATCTAGGTGTTGGACGCTTGTCAAGATGCATTTGTGCGTGAGCATTTTGAACAGGAGTTTGAGCAGCGCTCGATTGAAAACTCGCAGGTCCAATATTGGTCGTAAGCCACCGCCTTTCTTGGGTACAATGAAGTAAGGGCTGTAGAAACCCTTCTTCATTTCAGTTGGAGGGACAGGCTCTATCGCGTCTTTGAGTAGAAGAGTAGCGATCTCCATGCGCAGGAATTTGGCATGTTGGCCATGCACTGCGGTAAAGCGGATGCCCGTGAAGGGGGGCAGGGGCCTGGCAAACTGAATTGCGTAACCGAGTCAGATGGTCCGGGCCAGGCAGCGAGACGGGTTGGGAAGTGAAAGCCACGCATCCAATCTCCGTGCTAGGGGCACCAAGGGGATGGTTATTTTTGACAAACCCGGTAGGGCTTCGCAGCGGTGTGGAGCAGGTAATACGCCGTCAGGAGGCGCGGCTGCATCCCGAGGCTCTGGTGCTGAGAAAAAAACTCAAAGCACTTACCTTGCTCCGCACATCCGGCAGGGGGCGGGTTGGTGACTGAGGAGGAGGTCCTGTAGTGGCGTCCTCTGGACTCGTCAGAACCGGCCGGCCGGGGGACAGTCGTGGGGCTGCAGGCAGGCCTGAGGCCGCGTCCAGCGTGCCGGGACTGTTGAGATCTGGGGGCAGAGTGCCGTGAGAATGGCATTTGCGGGCCAGATGACCCAGAGACAAAGGAAATAGCTCTTTTATTGAGAATTTGGGTACCGCTGCCCCGGTTAAGGGGAGCAGCAAAAGAAAAGTTTTTAAAGGAAAATTGTCCTCCTGGCCCTCCACCGGGGGACGGAGTGGTCTTACCATCTCCGGAGCTAACATCTTGGGCTCTGGGTCGTCCATCTCAGGAGCGCCTGTGAGCCTTCCGGGTCCTCGAGGGGGTCCGTGAGATGGGGGGCGTCTACTTCCTGCGGGGTGCTCGACGCGTGGGCTGAGAGCTGGGCCCGGGTTGAGGTGGAGCAGCTTGTCGTTTCCTCGCAGGGGGATGCCCTCGGCGAGCAGACGGGGCAGGGCCCGGGGCGGCAGGTTTGCGGCGGGGCAGGATATGTGATATCGCCTCCGTCTGTTTCTTCACCGCGGAGAACTGCTGGGTGAAGTCCTCGACGGTGTCGCTGAAGAGACCGAACTGGGAGACTGGGGCGTCGAGAAAGCGAAGCTTGTCGGTCTCACGCATCTCGACCAGGTTCAGCCATTGGTGTCGTTCCTGGACCACGAGGGTGGCCATCGCCTGCCCGAGTGACTGCGCCGTGACCTTCGTGGCTCTGAGGGCGAGGTCGGTCGCTGAGCGCAGTTTCTGCAGCACGTCGGGATCAGAGCTACCCACGTGCAGTTCTTTGAGCGCCTTGGCCTGGTGGACTTGCAGGAGGGCCATGGCGTGCAGGGCGGAAGCGGCAGTTCCGGCAGCGCTGTAGGCCTTCGCTGTCAGCGAGGATGTTGTCCTACAGGCCTTGGAAGGGAGTACAGGGCGACCGCGCCAGGTGGTAGGGTTTCCGGGGCATAGATGGAGCGCAACAGCCCTATCCACCGGGGGATCGCCGTGTACCCGTGGGCCGCTCCACCGTCGAGGGTAGCGAGAGCGGATGAGCGTGTGGCTTTGTGATGTCGTGTGGTGAACGGTGCCCTCCACAGCAACGTCAGCTCATCGTGCACTTCCGGGAAAAACGGAACCGGGGCGTGACTGTGAGCGGCGCCCGGACCCTAGGAACCAGTCATCCAACCGTGATGGCTGTGGGGAGGACGGGGGGTGCCAGTCCAAACCCACGCTGGCGGCGGCCCGGGAAAGCATGTCGGACATCTGAGCGTCAGCCTCGGCTTGGGCATGCTGGCCCGAAGGCGGCAGCCCAAGGGAGTCATCCGCATCAGACGCCGCGCTCTCCGATGCAGCGGCGAGCTCATCCACTTCTAGCTCTAGAGGATAGGCAAGCTGACTGTGAGGCGAGCTGCTGTTGCCTCGAGCACGGACGGGAGTCAACGAGCATGCTGGGGGACGGGTAGTCCGAGGGGGGCGCCCGCTGCCATCCCCAAATCGCTTCCAGCGCCACTCGCACCGTCCTCAATCCCGTGGGAAGAAGGAGCAATGCGAGGTGCGGCTGGAGTGGCTTGCTTCCGGTTGAAAGCGAGCCGCGACCGCAACGTTGTCATGGTCATGTTCTCGCAGTGAGAACATGAACCATCCACAAACGCAGCCTCGGTGTGATCACTACCCAGACACACGAGACAGCGCCTGTGGCCGTCTGAAGCGGAGAGCACTCTACCGCATCCAGGAACTACACAGGGGCGGAAAGTCATCTTTACAAAGACGCGTCCTGAAAAGGATGTTCAACGCCGCTGTGTATTTTGCTCTTTTAGAGAAAATTGCTCTTTTAAAGAAAATCACTCATTTAAAGAAAATTACTCTTTTAAAACTCGTCTGAGTTTTTTATACTGCGCTGTCGAAGCGCCCAGGGGCAATATGCACTGCCGTGCAAGGAGAAGAATCGCCGCTGTAATGCACCCTCAATCCAACAGCATGCAGTAGCGTCAGAGGAATACAGGAACGGGTGTGTTTCACTGCGAACAGCATGTACAACCATCGGCTCCGATGAAAATTTCTGAATAGACTCTAGTATTTGCCTCGCCTTTATACCCGTATGTCCGGGGGCGGGGTATGCAAATACTGACTGCCAACTTCTCATTGGCCTTATTCAATGGATCAGAGGCATATTCGGCGCTCAAGAGAGACCTCTAGTGTCGCTTCTCCGACACAACGTGGAGAGAGCGACAGAAGGGAAACTGTAAATAATGTCCATAATTTAACAGAAAAAGAATGCAAAAATGCTAAGTAAAAAAAAAACACGAATTGGTTAACAGGTTACATGAATATATAGAGTAAAAAAAATCATAATATATTTAATAATACAATACATGTAAGTTAACAGTAAAATATTGTATAAACTTTTTTTTAGATGTAAAAGTACCATATAATTAATAGTAAAAATGTATGTCTAACAAGAGATTACATGTACTTTTAAGATCGTTTTAAAATTATTGCGAAAAACAATAATTGGGCATTCCCAGAAGTCCCTGAGTGAGCCTTCACATTTCATTATATTTTATGGAAATAGACATATTTCTTCTTATTTTTTTATGTCAGTTATGTACATTGGGGTGGTCTATGCTATATTATATATAGTGTAGTCTCTACACTTTGTATTAATTTAATTATTACTCCTGGCAAGGTCACTCTTGATGAACTTTAAGTCATCATGTGGCCTTATGTAGTTACAGTGTTTAACAATACAGATAAAAAAATATCGAAAAATAAAATGCAGATAAAGTGAAAAACAGATATTTGTAGTTACAGAAGGCTCATATATAATTTTTTTTTACATTTAACAATATAAACGGTAGTGAAATTAACCCTATTTTACCGTGGATTTCCTCCCCAGCATGCTTTGCATGACACTTGATGGGTAGAGTAAATGTTACAAATTAAGAGCAATTTTATGTGTTTTGGTGCAAGATGAATAAAGGGGGAGAATTGTAAGTATCTAATGTTCTGTTATGTTAGAGTTTCTGTAATGTTGGAGTTCCCCGTCTGTCGCTCATTTCGACGTAGTGTTAAAGAAGCAACACTAGGGGTCTCTCTTGAGCGCCGAATATACCTCTGATCTATGAAAAAAGGCCAATGAGAAGTTGGCGTACAGAATTTGCATGTCCCGCCCCCAGACATATGGGTATAAAGGCAGGGAAATGTGTCTGTTTCATTCAGAAATTTTCTTCGGAGCCAATGGTCTTGCATGCAGCGAGCTGCGAGTCACACACACTCTTACCTCTGGCCCAGAGCCATATAGAGAGAGAGTTGCGACAACGGAAGTTCTAAATGCTTGATCGTCACGTGATTCACGTAGACTTCAGATAGTTCCAGGAAGTGCTTTGGCAGGCATTTCAAACTGTTAGATAGAGTGACAGAACTGCGATTTCTGGTAATTAGTAGTCAATAAATGCATTTATTTTATATATTTATGTAACACACCGACATATATATGCAGCATGAATATGTTGTTACAGCGATGTTGTTTTTTTAAATATCAAATCAGCTAATATTTGAGGATTAGTGTTCGCTTAACGTTATTTGCCTCAACTTGTTTCAGGCTAGGGTTTCTGTTGCCTTTTTATGTTACCTCATGTTCATTGTTTTCACTAATCTCATGGTAACTAATGTCATATTTATGACTTTTCAGATAGTACAGAGACAGGCTGGTGACAGGTGATTTCCAGCTCGCACCGCACAATGGGTCAATGAACTATTAACTATTAGCAGCAGTTACGTAAATGTAAACTTGTGAAATGAAGCTTATTGTTTACAATTCTTACAATTCTATATATAGTAATATAATTATTTATGTATTATAAATATTATATATCTAATGTATAATTCTTACAATACTTATTCATATACACAATATATTCAGCTTTAAAACAACTTAAGCATACTCGTATATAAACTGCCGTTCAAAAGTAATGAGGCTGAAAATTCAGCTTGGCATCACAGGAGTAAATTACATTTTAAAATACATTAAAATAGAAAACAGTTATTTTAAATTGTAATAATATATTACTGATATTACTTTTTTTTAAAACGATGGATGAAACTGAATCAAGAGAACAGATTTTACAATTAATAGGGTGTTCGTTACTAACTTTATCCAGCTCCAATCCTTGCCTTATCTGTTAGTTATCCGAAAACATCCCTTATCTCCTAATTTAATGAGTAATACTCAACTATAAGGTTTTAATTTACAAGTTATTTTTATTTAGATGTACTGATAATATACAGAATAAGATAATATTATTCTTTAAGGTCTCACCTTTTAAAAGTGCGTCGCAAACAGTTTGTTCTGCTGCATCTCTACAGCATGTGTTTGCTGCTACTTCCGGGAACTATTGAGAGGCTCCACGAGCCGCCATTGCTGTAAAAAAAACGTTCCATTCGAGTCAATGGAGTTGTCGCAACTCTCTCTCTATATGGCTCTGCTCTGGCCGATCTGCTGTTGGATCTACGGCGCTCATCATGGGCGCTTCGATAGCGCAAACTTAAAAGAGTTAAAAGAGTGATATTCTCTAAAAGAGTATTTTCCTCTAAAAGAGCAATACACAGCGGCGTTGAACGTCCTTTTAAGGACGCGTCTTTATAAAGATGCCCTTCCGCCCCTGTGTAGTTCCTGGATGTGGTAGAGTGCTCTGTGCTTCAGACAGCCACAGGCGCTGTCTCGTGTGTCTGTGCTGCAATCACACCGAGGCAGTGTTTGTGGATGGTTCATGTTCTCACTGCGAGAACATGACTATGGCAACTTTGCGTCGTTCCTTCCTCCCACGGGATTGAGGACGGCGCGGCTGGCGATGGAGGCGATCCGGGGATGGCAGCGGGCACAGTTCCCGTCCCCGGCACGCTCATTGACTTCCATCCGGGCTCGAGGCAACAGTGGCTCGCCTCACAGCTAGCCTACATATCCTCTTGAGCCCCCCGAGCTGGATGAGCTTGCCGCTGCATCTGACACGGATGACTCGTCTGGGCTGCCGCCAACCCTCCGTCCTCCCCACAGCCGTCGCGGCTGGATGATTGGTTCCTAGGTCTTGCGCACCGCTCACAGCCACGCCCCCCCCCGTGGCTTTTTCCCGGAGGTGCATGATGAGCTGACGACTGCATGGAGAGCACCCCTCTCTGCTCGTCTCAAAGCCCCTCGCTCATCCGCTCTCACTACCCTCGATGGCGGAGCGGCCCACGGGTCGATTCCACCACCTGGCGGGGTCGCCCTGTGCTCCCCTCCAAGGCCTGTAGGACGACGTCATCATTGACCGCCAAAGCCTACAGCGCCACCGGACAGGCCCCTTCCGCCCTGAATGCCATGGCCCTCCTGCAAGTCCACCAGGCCAAGGCACTTAAAGATCTGCATGAGGGTAGTCCTGATCCCGACGCGCTGCAGGAACTGCGCTCAGCGACCGACCTCACCCTCAGGGCCACGAAGGCCACAGCGCAGTCACTCGGGCAGGCGATGGCCACACTTGTGGTTCAGGAACGTCATCTGTGGCTGAACTTGGTCGAGATGCACGAGACGGACACCGACACCCCTCGTCACCCCTGTCTCCCAGTACGGCATCTTCGGCAACACTGTCGAGGACTTCGACCAGCAGTTCTCCGCTTTTAAAAAGCAGACGGAGGCCATTTCACACATCCTGCCCCGCCGCAACCCTGCCGCCATGGGCCAAGCCCTGTCTGCTCGCAGAGGGCGTCCTCCTGCGGCTAGAAAACGTGCTCCGCCTCAACCCGGGCCCAGCTCTCAGCCCCAGCGTCGAACACCCCGCAGGAAGCACACGCCCTCCGTCTAACGGACCCCCTCGAGGACCCGGAAGGCGAGATGTTCGCTCCGGAGCTGGTAAGCAGACCACTCAGTCCCCTGGTGGAGGGCCAGGAGGAGAATCCTTATTTGAATTTATTTCCATTGCCGCACCCCTCCTGGGCTGCGGTACCCACATTCTCAATAAAAGAGCAATTTCCTTTGTCTCTGTGTCACCTGGCCCGCAAATGACTCTGCCGCCAGACCAAGACAGTCCCCTGGACGCACTTTTGCCTCCCGACGCCGTACTACCTGTTCTGCCCCACTGCAAAGCCCCGCCGGGTACGTCAAAAATAATCGTCCCTTTAGTGCCCCTAGCATGGAGCTTGGATGCGTGGCTTTCACTTCCCAACCCATCTCGCTGGCTGGCCAGGACCATCTGACTCAGTTACACAATTCAGTTTGCCAGGCCCCCCACCTTGCGGGCGTCTGCTTTTCCGCAGTACATGGAGAACATGCCAAGTCTCTGCGCGCGGAAATTGCGACCCTTTTGCGCAAAGATGCGATAGAGCCTGTCCCTCCAACCGAGATGAAGAAGGGTCTCTACAGCCCTTACTTCATCGTACCCATGAAAGGCGGTGGCTTACGACCGATCTTGGACTTGCAAGTTTTCAACCGGGACTTACACAAACTCCCTTTCAAAATGCTCACGCAGAAACATATTTTAACTTGCGTCCGGCATCTAGATTGGTTTGCAGCGGTAGACCTGAAGGACGTGTACTTCCACGTCTCAATACTGCCTCGACATCGACCCTTTCTACATTTCGCGTTTGACGGCCAGGCGAATCAGTACAAGGTCCTACCCTTCGGCATGTCCCTGTCCCCAGCGTCTTTATTAAGGTTGCAGATGCAGCCCTTGCCCCGCTCCGAGAAGCCAGCATTCGCATACTCAACTACCTCGATGACTGGCTCATCCTGGCCCACTCCCGAGAGTTACTATGCGCCCACAGGGACCAGGTGCTCAGGCACCTCAGCCGTTTAGGGCTTCAGGTCAACTGGGCAAAGAGCAAGCTCGCTCCGGTTTAGAGCATCTCTTTTCTCGGCATGGAGTTAAACTCAGTCTCAATGTCAGCGCCCACCTCACAAACGAGAGCTTGCAGTCAGTTCTGAAATGCCTCACCACCTTCAGGCCAGGCACAACGGTCCCTATAAAACTTTTCCAGAAGCTCCTGGGGCATATGGCATCCTCCGCGGCGGTCGCGCCACTGGGGTTGATGCATATGAGACCGCTTCAGCACTGGCTACAGACTCAAGTCCCAAAAGTAGCATGGCGCCACGGCACGCACCAAGTGGAGAGTGGAGGCTTCACCCCCAGTCGGTCCAGCTGATTTGGGAACAATTCGGCAAGGCTCAGGTGGACCTGTTCATCTCCAGAGAGACCTCACACTATTATTTATATTGTCAAGCTGGTTCTCGCCTCCTCCTTTCCACTGAGCTGCGTTACACTTGTGCCGAAATCTGGGAAGGAGGAGGGATAAGCCGTAGTAGAGTTCTCGCCACTACCGTCCACCCCAACGGAGCAGCCGTGGCCATCTGCCGGGGGACGAGGAGCCCGGCCGCCAGGAAGCGGAGGAATGGCCACTGACCACGAGGGGAGAAGGGGCTCCTAACCGACCGCCTGGAGCAGTCAGGGCTGCTGCCATGGGCGGAGGAGTCCCCTACCAGCCGCTGAAACGCGGCGGGGTCTGAGACCGCCGACCGCGAGCGGGGAGGGACTCACTGCCGACCGCCTGGAATGGGAGAACCTCTGCCAGGGGTGGGGGAGACCCCTTCTGTTCCTCGAGAATGTGGCGGGGCGTTCTGCCCGCCAGGGGCTGGAGGACGGTCTCCAATCCGCCCGGAGAGGCGCGGCTGTCATTGGTCATTGGCCTTTAGGAGCCCCTTCTCTCCTCTCTCTCTCTCTCACTGCCGCTCCACGTTGGCCTTTTCCCTCTCGTTTAAATTTGACAGTGTTTTTTGGGGGGGTAATACACTGTTACAAGAAAGAATATTAAGTTATATTGTCAAGCCGGTTCTCGCCTCCTCCTTTCCACTGAGCTGCGTTACACATCTATTTTATTTTGCAGTCTAAACATGTTAATTCACTTCATGGTTTAAAACTATTATTTCAGTTCATGGTCAACATTTGGCACCCTGTTCTGTCATGGATTTACTGTTATTTAAATTATTATTTTTTCTTTTTTTTTTACAGTGTATTGTTTTTGCTCATTGTGCCTTACTTGATTGTTCCCAAGTGTTCCTGGGTTAGTACAAGGTAGGTTCATTCAACATTTGTGGCATAATGTTGATTACCAGAAAACATTATTTGAACAAGACCTTGTTAAAAAAAAGTAAAACAAGAAATAAACAAAAGCAAAAATTGCTGCTACATTAAGGTTTTTGAAATGGATGTGAATGGGGCCAGTCCATATGCACTAAAACACACAATGTTTAAAAAGTATAGTCACAAGACTTAAACATTATACATGATGATACACAATCGCCCGCATGCAGTGGTGACACCAATCTGCTTACATTTAATATATAATTTACCGTCTATAAATGTAATTAATGTTAACAAAATATCCATCTTTTAAAAGGTCTAAAGGTTCAACATTTATATCTGATCTGTTTCACGATAGCAATGCTCCAGAAACAGCAATTTAGTTATTTGTGCCAGGAGTACAAATGAAAACATGCAATATCTAAACGGGACTTCATACCTTTGTTTTGAAAACGCGATCGCAAGATGAATCCAATTCGCCACACTTGGGTCAATTGGCCATGACAAGTGTTCATTGAAAAACATCCAATAGCACTTTTTGTACATAAAAGTGATAAATCTGAGTAATATTGATATATTCTACATTGTTTACGTGAGATCTCGCCTGAAAGATTTACCCTTCGTCATCGTTCTTCAACAAACTATGCAATCTGAGCAGCATTCATGTTGTAAAACTGTATATATATTAGAGTCCCGTAAACAAAATGAGCCTGTCTCCAAAGTCTATTTTTAAAAATGACATGTAGTATTCAGAATAGCCAAGCAGTGCAGTCAGATTTTGTGTCGTCTTGAAAGGCGGAAACTTAGATTTACTCTGTACACCCGCCAGCGATTTTACAGAGAAAAAAGCTTGCAGGAATTTTTGGTTAGATCATCAGCAAATTTGAAATATAAATTCTTTAGACTTGTGGCTTTGAGAACATTGTATTTCTGGGTTGTCTTGGTACTTTTATTATTGTTTTTTTAGATTATAAAAACATGTTCAGCACAAAATATGTCCATTACTATAAACTTCAGCTTCTCTAACTTTAAACAATGACAACATATATATTCTGACTTGGGAAATAAAGGCCCAAAGTGTCTTCTTTCAAAAGATACTACAACATCATTTAAGTCCAGGTATGCCATTTTCATGGTTTGTGCTCAAAAAGGGGGTAAGTATCAACAGGTTAACATGCTTTTATGTGATAAAATTGGATACTAATTTTATTAACCCGATCTCATGAAAATTCATTCATATTTTATGAATTGGTTAATTCGTATGATTTCGTTTGTATGAATTCGTATGAATTCGGTTGTACTTCCACGTTCGAAGTGTCAAGGGCATGCTTATTAATATTAAGCCCTTACCCAAACCACTTATCTAAACCTAACCAATCAGTAGAGTGTGTAAACATGACAGGAAGCTGTTATGTGTGACAGAAGGAAGTAATTGTCACATATTAGATGAAAATTATGTCCAGTGACGTCCCTGGCTATAGTGAAGGTTGTACGAATTCATATGAGTGCGGGCGTAAGATATCATACGAATTTGCCCAATTTAGAAAGGTTGAACAAATCCTTACAATTTCACAGTGAGAGAGAATTGTCTGTGTAAAGTTATATTCAATTCCAGGATTACAGGAATTAAAATTTATCCATATTTATTATCTAATGAATTCTTAACAACAATCAAGGAGACTTTAAAACTGAAAGTATTAAGTTAATAAAGAGTGGTTGGCAAAGATGGTTTTTCAGTGAATTTATTGATCCTAATATCTTAATTTTGAGTTCAAATACTCAAAATGAGAAACACATTTGTAATATCCAAGCATCAACAGACCATTGCATCGTTTCTTCAAGTTGTGTATCTCCAGGCGTAGACCAGTCAGGAGGATCCTGTGTTCCTGCTGCAAGAATGATACATTACGCTCCACACTCTCCACCTTTTGGGCAACTGTGGATCTATCCATGGAAAGATCTCAGATGTTTGCAGGCTCCAGAACCTGGTTTCAATTAGAGTGATATTGGAATGTCAATACAAGATAAACACACTTTCATTACTTAGGCTGATGTATTCATTTAAAGTCAAAGGCATATTATTTTCCATTAAAGCAGGCTTAAAAATTAGTCCAGACAGCACACATACATCTTCAAGATGTCTGTTTAAGAGTGTTTCATCTGGAAAGCATTGCATTTGAATTAACATCTGATAAACATTTTAAAATGATCAGATTTACAAACATTATAAATCATAAACATCGCAGAGACATCTGATCAATGCAGATCTAAAAAATACATCTACCAGATGTAAACAAACACATTGAATAGATGTATGGGTGATTTACCAGATGAAAAGGTCTGCAACAGACATCTCAGAGACAAATGTGTTTCATCTGGGTACCCTTATAGCACACATACTGTACATCTCCCAGATGTCTATTAGATGTGTGTGTTTAGATCTGGAAGACATCTATTATAGGCTACTGTTTGCTCATCTACAAAACACCTATTAGACGTATTGTATCCGTTTCCTCTCAGATGTCTAATAGACATTCAGCAGATATCTTTGAGATGTTTATGATTTAGAATGTTCATAAATCTGATCTTTTTAAGATGCTTAGATATTTATTGGATTGTGATGCTTTCCAGATCTAAAGATCTAAAACATACATCTCAGGGGAATATGTGTACTATCTGGGTAGATGTAGCAATACAAATATTGCATAGTACCCTATAGTAACCACCACGTTACAACAAAGGTATCTTAAAAATGGGAGTCTGTAGGGAAAATGTTTGCCTGTAAAAAGTAAAAGTGAGCATTATGTCACCGGTACAGCCGGGAGATTCTGAAACAGGAATTGCGTAAGGACGGCAGCCTTTTGTAATGCATCGCAATCTATCGTCTTTGAGGAGAACAAATATTGGCAATCTTTACAACGTTTGTCTATATTTGTAATCACACAAGTCTCATGACAATGTCAACAACTCGGCATTTTAATGAATAGCGGAGCCGTTTAACATCACCCCGATTTCAACATAAGCAGAGCTAATTCACCTTGAGACATTAAATATATAAATATATAAACTGTCGACGATTACATGAATGTGACGCTCTTCATTGCATGCATTGTCAACTGAACATGCTTAGAATTAAAATTTTAACGATTACTTATTCTTCAATATGTTGTAATTTTGGTGACACTGGAGAAGAAACAAGCATACACACTCCCGTCATTCCGATGCTTTGAAATCAATGCGCCGTTAAGATTTTATGGAGCCTTTTCTAAAGTCAATAATCTCAATGACATGCAACGTGCCGATGTCACTACATGATTCATACCATACACGGTCAATGTTAGCCTACTTACGATTAGACTGAACAGATGAAAGATGCAGGACACTTCCAGTGCAGATCATCACCACCAAAACAGCCCGTCAATATAGGAAACGAGGTTACCATCTGCCATGTCGCCCAAATCTGAATCACTTAGCCAATGAAGTGAACTAAAGTGATAATGATGACATTCTGTTTTAATCTACACCTCGAGGACACAGCAGGATGTGCTCAATGTCGTCTAACAACTGGAACAAATTTGATTTTATATGTGTAGAGACTGCGATCGTGCAAATTGTAGCCAATAACATTTTCAGTTGTGAATTCATATTTGCGTGTTGAGATTTCAGGAACAGATATCGACACCGTGCTCCCTTGTGGATGTCTTATCATAACTTTTCTATTTTTGGAAGAACCTCTACCTTCTACATCTCTAAATATAAACATAAGTCTATGCATATACCGTGAATGTTATTTCACTCAATTTTGGTACACTCAGATATATATATATATATATTATAGACGTGTAGATTTGGGGACATGACGAAATGACGAAGTGCAATAGTTGAAAATTATTTAAATTATATATAATTAAATTATTTTACTTTTAAGCCAACAGAATTGTATAACATTATGAACAGTCTATATTCTTTTTAAAAAGCCTATTAAAATTGTAATCGGGTGAAATTAAACAATACACACTTGTACTGGGGATTTAAATGTCACCTAATTAGGAATGACCCTGTTGTTGTTGTTGTTGTTGTTTTTACATATTATTTATGATTTTGAAATTCCTGTACATATTTAAGCAATTGAGGCACTTGCAAGGATAACTATATATATATATATATGGTCAAGCATAACATGCCCACCATGTTCAGAAGAAATAGAAATCAACCTTGTGCAAATTGTCAGCTCTACACTAAGCTAAAATGCTATTTCTAGCCATTTTACATGCACATGATACCGGCACAATCATATTTTGTTATCAAGAAAATTGACGTTGGATTATCATTTCATTTTTCTAGTAAGACCTTTGATATTAGGGCAAAAGTCATATTCTTGATAATAATTTTTGTATCGTTTTCCTGTAAAAATATCTAAAAATACTTAAAACAAGATCAGTTAGATTTATCTTGTTTTAGAAACAACACTACATAAGATATTTCGTTTTTCAGAGAATTAATTTTTTAAATATGTATTTTGTCACTGTACTTGCAGTTTTTATTGTCAAAACAAGTGAAAAAGTCAGTGCTGAAGAAGTAATCCAAATTATTTAGAATACGTTACTGACCTTGAGTAATCTAATGGAATACGTTACAAATGACATTTTACAGCATGTATTCTGTAATTTGTAGTGGAATACATTTCAAAAGTAACCCTCCCAACCCTGGTTATGGGAAGATAAATGGGAAATTAATATAATTTCAAAATTTCAATATATTTATGTTAACAGAAATAAAAACATCAATATGTTTACAAATATGTTTGCTAGATATCAATTACCATCCATGTAATGGCTAATTTATTGACTGAATATCCACCCTGTTATTGTACACCCTGTTATTTTCCACCCTGACACTGCCCATTTACTGTAACTGGATGGAAATCAGATTTTTTTTTGTCATTTAGCTTGACCAGTATGACTAATACAATCTTTAACATGTCTCTGTGAGGATGAATCGTGAAGATACTTGTTAAAGTATAAATTATTTTTCAAAGTTTTCAAAGCAGAAATGCCAATCAATTGTATGAATGACCCAACAACAACAATTATGAAATGTGCATTTTTAATTGACCCAAAACATTGCGGTATTGAACCCTGGTTGTATGCTACATCTTGATGGGAAAGGAGAAATGTTTTGATGGGACAGCAAGAAAGAGAGGCAATAGAGAGGATCCGGTGTCCAACTGTGAGGGGTGGCAGAGAGAGAGAGAGAGGAGAGAGAGGAAATCTTATTCGCCAGTTCCCAGACACACTGTCGCCAGGTCCCCATTCACTCCTCCACCCTCTGGCGTAAAACAGTCACTCCTCCCCGGGCGGACCGGAGCCAGTCCTCCGACCCCTGGCGGACGGTACGCCCCTCTGCATTTCGACGGCTGTTATGGAACTCCTCCACCCCTGGCAGTGGCTCTACCACTCCAGGCAGTCATTGCCGTTCTTCTGACCATGCCGTGTTTTAGTGGCCAGTAGGGAACCAGTGGGTGCAGTGCCCTTGGCACTGGTCCTACCACTCCAAGCGGCTTTCTCTTCTCGCTAACGGCGATCGTTCTTCTGCATCCAGTAGCAACTCCTCTGTCCCCTGGCGGATGGCCGCGGCTGCCCGTTTGGGGTGGATGGTAGTGGCAAGGACTCTACGATGCCACATCCCTCCTCTTTCATGGGCTTCGGCACCAATGTAACAGTTTGTGGAAAGGGGGATGCTGGAGTCAGCTTGAAAAAACATGTAGACATATATGGTTGGACTTTTCAGTTGTACACAATAAGGCTGCTTTTCAGCAGTACACAAAATGTTTGCTTTTCAGCTTAACACTACACATAAACTCTATTGGCTTTTCAGCTCAAATCACAGTTTCACGCATCTCTGATGTAATTTGCCACTTATCTTCCCGGCCTTGCTCTGCCAAGAAGCCACTCGGCTCCACCCTGCTCACCACACCTATAATCAAATGAAAGACAAGAAGTGAACAACAAACAAATATAGCGACGGCAGGGTAAACCTTACAGAGACCCCCAACTAAGGAGCGTCTCCTGAAGCTCTTTAACACATAAAAACAAAAATAGTTCCTGGGAAGATCAGGAGGAGGAAGCTCAGACAGCAGAGCTAAAGGAGTCTTAGGGAACTGAGTCTCAGGGAATGGAGTTCCAGGAGGCGGAGCCGAAGGAGGTGGAGCCACAGGAGGCCCAGGAAGAGGAGCCGCAAGGGGCAGAGCCACAGAACACTAGAGAAAGCGCTAAACTTCAACAAAAAGCTACATTGCAGACTGGAGAAACAGAACAATGAACAGAGGAAAACACAGGGATTAAATACACCAAGACTAATGAGCAAACAAGGAACACCTGGGACAAATTAACATAAGAACCAATGTACAAAAACAAGGAAAAGAACTACAAAACCCATAATCAAATGAAAGACATGAAGTGAAACATAAACATACATAGTGACCCCTGGTTGTTGCCAGGGCAATCCTTACACTAAGCAAGGTCAGTTCTGGCCAACAAAGTGTTTGACCTCTGAAGACAAAGAGCCCTGCTTGTAAGAAAAGTTGTTGATGCAGCATGTGGATAAAGCCCAAACAGAGTGAAAACGGTCTACAAAACAGTTGGATTATCACGAATCGTAAATAGAACTGACTCCAGCAGATGCAAACTGGAATTTTTTTATTTATTATTAACTGATCACACAAACTGAGTATTTGTAGCTTCCAAAATGACCTAAATAGAGCTGATTGGGATTGGAAACATTTGTTTGTGATTACTTTTATGTGTCAGGTTAAGTTTTGAACAAAATGAAAGGACAAAAATGAAAGATATTTTGTTTAGGATAGAACAGTGTATTTGAATGTTTTGACATACAACACATTTCTTCATGTAAATTAATAAAATTTAATATGGATTTTTGTAAGCCATGATGCTTACCAGATTGTATTGAAGATTACGTTCTGCTCAGTATTGGCATAGCGACTGTAGGATATTTTACTATGCTGAATTTAGAAGGGGACCGTTAAAGTGCCCTCATTCTCACACCATCATATCTAAGAGAATATAGGGTCTCAAAATATGTGAGCTATGAACTAAATTAAACTGTCCTTATTCTACATTATTATGTAATGACATATATAATGGAATTAGTCGCAATCAACAACCATTATAAATTAGATAAATGACAAATAACTAGATTAATTGTCTAAATAAAATGATCCACCATTAAAATTGTAATACAACGTCTCGTTGTATCTGCTCACAATTTCTACTGTAAGGAATTAGCTTTAATAAGGAAAGTATGATTAATTCACTTATTGGCGTAATATTATTCTCATGGCTTATTGAAAATGATGTCACATGTGTTTAGGTACAGATTTGAAGCAAAATCTTTTAGAAACAGGGTTGAGATTATTTATCAAAATATACCGCAGTCAAATCATCTTTGAATACAGACTAACTTTATTGCTATTCTAAACATAAATCGAATCTAACACATATATATATATACATGAGACAGATTGGTGAGAAGAATGACAGAATGTGAAATAAATGATCAATACAGTGAAAATTTACTTTATGGTGTCTGTTGACAATGCCTTAATAACCATTTATCCTTATTTGAGTCTACATCGATTTGGTATCAGATTACCCAAAGTATTTAACTAATACACCAGCACTTTGAGCACAATACAGGAGATGTACTTGTGTGTCTTTGTGTTTCCTTGCATTCTTGGAATTGCTTGGTTCTTGGTTCTTGGTTGAAAGTTGGACCTCTGTAAGATCGGATAATTATTGTCTGTATGAATGATGTGGTTGGCTTTGAAGTGAGGCTTTCTCATGGAGGATACGCGACTCCCATTGGAAGTTATTTGTCAGTTATACAAGTTAGCACAGTTCAAAGCAATTTTCAGAATTACCTAGCAAGACTAGGTATTGTATAAATCATGGATTTAAATGCACACTGTACATTTTAGAAGGTTAAATTGGTAGAGTCCTGTGATTTTGTGTAAAATGTTCCTGGATTAAGATGAAATGTCTTAGTATTCGAGTCATGCAAATCTGATGGTCTTTTGGAAACCTTTTAAAGAAAAGTCTGCTTTAACTCTTTGTGGAAGTTCAGAAGGTCATGCTGAGGGGCCTTTTCTGACCAAGGTTGATGCCTGGGCCGTTTAATTTATGACATTGAAGAATTCCAGGATTGCCAAAGGTTGAGTTTTCGTAGATTCAAATCATGTTGCTGCAATTCTTCTGCATGTATAATACTACAATGTAATGTGTATAATGTAAAATGCAATATCTCAAAGTTAATTGGATGCAAATTAAGACCATTCACTATAATAATCACTATAATAATATAATATATCTTATATATCAATCTGTCTATCCATCCATCCATCCATATGTCCATCCGTCTGTCTGTTTATACACACACACACACACACACACACACACACACACACACACACACACACACACACACACACACACACACACACACACGTAGTGTTTCCATGTTTTATGGGGAATTTCCATAGACATAATGGTTTTTATACTGTACAAACTTTATATTCTATCCCCTAAACCTAACCCTACCCCTAAACCTAACCCTCACAGAAAACTTTCTGCATTTTTACATTTTCAAAAAACATAATTTAGTATGATTTATAAGCTGTTTTCCTCATGGGGACCGACAAAATGTCCCCACAAGGTCAAAATTTCGGGTTTTACAATCCTTATGGGGACATTTGGTCCCCACAAAGTGATAAATACACGCTCACACACACACGCACACACACACACACACACACACACACACACACACACACACACACACACACACACACACACACACACAAACAGTAGTTTATAGTATAGTACAGTTTATATGAATAATTTTGTCTGTAAGTAATGCAACCTTTCTAATAAGGTCACTATAATGTAAGCTTGTTATAAGGGTTATATTACTTATAGAAAAATGTCTGTCTTTATTCACTCACACTTACGTTGTCCAAAAAGAGGTGTTTAATTTAATGTAATCGGGGAAAAAAAGTTGCAGAGAACGTGAATAGTGACTGAGGCTGTCAGTCTCCTACATACTACATGACTGATATATTTTATGCTCCACAAAAGAAGTTATAAGTGTTTGTAACAAAATTAGAGTGAGTAAATAATGACAGAATTGTAATTTTGGGTGAACTATACCTTTGAAGTAGGATCCATAGAAGCACTTTATTTAAAGGCTACACTCTGAAAATTATTGTTTATATGATTGAATTACTGTTACTACATTATGTTACATTCAGAAACAAAATATATGTTAAGGATCAGATCATGAAGAACTAGCTGTTTAAGATGACAACCGCACAATTTTTTACACACTGTTTTTTAAATCAATAGTATCTTGAAGGGAGCGTGTGAACATGGGTGTCAGTGTTTTAGAGAGAGGTATTGCCCTGTGCGCACGTCTATTGTTGTGTGTTGCTTGCTCAGCCGTTCTCTGTTCTCTTGTCATGCCACAACAAATGCTATTGCTCTTCTACAACTAAATACCCTCTATACAATTTGTGCAATCTCACTGGATAACGGCTTTTGGAAACTCAATATCCTTTTTTTTTTTTTTTTTGCCCCCAAACACTACATTTTTGGAGTAACCAATTTCACGAGTGGGTCTAAGCATCCGGAAAATGAAATGTGTAAAGGACAGGTTGGTGTTTGGGATTAGAGACTTCTGAAGCCATCAGTACGGTAATGACAACTGTCCCGAGAGTTTGATTGTAGGCCTCACTGAAAGGATAGTTTTTTCATAGATTTTTTTTTTTCTTGCTGGAGAGTCCTCCCTATTTGCAATGTCGGAGAAACAATCAGGTAAGCACATAATAATTTATTACGCTTTCAGTTGAAAGAAAAAGTATACAAAACATATTGTAAATATATATATATATATATATATATATATATATATATATATATATATATATATATATATATATATATTATATTTCCCAAAGGCCCATATGTATTCTTTGCAGAGTTTATGTATCCATTCTTTCTAAAATAACATGATACAATTGTTCATCAGTCGGTCGTGCCTTAGTGGTGTCGTCACTGCCCGCACGTTTGTGTCTACATTCTTGAAGACTTGTACTTTATAAATGGAATACATTTGCTTTTTGTAGTACTTACTCAACATGACGCCACACATAAGAACATGCATCTCATAGTTTTCACGGGTAACTTCATGATATAGTTCATGTTAAATCGACTAACTTGAACTTAAAATGCTTAAAGAAGAAATGTATCTTAACGTTGGTTGCATAGCTAATAATTGGTTAATTCTTGATTGCCGAGTGTTTTCCACACTGTTCCGTCATGCACTTCTGCTGACTTCAGATTAACTTTATAAAGTTCATGATGTTTTTATCGATGTAACGCTTGAGCAGAGAGGCAGACGAGGAGATGCGGATCAAAATGCAGTTAAGAATTTATTAAATAAACAAACAAGTAAACACAAAGGAACAACCCTCAATGGGGAAATAAAACATAAAACTGAAAACTAAACACGATGAACACAAACAGAGAACTCAGGCAGGGAACAGAGAACTCAGGCAGGGAACACATACCAGGCTAACAACATACCTCCATTAACAAACAACGACTGACAGAGACTGAACAAACAGACAGGGTTTAAATACATAAATGTGGGACAAAGGGGCCAATGAACAAACAGGACTCAAACAAGATAACAAGGAGATTAACAGAAACCAAAGGCAAATTAACAAGGGCAGGTGAAAACAATGAACATTGAACACGAGGGAAAACAAGACTGTGGAGCTACAAAAGGGACAAAAGTGAAAACTAAGGAGTACAAAAGTGACAAAAATGGTAAACAAAAGGGCAACAGTGGAACAAGACAGGGTATACATAACAGAGCCCCCCCTCAAAGGATCGGCTTCCAGACGATCCTAAAAACCCAAGACAAAAGACAGAAAACCCACAGAGAACAAAATGATGGCACCGGGGGCAGACAGACAGACCGGGGGGGCACAAGAACAAGGAGGCAGTCCAAGGGGCACAGAGGGCAGGCAGGAAGTCCAAGGGGGCACAAAGGGAGATGAGACGGTCCATGGGGGCACAAGGGGCAATTAGGCAGTCCACGGGGGCACAAAGGGACAGGTTTAGGAGGCCGGGGTGGTGTTGACCGGGCAGGGACAGGTTTAGGTGGCCCGGGGGCTGGCCATAAGGCAAGGGCCGGTTCAGGGGGCCTGGGAGGGGGCCGTGGGCCAAGGGCCGGTTCAGGGGACCTGGGAGGGGGCCACAGGACAGAGGCCGGTTTTGGTGGCCTAGGAGATGGCCGTGGGGCAAGGGCCGGTTCAGGGGGCCTGGGAGGAGGAGTGGCCACTGGGGAGGCCGGCGGAGCCAAGGAGGACCTCTGAGGCGGTGGCGAGGGAGGTGATGGCTTAGAAGGCGGAGCTGAGGGAGGCTCAGGAGGCGGATCCGAGGTAGGCGGCGCCGTAGGAGGCTTTAGGAGCAGAGACCTGGAAGGTTCTGGGGTCTCTGGAGGCGGAGCCGTAGGAGGCTAGGGAGACAGAGCCGTAGGAGGCTCGGGAGGCAGAGCTGTAGGAGGCTCGGGAGGCTCTAAGGGCGGAGCCGTAGGAGGCTCAGGAGGCTCTGGAGGCGGAGCCGTCGGAGGCTCGGGTGGCTCGAGAGGCAGAGCCATAGAAGGCTCAGGAGGCAGAGCCGTGGGAGGTTCTGGAGGCGGAGCCGTAGGAGGCTTAAGAGGCTCTGGAGGTGGAGCCGTAGGAGGCTCTGGAGTCTCTGGGGGCAGAGCCGTAGGGGGCTCTGGAGGTGGAGCCGTAGGAGGCTCGGGAGGCAGAGCCGTAGGGGGCTCAGAAGGCGGGGCCGTAGGAGGCTCGGGAGTCTCTGGGAGAGGAGTCATAGCAGGCTCGAGAGGCGGAGCCGTAGGATGCTCGAGAGGCAGAGCCGTAGGAGGCTCGAGAGGCGGAGCCGTAGGAGGCTCGAGAGGCGGAGCCGTAGGAGGCTCGAGCGGCGGAGCCGAAGGAGACCTTGAAGGCTCGGGAGGCAGAGCCGTAGGAGGCTCGGGAAACGGAGCCGTGGAAGGCTCGAGAGGCGGAGCCCTGGGTGGCTCGAGAGGCCTGGAAGGCGGAGCCCTGGAAGGCTCGAGAGGCGAAGCCCTGGAAGGCTCGAGAGGCGGAGCCCTGGAAGGCTCGAGAGGCTTGAGAGGCAGAGCCCCAGGAGGCTCGGGAGGAGGAGCTCTGGAAAGCTCGGGAGGCTTGAGAGACGGAGCCCTGGCAGGCTCGAGAGGCTTGAGGGGCGGAGCCCTGGCAGGCTCGAGAGGCTTGAGGGGCGGAGCCCTGGCAGGCTCGAAAGGCTTGAGGGGCGGAGCCCTGGCAGGCTCGAGAGGCTTGAGGGGCGGAGCCCTGGCAGGCTCGAGAGGCTTGAGGGGCGGAGCCCTGACAGGCTCGAGAGGCTTGAGGGGCGGAGCCCTGGCAGGCTCGAGAGGCTTGAGGGGCGGAGCTCTGGGACGCTCGGAGGGCGGAGCTCTGGAAAGCTCCGGAGGCTTGAGAGACGGAGCCCTGGAAGACTCGAGAGACTTGAGAGGTGGGGCCCTGGGAGGCTCGAGAGGCTTGAGGGGCGGAGCCCTGGGAGGCTCGGGGGGCGGAGCTCTGGAAAGCTCAGGAAGCTCAGAAGGCGGGGCTCTGGAAAGCCCGGAAGGCGGAGCTCTGGAAAGCTCGGGTAACTCGGAAAGCGGAGCTCTGGAAAGCTCGGGTAACTCGGAAGGCGGAGCTCTGGAAAGCCCGGAAGGCGGGGCTCTGGAAAGCTCGGAAGGCGGGACTCTGGAAAGCTCGGAAGGCGGGACTCTGGAAAGCTCGGAAGGCGGGACTCTGGAAAGCTCGGAAGGCGGGACTCTGGAAAGCTCGGAAGGCGGGCTCTGGAAAGCTCGGGTAACTCGGAAGGCGGAGCTCTGGAAAGCTCAGGTAACTCGGAAGGCGGAGCTCTGGAAAGCTCGGGAGGAGGAGCCCTGGAAGGCTCGAGAGGCGCTGGCTCTAGGACGGTCCTGGCCACTGGCGCTGGCTCTTGGACGGTCACGGCCACTGGCGCTGGCTCAGGGACGGTCGAGGCTACAGGCGCTGGCTCAGGGACGGTCGAGGCTACAGGCGCTGGCTCAGGGACGGTCGAGGCTACAGGCGCTGGCTCAGGGACGGTCGAGGCTACAGGCGCTGGCTCAGGGACCTCTGAGGCAACAGGCGCTGGCTCAGGGACGGTCGAGGCGACAGGCGCTGGCTCAGGGACGGTCGAGGCTACAGGCGCTGGCTCAGGGACGGTCGAGGCTACAGGCGCTGGCTCAGGGACGGTCGAGGCTACAGGCGCTGGCTCAGGGACCTCTGAGGCGACAGGCGCTGGCTCAGGGACCTCTGAGGCGACAGGCGCTGGCTCAGGGACCTCTGAGGTGACAGGCGCTGGCTCAGGGACCTCTGAGGCGACAGGCGCTGGCTCACTGACCTCTGAGGCGACAGGCGCTGGCTGGGTTACCGTGGTATGCACCAGTTTGGGTTCGCTGGGCGCTGAGAGCAGAGCCTAGAGGGGTTTAGGGCACGGGGCTGCGGCAGGCGGAGGCTGGAGAGCAGAGACCTTTCCCCTTCTCCTCTTCCTCCGGGCTGATGCGACTGGCGAAGCTGGGACACTGTTCCTGGTCAGTGTGGCCTCAGGCTCACTGGCCGTGGCTGGCGTGGGCGCAGGCTCGCTCACCGTGACAGGCGTAGGCTCTGGCTCGCTCACGGTGACAGGCGTAGGCTCTGGCTCGCTCACGGTGACAGGCGTAGGCTCTGGCTCGCTCACGGTGACAGGCGTAGGCTCTGGCTCGCTCACGGTGACAGGCGTAGGCTCTGGCTCGCAGACCGGGCAGGCGTAGGCTCTGGCTCGCAGACCGGGCAGGCGTGGGCCGGGAGGCGGAAACCCGTCTTCTTTTCCTCCTCTGGGCGGACGAAGTTGACCGTGCTGGCTCATGGACGACGACAGGCGTAGGGGCGAGCTCGCTGACCGGTGGGGCAGGTGGAAGAGGACGAGCCAAGGATGACTGGAGGGTCACCGCCGTGGGAGTAGAGGCAGGATCCTCAACCACACCCACAGTAAGCAGCGAGCCGCATACCAGAAGTGTCTCCTCCATGAACTCGCCGAGCGTCCAGCCACGCGTCGTCGTGGGCAACCGCTCTTGGAGCGAACCGGTCAGGCTAGCCTGGAAAAACACCACCAGGGAGGAGTCAGGAAAGTCGGTGGCGCCCGCCAGGTACAGGAAGTCCCTAATGTGATCCTCCACCGGGCGGCTTCCTTGCTTCAGGTCCAGGAGGCGGCAGCTTGCCCGGAGAACCGCTGGATCCATTGTTGGGTCAGTCGTTCTGTAACGCTTGAGCAGAGAGGCAGACGAGGAGATGCAGATCCAAATGCAGTTAAGAATTTATTAAATAAACAAACAAGTAAACACAAAGGAACAACCCTCAATGGGGAAATAAAACATAAAACTGAAAACTAAACACGATGAACACAAACAGAGAACTCCGGCAGGGAACTCAGGCAGGGAACGCAGGCAGGGAACGCAGGCAGGGAACGCAGGCAGGGAACGCAGGCAGGGAACGCAGGCAGGGAACGCAGGCAGGGAACGCAGGCAGGGAACGCAGGCAGGGAACGCAGGCAGGGAACACATACCAGGCTAACAACATACCTCCAACAAACAACGACTGACAGAGACTGAACAAACAGACAGGGTTTAAATACATAAATGTGGGACAAAGGGGCCAATGAACAAACAGGACTCAAACAAGATAACAAGGAGATTAACAGAAACCAAAGGCAAATTAACAAGGGCAGGTGAAAACAATGAACATTGAACACGAGGGAAAACAAGACTGTGGAGCTACAAAAGGGACAAAAGTGAAAACTAAGGAGTACAAAAGTGACAAAAATGGTAAACAAAAGGGCAACAGTGGAACAAGACAGGGTATACATAACAATCGACTTTTAAATCATTGTTTAAATATGTTTTTCTCGGTGACACTGTTTACATTGTAAACCCATCTGTGGTAATCTGCAAAAGTGATCTTAAGGTGGTATTTCTGACAGACCTAAGCCTTAAAAATACTTTTGGTGTGACCTAATATATTCAGGTATTATCATTTTTTTGACTTGAATGAAACGATTTAATTTCTATGTTACCACATGAAGCATTTTTATATTTATTTATTTTTAGTGTAAAAGGGTTGGTAACACTTTCCAATAAGGTTCCATTTGTTAACAAAGTTTCATGCATATACAATATCTTTGCAGAATGTATCAATCTTTGTTAATGTTAGTTAATATAAATACAGCTGTTCATAGTTCATGTTAGTTCATATTGCGTTACTAACTAATATTAACAAATACAACTTTTGATTTAAAATTTAATAAGAATATAAGAATAATAAAACTGTAAAAATTATTGTACATTGTTAGTTCAGGTTAACTAATGTTGTTAACAAATGGAACCTTATTGTAAAGTGTTATCAAAAGGTTTTGTCAGTATGACGAGGAGGAGCGCATGGCTGGGCCGAGAGGATGCACGACCGGCACTGAGTTGCCCAAACAGCGGGAGTTATGGTAGGAAGAACGCTCCAATGGATGCCTCATCTCTGAAGGGCATTTTCAAGACACTCTTCAGTATCCACCAGACACAACATCACGGCCTCCTCGAGCTGCACACAGAACAGAAGCAGCAGTTTATTGTGCTCCTTCAGGCCCAAGCGGAGGACCGGCAGGTGCACTGGAGCCCCAGGAGGGTGCTGCCGCTGCAGACCCCGCCCCGCACAATGTTCCACTAGTCAAGATGGGCCCCCAAGACAATCCGGAGGCCTTCCTGGTGCACTTTGAGCAGACGGCAGGGGCCTGCAGATGGCCCAGTGGGCAGTCCGGGTAATACCACTGCTGTCATGGGAAGCCCAAATTGTGGCGCAGCAAATAACCTCCTGATATATGCTGACTTAAGGAAAGCCATTCTGCAACTTCTGCTCGCTGACCATTGGCGAGCACGGCCGCCCGTTTGCCTTTGGCCAGCAACTCCAGGATGCCTTGCGGAGGTTGTTGCTGGTTGAGAAACGCGACTGTAATCAATCTGGTGGTACTGGAGCAGTTTATCACTCGACTTCCGAAAGGGTCGGCGGAGTTGGTCCAGAGCCACTGCCAGGCGTCGCACCAAACTTATCTCTCTATCTCGCTCTCTCTCTCCTGTCTCGCCTCCTTCCCCTTCTTCCCATCCTGTTCCTCCTCCCTGGAAACAGGGGGTTCCCCCTCCCAAACTGGCTCCTCAGCTTCGGGGTCTGCACTACACACTGGTTTCCCCTGTTCCTCTCCACTCTCACTCCCAGGTTGGTGGACCTGCTGCCATGGGCACAGGCGTGGAGTCTTGAATGGTCTGCTGGGCTGTGGGGAGCCCTGGCATTTCCGGAACCAATGCCTGGTTATGGAGGTGGCGACATTGGTTTGGGTCCCCTACACACAGCAGGTTGCCCCCAATCGAGCTGGGATGCACTGTATACACATGAATATTGAGGGGATACATACCAGGCCTTGGTGTATTCAGGTTTCCATCCATAAATGCCTGGTTCAAGACAAGGCTTTGTGTGTTAGTCACAAGGTGAAAGTAAGGTGCGTGATTATCCGGTAGTGACTTTGAAGATTCAATTTCGGGGACAAAAGCATAGTGTTGAGGCTGCAGTTAGTCTCTGCCTCACCCATCCGCTAATTTTGGGCACCAATTGGCCAGCGTTGACCACTTTATAAAGGGAATTTTGTGCGGATGGTTCCTGTAGCAAAGCGTCTCGGTGTGGGATTTGTGATGCGCTGGCTAGGGAGGCAGAGCCGAAGCTGTCTACGTCAGCTCCGTGTCAGGATGACGAAAAGGATGGTGAAATCTTGGCTTCCCCAACCCTTAGAGGATTTCCTGCTGGTGATTTCAGCAGGTAGTGTCACAACACTCCACATAGGCACTCTTAAGAATCATCTCCCTAGTGGGGATTCAAAAATAAATCTTCACTTATATAGGAACTACTTTCATATCATGTACACTACGTGAGCTGTAAAAATTATTGAGCAGTAAATCGATTCGGACAAGCCTGTACCAATGGACGGCTTGGTCGAACAGTGACTGGCAGCCCAGTGGTGCTGGTGCTGCATGGATTATAAAAAGGTCAATGCGGTGTCTGAATATAACAGGTATCCATTACCTCATACTGGTTATTGGTAGATCCCCTTAACGCTAATGTCCCGTTCGAAAACGGCCTTCTCCACACAGTTTGGCTTACATCAATTCATGACCCTTGATGGCCTCGGCTACATTTCAGTGCCTTACTGACCGAGTCCATAGACCGTACTCCACGTACGCAGCGGCATAAGCAGCATCTGAGGGCGGTTCTGAGGTTGTTGAGATGGGTGGGACTCATGGCAAACCCCAAGAAGGTGGCGGTACAGTATCTGGGGTTCCACTTGGGTCACAGGCAGTTGCAACCCTTAAATTGATTAGACCACAGCGGTTGCTGCCTGCCCGAGACCCAAGACCAAAAAGGAGGTGAGACGTTTCCTGGGGCTGGCTGGCTATTATAGGACATCACTAGCCAGGGCCAGAGAGAGAGAGAGCTATGCACACAACCCGAGACGGTGCTTCATATGTGCTTCTGAGAATTGTGCTGAAAAGCAAGTTTGTTTTGTTTATAAGATGAAATACCATTTGTGTTGAATTCCCGATTTCTCCCTGCACCCCATCACGAACCCGTTACACTGGTGCCGAAACCTGTAAAGTTGGGAAGAGCATGCTGTCCAGAAGAACTCGGTGCTGCATCCACCAGTTAGGCAGACGAGCCCACTGCTGTCCACCAGGAGACGAGCCCGCTGCCGTCTTTCAGGAGATGGTGGAACTGCCGCTGTCCACCAGGAGGCGGAGGACCCGTTACTGTCTGCCAGGGGATGGAAGAACCCCTGCTGTCCATCAGAAAGTGGAGGAGCCGTTGCCGTCCGCCAGGGGATGGAGGACCTGCTGCTGTCTGCTAGGGGAAGGAGGACCCACTGCCATCTGCCGGGGGACGGAGGACCTGCTGCCATCTGCCGGGAGGCGGAGGAACCACTGCCACCTGCCATGGGGAGGAGGAGCCTGCTGTCATCCGCCAGGGGCAGAGGAGCGGCTGAGGACCGGGTGGGTGGTGTGCCCGCGGGGGCCGAAGAAGAATGTTTTCTTTTCTCTCTCACTCCCTCTCTCTCTCTCTCTCTCTCTCTCTCTCTCTCTGTCTCTCTGTCACTCCCACTCTCTTTCCCTCTCTAATCTCCATGTGCTTCATGTGGTAACATTTAAATTAACTAAATTAAATTAAATATTTTTTAACATGTCTGATTTATCCTGGGGGCTGCACATTGGCTTTCTGTGTGGTGTTTTTGTGAATTTCCTCTGGGTGCTTTGGTTTTCCCCACAGTCCAAAAACATGCTGGTGGTTGAATTTGAAATTTGAAATTTAATGCATGTGTTTTAATGTGTCTATATTAGCCCTGTAATGAACAGCTGTACAGGCTGTTTCCCTGCCTTTGGCCCTAGCTGGGATAGACACCACCAACCTCCTCTCCCTACAGTATAAGCAGATGTAAATAAATGGATGAATCAACCTGAATACATTAGGCCACATCAAAGAAAGTAATTTTTTAATCAAGTACAAATAGATCAAGGAAACAATTGCATCTTAACAATTTTTTCATTGAAAGTGAAACACTTTTTTCTTAACACAGTTGCTATGATGACTTTCAATATGCATGGTTGACAGATCCTTGGTTGTTATCATCATAGATTTAGTAGCTGGTTCAGATCAAGACGAAGAGGTGACAGATGTCGTATGTGTGGAATCACACCTCAAAGATGGAGAGTAGGTTACTCTTTTGTATCGGTTTTTGGCAGATACAGTACAATTTATTCTGTACAGTTGATGCTGTTAAAAGACATTGATGCTATGTATGTAAAAACCAAAATGCCTGAGAGTGTGTTATTCTTGTGATCTAGAATGATGGAAGTGGAAGTGGGTCACCACAATATTTTGCTGATACGCAGTGATGGGGTGTACAGTGCCATTAGCAACCAATGCACACACTATGGTGCTCCACTGAGCAAAGGTAGCACTTAGAAACATTATTAAATGATTGTATCAACATAGCTTATTGTCTCTAAACTAGCCATCCAATAATCTATATCACTCTAAAAGTATTTATATTACAGTGAAAGTTTACGGTTCCTCTACAGGGGTGCTGTCAGGTCACAGGGTGCGCTGTCCCTGGCATGGTTCCTGTTTCAATGTGAAGACCGGCGACTTGGAGGAGTATCCTGGAATTGACTGTCTGCCCTGCCACAAGGCATTGTGCCATAGATTCACATATACATTGACAAAAACATTTACAAAACATACCAAACAGTTTTGCACTTGAGTTAACATTTTCTGAGGATTAAAAAAAGTGCATTAAAATGCATCAAAATAAGCATTGTAATAAAAATCTTTTTAAATTAGCAGTTTGTTTTCATACATCCTAATATATCTGACAGATCTGACTCTTTGACAGGTGAAAGTTGAGAACAGCAAAGTCTATGTGTCTGTGAAAAAAAAGGTAAGGTGAGGTGTTTCTAACCAGTTTATACTAGAGATTGACCGATATATTGGGTTTAACAAGTAATCAGTGCTGATAGTTGCTTTTTGGAACTATCGGTTATAGGCACAGAATTTTGCTGGTAACCGGTAGTTCCAAAAAGCAACTATCGGCACCGATTAATCTGTAAAACCAATATATCAGTCGACCTCTGGTATAATTTGTTTTAAAACATTCAACATACTGGGGATAAATAAGTTATCAGCCTTTTACACAACCTTATATCGGGATCGGCAAAATCCAATATCTGTCGACCTCTAGTTTATGCCCTGTCATTCTAGGCTTCTGTATAATTAGTAATACATTATACATAATTTTATACATGATAAAATTAATAAGCAGATAAATTAATGGTTGTTTTTAAATTCTAATGTGGTTTAAAAAAGCAAGACCAAAAATCTGATTGGACAATCCTAACAATAGTTCTCTTTAAACTGGGCCTGTCAGTAAGTACTGTATATAACCTCCTGCTGAACTCTGTGCAGATTCAGGGTCAACCTAAGCGAATAAAGTGGATGGGAGTCAGAGATCAAGAAGTATTTCACACTGTGTTGCTCTTAGGAGGAGGTGAGAGAGAAATGTGTTACTTTAGTTAATGTAGACAGTGTTAATGTTGTGTGTGTTATTAATGCTGGTGTGTTTTGTCATATACAGGGGTAGCCTCTTTGATCTGTGCTGAGACACTTCGACAAGAAAATTATGGGGGCAGAATTATTATGGTATCTAGAGATGACCTTCTTCCATATGACAAAACCAGACTTAGCAAAGTAAGGCACAACACCTGTGAATGTGTGAAAGGGATGTTATATTAACAATATACTTTTGATTTATTTTGAAATTATGTGGATTTAAAACTAATTAAATGTTTGTTTTGCTACAAATGAAAAAATATTGACTTTGACACTGGCTAAGTGTCTGTTGACTTTTCAAATATTGAGGTTAGAATTAATAATATCTTTGTATTAACATGAAAATCCTAATAAGTTTACTCATTCCAGTTTAATTGAGTAATGGTGTCTGCAAAAATGTTGTAAATAAGTTACTTAACTTGGTGTTCATACACAGGGGCGGACTGGCCATAGGGAGAACTGGGACTTTTCCTGAATTATGCCGAACTGGCCACGATAAGCTGAAACGGGCTGCTGCGTTATGGCGAACAGGCCGCGACAGGCTGAAAAGGGCTGCAAATTAGTGCCGTGATATGCCAAACAGGGCTGCGATAAGCCTCCCCCTCCACTCAATCAACAACTTGCGACACCCCCCACCCAACAACTTTTGGGCCAGTTTCCAAGTAAAATCTATGGCCGATTTCTCTTCCCAGTCCGCCCCTGTTCATTCAGATTGAACTTAACTATTTAAGTTAAAGTAACTAGATGCAAGCAGATGTAACTCAGATTTTGACTCAAATTTAAGTTATACAAAAACACAGCTTAAACAATTAAATAATTGTGGGTATTCCCCATAAATTCAATTTTGTACTCAATAGATTGAGTTATTAACAATTAAAATCTTGAAGAAATATTCTGGGTTCAATATAAGTTAAGCTCAATCGACAGCATTTGTGGCATAATGTTGATGACCACAAAAAGATATTTTGAATCATACCTCCTTTTCTTTAAAAAAGCAAAAATCCAGGTGACAGTGAGGCACTTACATTGGAAGTGAATGGGGGCCAATTTAAAGGCTGTCAAGGCAGAAATGTGAAGCTTGTAATTTTAAAAAAGCACTTATTTTTATCACAATTTTTACAATAATTTTAGGGGTTTGTGTTTTGTTAACATTACACCGTCATGGCAACTAAACTGTAAAATTGTCTTTCCCCGTCTGCCGCTCACTTCGACGCTGTGTCAGAGTAGCGTCACTAGGGTTCTCTCTTGAGAGCCTCACGCATCTCTGAACTTGAGAAAAGGCCAATGAGAAATTGGCTGACAGAATTTGCATATCTCTCCCCCGGACATATGGGGGGAGAGAGTAAACAGACTGGCCACTCTCACCTCGAGCTCGGACGGAAATCAACAAGCGTGCTGGGGGCAGGTGGTTCTCTGAGATCTACCTGGTGATACCTAGCCCGCTGCATCCCCAAATCTCCTCCATCACCAGCCGGGCCGTCCTCAATCTCGTGGAAAGAAGGAGCAGCTGGAGTGGTGTTCCTCTTTTAGAAGGAAAGCCGCAACCGCAAGGTTGCCATGGTGAGGTTCTCGAAGTGAGAAAACGAACCATCCACAAATGCTGCCTCGGTGTGATCGCTACCCAGACACACGAGGCAGCATCTGTGACCATCAGGAGTGGAGAGAAATAAATAAGTATTCACAGCCTTTGCCATGACACTCAAAATGGAGCTCAGGTGCATCCTGTTCCCACTGATCATCCTTGAGATGTTTCTACAACTTGAATGGCGTCCACCTGTGGTAAATTCAGTTGATTGGACATGATTTGGAAAGTCACACACCTGTCTACATAAGGTCCCACAGTTAATAGTGCATGTCAGAGCACAAACCAAGTCATGAAGTCCAAGGAATTGTCTGTAGACCTCCGAGACAGGATTGTATCAAGGCACAGATGTTGGGAAGGGTACAGAAAAATGTCTGCAGCATTGAAGGTCCCAATGAGCACAGTGGCCTCCATCAGTAAATGAAAGAAGTTTGGAACCACCAGGACTCTTCCTAGAGCTGGTCAGGATCAAGGGAAAGATGAATGCATCAATGTACAAAGCCATCCTTGATGAAAACCTGCTCCAGAGTGCTCTGGACCTCAGACTGGGGCGAAGGTTCAAAGATAACACAGGAATGGCTGCGGGACAACTCTGTGAATGTCCTTGAGTGGCCCAGCCAGACTTGAACCGATTGAACATCTCTGGAGAGATCTGAAAATAGCTGTGCACCAACGATCCCATTCAACCTGATGGAGCTTGAGAGGTCCTACAAAGAATAATGGGAGAAACTGCCCAAAAATAGGTGTGCCAAGCTTGTAGCATCATACACAAAAAGACTTGAGGCTGTAATTAGTGCCAAAGGTGCTTCAACAAAGTATTGAGCAAAGGCTGTGAATACTTATGTACATGTGATTTTGTAATTTTTAAAAAATTTGCACAAACAAACTTCTTTCACGTTGTCATTATAGGGTATTGTTTGTAGAATTTTAAAGAAAATAATGAATTTAATCAATTTTTGAATAAGTTTGTAACATAACGAAAATACTTTCTGGATGCATTGTAACTTGAAAATTAATTTCAGTCTATGGTGAGTGTACTGGCGCACTATGGCTGTCGTCGCGTCATTCAGCTGGATGCTGCACACATGGTGGTGGTGGTTGTGGAAAATCCCCTGTTCGCTATGTAAAGCACTTTAAGTGTAGTGTCAGAAGGCAGAATATAAGTGTAACATTCATTCATTGACATTTTAAGTAATGTTTAATCAAGACAACTTGATTTTTCCATTATTGACAAACATTAGGGTTTACAGTGTACAAACTTAGAAAGTTTAACCTAATCCTTTTATAGGTAATGGATGCTGAGAGTGACAGTCTGCTAATGAGAAGCATGGATTTTTTCCATAAGTATGATATTGAGGTCTGGCTGAAAAAAGAGGTGAGATTGAATCTTTTTCCTGTATATTCCTCTATTTATTAAACTTTATTCCATTAGAATAATATACGGCAAACCATGTGCTGTCTTTCATGTAGGCTTTATCAGTAGATACAAACAAGAAAACAGCGACATTTGATGACGGCTTAATACAGTGCTTTGATCAAATCCTTATTGCAACAGGATGCAGGTAAACAGAAAGTGACTGATAGACCCCACTTGTTATTTTTATGATAATTATTGTTGTGAAGTATTATTAATCACATCTAAAAAACTGTATTTATGGCATACTTTTAAATATATTATTATAATTAATCATTTATGCCACTTTCTTCCATGCTGAACTTACACACTGTTGATCTTACTTCAGAGCAAAATGCCTGGACTGCCCTGGTGCAGACCTGGAAAACGTGCTGATGCTGGAAACACCAGAGGATGCCAGGAGAATCCACTATGCCTGTATGGGCTGCAGGACAGTCTTTGTGGGCACTTCCTTTGTTGGTAAACACACACCACTGCTCTCTCTATTTTTGCTTAAATAATCGTATTAATGTTGTGTTTTCAATAAGTTGATGTTTTGAAGTGACCTCTGAATGTACTATAAAAGACATTCATTTGACATAATTTTATACATAGTCTACCGTGTCTTTAAATGCCAGCATTTTCTTTAAAGACCGAGTGTACTCCTTAAAAGCAAGCAAAACATAACTTTCAACAAATTTACAGTCTTTCTCGTCTGGGAAAAACAACCAAAAATATTTTGCAAGCAGGGGTTTTGTCCTTTTCATTTTGTCTCTAGAATGAGAAGTCTCCTCCCTCTAATACCACTGCAATTAGAAATAGCAATTTGCAAATCATGGTTCATGACTGTGACTTAAGCTGAAGGCTATTGGCTCTTTAACAAAATGGTTGAACCATGCAATAGGTTCCAATTCAACTTCCTAAACAACACAGGAAATATAATATATTTTGTGTGTGCGCGCGCGTGCGCGCGCACGCACGCACACACACACACACACACACACATATATATAAACTCAGCAAAAAAAGAAACGGCCCATTTTCAGGACACTGTATTTTAAAGATCATTTTGTAAAAATCCAAATAACTTCACAGAACTTTATTGTAAAGGGTTTAAACAATGTTTCCCATTCTTGTTCAATGAACCATAAATGATTAATGAACATGCACCTGTGGAACGGTCGTTAGGACACTAACAACATACAGATGGTAGGCAATGAATTACTCTGAAAAACACCAAAAGAAAGATGCTGTGGCAGGGTGGAGCCGAGTCGTGATTCCACACACCCAGCCCCTAATCAGGCTAATCAAGCCTCAGATAGGGATAAGGGCTGACTGGAGACCGCAGTGGGACAGAGAGAGAGAGAGATTTACTGACAGCTGTCTGACACCTTTACACTGGAAGGAGGGATGCGCCGGAGTAGAGTCCTCGCCGCTACCATCCACCCCAATGGAGCAGCCGCAGCCATCTGCCGGGGGACGGAGGAGCCCAGCCGCTGAAAAAATTTAAATGCCATGGATCAGTATGTACTGCACCCATTTATCTCGGATTTTTAGTAATACATTAAGGCTCACCATTTGTCCTTTCGCAACTTTGCATCCGAAAACAAAACATGTCTTGCAAAATACCAATACATAGCTGTACTTCGATTCTCCTGATACCTCTTGCTTCGCTGTAGCGTATGCTAATGATATGGAAAACCCCATCCCGATTGGTTCCTTAGGTTTGTGACGTATGAAACCTTGGCTGTTGGAATCCATGTTTTTGAGACTGTCTTTGGTATACTAGTTCCAAGGCGAAAATGCTCAGCCATGGCGTTGACTGCTGATTTCACTCATGGTATGGCTTCTAGCATATAAAAAAACAACATATGGACATGTAAACAAGGTTAAAAACTAGATTTTCACTGGAGGGGGTCTTTAATATCATTTTAGATTTTGGTGCAGAGTAAACTTTGCTTTTGGTATATTAATACTTAAGCCCCCATATCCCAGAGAGTTTTACACATTTTCAATGGCCAAAAACCATATGTGGGTCACATGGAATGAAGCTAGTTTTTCATTTCCAATAAAAGTAAAAATAAGGTTAAAACCAGAAATGTATCTTTATTTGTTCACATAAAAACTGTCAGAATCAAAATTTTCGAAAGTCCAGAAATACACACAGCCGCTCAAGGTCTTGCTCTGCTCCCATTCCTGCATGAGGAGCTCACACGATCATGGCAGGCACCTTTTACTGCCCGTAACTGGTTCACGGGCTCTTCCACTCTCACTACCCTAGATGCCGGGGCGGCTAGGGGGTACTTGGCGATTCCTCAGGTGGATCAGGCAGTCACGGTGCACTTGTGTCCGCAGAGCATCACCACCTGGCGGAGTCCTCTGAGGCTCCCGTCCAGGGCCTGTAGGCTTATGTCACCGCTGGCAGCTAAGGCCTATGGTGCACCTCCGCCCTGCATGCCATGGCTCTCCTGCAGGTGCACCAAGCCAAGGCACTTAAAGAACTGCACGAGGGTAGTCCTGACCCGGCATTAATGCAGGAGCTGCGCTCGGTGACCAATCTTGCCCTCTGGGTGTGGTCTCTCGGGCAAGCGATGTCCAAGGTCTCACACCCAGTCTGCTCATGGCCAAGGGCGACCCCCTGCAGAGACAAGGAGACTAGCATGGAGCTGCCCGCAGGAAGCAGATGCCACCCATCTCACGGCCGGCCGCCAAAAACCCAAGAAAGGCATCAAAGTGCCCTTGATACAGGCAGCCCAGGAAGTCGGAGACCTGCGACACAGGAGCTGGTAAACAGGTCACTCCTTCCCCCGGTGGAAGGCTGGGTGGAGAATCCTTGTTTTCATTTTCTTATGATTTCGCCGCACCCACAACGAGCTGCAGTACCAACATTTTCAAGAAAAGAGCAGTTCTCTCACTTCCTGGGCCATAAAGTCGGTGTACACGGCCTTCATTATCATGACCGCCGGGCACCGTTTCCTTTCAGAAGGTACGGCACCTCGGAGGAGGGCCTCCCTGTGGCACAATCCCGCCCCCGATTTGACAGTCTCGACAGGTTGCGAGGATGATTTTCCTCCTACCCCGTCCCAGACCGTTCCGGGGGTGGGCATAAGGAGACAGGTAAGTGCTTTGATGTCCCTGGACTCTGTACAGCCATGAGTGGCACATCATGCGCCGCCCCATCATGAGGCCCCACCTGCTGGTACATCTGATGTGATTGTTCCTTTGGTCCCCCTTGCTCGGAGCTACGCAATTCAGTTAGCCAGGTGCCCGCCCAGGTGCAACGCCGTCCGCTTCACTTCGTGATGGTCGAGAACACCGATTCCTTGCGAGCAGAGATCGCCTCCAATCTACGGAAGGACATGATAGAGCCTGTTCCTCCAGCCTAGATGAAGAAGGGGTTTTACAGCAACTTCATCGTACAGGGAGACCAGCTGTTGGATCGGAAGAACTAAGTGGCCTACCACCTAAAGTGGTAGACACAATTACTCAGGCCAGGGCTCCCTTGACGAGGGACTCCTTAGCACAAAACCTGAATGAGTGGTTGCAGTCCAGCACCTTTTATACACGTAAGTCTGGGGGAGTGGCATGCAAATTCCACTGGCCAATTCCCATTGGCCTTTTCTCAAAGATCAGAAGTGTCTGGGTCTCCCAAGGGTGACCCCTATTGTCACTCCATCGACACAAAATCTCGTTCCCTCCATCACGGAATGGAGGTTACAACTGTAATGTAGTGTCACTACATCGACTCACATCGACCAAGTTTTGTTAAGTTTGAATATTGTAATCACAACATTCAAGCCAGTAAGTCAATATGGGCCACGCCTAAAAAAGTATTTGCTCATATCTTGTTATATACATACCTCAGTACAAAAATGAAATAATGATGCTGCCATCATTCTAAGGTTATTTTAGTAACACTTTACAATTAGGATGTATTTGTTAACATTAGTAAATTAGGTAATTTATGAAAATACAATTGTTCGTTGTTTGTTCATTGTTCGTTGTTTGTTCATTTTGGTTCATAATGCATACATTTTTAACTTTCTGTTCGTATATGTTAAAATTAGCATTAACCAAGATTAATGAATGCTGTAAAATCATTGTTCATTCTTATTTCATGATAACTCAAGTTGTTATCTGTTAAAGAATGCAACCTTATTGTAAAGTGTTACCATTATTATTTCATAGTAAATCTTAGTAAATATTGATCCATGACATTTAATATTTTGGATTTCATCATTATTTATGTTAATTGTTCTTCGGAAAAAAATTCAGGCGGGGATTTTTCTGAAATTTGTTTGATTTGACATGCCAAACTGCGCTTGTGAATTCATTTCATGTGGTCTTATTTTCCTTACCAAAATAACTCATCCATTGTGTGTGGAATTTAAGGCATGGAAGTGGCATCCTACATGATAGATAAGGCCAGCAGTATCACAATCATTGGAAGCACTGAGCTTCCCTATCAGAAGACTCTAGGCCCGGAGATAGGAAAGGTCACCATGATGGTATGAGATAAGAGCCTGAGGTCAATACAAATACATTTTAGCCACATACATTTCTGCATTGTTGTCCAAAAAATATTATATTATGACTCTAGTTTGCTTCTACTTTGAGATGCTTGAAGAGAACGGAGTGAAGTTCCACATGAATGATGCTATTGCTGAGGTTCAAGGCGAGAATAGGAGGGTAAACAAATTTTTCCTCCAAAAAAAAAAAAAATGGGTGACAGCCACATTTTTATCCTTTTCATTATGATATGTTAGCAGAATATATATTTTTTTTCCGCAGGTTAAGGCAGTGAAACTTAAGAGTGGTACCACTATTGAAACTGATGTGCTAATTGTTGGAATTGGTATGTTCAGAGAACATTGTATTCAATGTCTGACATCTCATTTGTCCTATACTGTCAAAATACATTTATTAGCTTGCAAAATGCAAGTTACACCTTTTTCTTTATCACATTGTAGTTTCTCTGAAAGCTCCTTCAAAGTGCTTTTTATATAATTGGAACAACAATTTTGCTTCAAACTTATGCTGTCTTCTTTTTCCAATTTTGTAAAGGTGTTGTTCCCAATTCAGAGTTTTTGAAAGGTAGTCCCATAAGGATGGACTCTAAGAACTATGTAATTGTGGATAACGTAAGTGCTTGTGATCACCTTCTTTGTGCTTATTCAATCACTTTACTCTTCCAAACTCTTTAATTGAGCACCTGTCTTACAGTACATGAGGACCAATATTACAGACGTCTACTGTGCAGGAGATCTAACCGCGTTTCCTCTTAAAATGGCAGGAGGCCAGAGAGTGAGCATTGGCCACTGGCAGATAGCGCAGACACATGGTAATCAGACCTTTCACATTTGGACAGATTCCTACTCCATAACTATAATTCTAGCTTTGGTAAGGAGTAGCATTGCCACCAGTCCAGGAATTTCCAGGATTGTCCTGGTTTTTGGCCATCTGTTCTGTACCTTAGTTTGTACAATGGTCGTATTTTCACAACACTTTCAGACTGAACCCTTGTTTTTAAGCACACTATGCAAGTAGGATAATCAAATGCATTCATAAGAAAGTCTGATTAATTTTAATGAACCAGTTTGTTCGGATGACTGAGATTATATTTTTCACTTTTGCGTGAATGGTACCTTTAACTTTAGCCTACATAATATAATGCTTTAATGTTCTGGAAAACATGTCCAAAAAAGGTTCATGATGGCCAAAAAAAAAAAAAAAAAACACAAGACACATTTCCATTTCATAACTAATTTCAAATTGAATTGTGTGATCATTAACTAAATAAAATTTAGTTCAACTTTTTTCTTTTTTTTAACTTAATTGTGTCGAGTACGTAATTGAAACGTTTATATGGTTTCCTTTGGTTTAAATGTACAAATGTTTTTTTTTTTTTACTTTATACATAACTTAATTCTTTCGACATACACATTCAATGTGAACTATAAACTCAAGAAAACTGCGTAGACTTGCCAGAATAAGTAAATAATATCTAAAACCTGAACACACACACACACACACACACACACACACACACACACACACACACACACACACATTCAAATTACACTCAAATTTTGTTTTTACACATTTAAATTTCATAAAAATTCCATTACATTAAATAACACATTTTGATGAAGTTGTTATGAAATTTAAATGCATATGTAAAATATTTTGTTTGGAGTGTTTTGATGTTTTGTTTGATTGAATTATTTACTATGAATGCAATAATTTCCATATCAAACAATCATTAATAAAAAAAAAAAATTCTTGTATAATGATCAGTGATGTGTTTTTCAGTCATTGATCAGGTGTCCAGGAATATTCCAGGGCCAATGTGGCAACCTTAGTAAGGAGAGAAAATAGTTACATAATCATTCTGTAAAAGCTTATCAGCAACAGTTCCCTACCAAGAGTTTAATGGCAAGGATGCTTGTGAACTTGGATCTATAGTTCTCAATATCACATTCTCACAGGAAAATGTCACTAATGAAATTTATGCTGCACCTCCAAAATGTCACTCTGGTGCTGTTATTTTAACGTCACGCCATGTTTTTAACCATCACTCTGGTGTTGTATTGTAAACGTTTCTTTGGAGCCATATTTTAAATGTAACTCTGGTGCCACATTCAACTTGTTTAGGAAGATTCCATTACATTCCCAAGGCTCAAAATTAAAAAAATAATAATGAATGAAAATTCTATCAACATTTACTCATTCCTTTATCATTTAATTTTTCATTTAAACATCCAAAACGTGCCACCTCAAAAAGCATTCCGACGGGAATGACAAAAAGTTTTTTACCATGGTTGATTCCATTACAATATTTGCCTTATAGGAAGGACTGCTGCCTTCAACATGCTGCAAAGGGAGGTGGAACTCAACACAGTGCCATTTTATTGGACCGTCCTGCTTGGGAGAACCATTCGATATACTGGTGCGGCCAACTGAAAGTCTTTCTTGCAAATCTGCTCAAGATGTCACCAGACAGTAAAATTCTAGCATTTAACTGTAATTGTATATGCAAAATGTAACTGTGTCCTCCATCTCCATAATGTGCAGGGTATGGGGAGGGATACACTGAGATGGTGCTGAAAGGAAAATTTGAGAACATGAAGTTTTTGGCAATTTACCTCAAGTAAGAAGCTGTAACATCTCAGGGAGCGGTTTGTTTTCGTACCCATTTTCTCTATGAAGAATGAAATACTGATAATGTACTGCTCTTCAACCACAGGCATGATGAGGTAGTGGCTGCAGCAGGGTTGAACGTGGAGCCTGCTGTCTCGGTGGTGGCAGAAAGGTTGGCAGAAGGAAGAGTGATTACAAAGGCAGAAGCAATGTGAGTGAGTCAAAGAAACCTGTATAACACAGTACGGTATACATACATTTATGTATCATTGACTAAGGCAACATGTGCACTAAGCAATTTTTGATTATGTATTATTGGCTCTTATTTATCTTTCTAAACAACTGATACAACAGTAGTCTTGGACTTTATACTGCCACCTATCTGGATGCAGCATCATGTAAAAGCTGAAGATTTCAAACAGCTATGCCATTGTAAAAATAGATAGCTGAATCGCATTGTAGAAATACCTACTGCTATAACTGCATAACAATATTACATACTGCCTACACATGAATCGATAATGAACATTTTATTCTGTAGTAAGTGACATTGTTGTCACATGACCACATCAAGTTGCCGTTTTATTCAGCTAAATAAATGCAATCTTTTTTTGTTGTGAACTGTTGGCAGCCTAATCAAATAATTAGTCAAGAAAGAGATCATGGTTCATTCATCTCACAGGAAATGGAAAGTCCAGTCAGTGTGACCTGTTGTATACTACAAATGTTGTCAAATGTAGTAGGTCATCAAAGTATTCTAAATGTACAGATGCACATTATACACATTATTTACTGCTGAGTTTGTGGGAGTTTGCATCAAAACTAGTTGTAAATGTAAAACTGTTTTTGATGTTGAAAAATTACTTGGTGCACCATTAAAGTGGTAGAGCATTAGATGCTAAAAAGGTCTGCATACTATTTATGTCAAAGCCCCAATGTATTGTTCATGTTTTTACTGAGGACTTCCTTCTTCTGTAGGTCAGATGACCTCAGCTGGCTGAAGCTGCAGCCCCTGTGACCACTAACAATAGTATGAATTCAGAATCATCTTCATTCAGCAATTCTGTCCACAGTCCATCCCATCCAGTTGTGCCTTTACTCAAAAGGCCTCATACTCAGATATATATTTTTTTCAAACATTGATAGAGGCCAGTACATTACAGTATGTCTTATCAAAGCTTTGTACACACTGCACAGTTTGCCATTTTTATACTCCTATTCAGAAAGACCCACTACCCACATGCAACTAGAAAAGCTTTTATTCTGTTTTTGTATACTTGTCCAACTCTGCCGAATGTTTTCTGAGCTCCTAATGAAATATGAGACTTTGTTACTTGTGTCAATCTGCTTAAACTTGGAGTCTTGATTTCCATTCTTCTCAAAATGATCATGACATTTTTGATTATTATAATCAACATAATTTATTAAGCATAATAATGCTAATAGTACTAAGGCAAAGGTTGTGACTGACATACAATTCCATCCCAGTAGGAGGCATTTTCTCTGAAATCACATTTAAAGACCTCATGAAATCTAAATGGAAGTTTTGTGGATTTTTAGTCCATGTGTGTTAGCTTTAGGCCATCTATGCTAATGTACTCCTGAAAGTTGACAAAATAAACCTTTAAATTTGCAGTCTTTTCATTTCTCTTTGATGTGCACCAAAAATGCTCGACTGAATGCATGGTTAATTCTGCAACAGGAGATTGATAGTTCTGCTGGTGAAATTGGTCTGCTCTTACCAAAATTCAAACCACTGTCCTCAGAGGCTGAGGCTGGAAGCATTGTTGAGGTGAAATGTCCACAGAATGGTGCCAAAAGCGAGTTGTATTTTCAGTTGTAAATTATGTAATGCAGTTAAAAGAAATGCATTTTTTATTTTCCCTTCTCCCTGACCCAAACCCCAACCCTAATCCTAACCGACAGTGGAGTAAACATTTTAATTTAGAGCGAAAAAGCAACCACCAAATTATGTTCACCATTGTTAATGAAATGCTCTTGCTTCCTCGTTTCCGTTAGAACAGAACACGTGTCTCAGCACACACAACAAGCTAGCAGTAGCATTACAGGGAAAGGTGAACATGTTTAATTGATGTGAAAATGTCTGATAGGGGATGGCACTTGTCAGTAATTTGGCAGAATGGGGTTGATGATTTGTGGCTGTGAGGTCAAATAAAGGCTTTTGGAATTTTAAAAAAGGGACTCTTTTTCAACAGGAAATACGTCAACACAGGAAAGAAAACAGGGCTTGTCAAGCAATTTTATGGAGTCTTCAAAAATTAGCTTGTTAGAGATGATTAATTCGTAGAGAATGTAAAGTTTGTATTTACTCAATGTTTAGACAGAAAAGTATTATAGAGTTAATGAGAATGTACAGTCACTCTGAAATACAATGTGCTTGATGTATCTAGGGGGCTTGGATGGCCATCAGGCTGTGAAATGGAGCATGTGTAGTGGAAAAGTCAACAATTACTGACTGAACATCCAATCACAGCGCTTAAGAGGATTAGATGAACACTGACCGATGAATGGAAGGGGATGCTGAATGTGACTGGTCACAAAAGGGGGAGCACATATAATAGAGCTGGAAAAACATGTTACAAAAGTGCAAAATACAAAAGAAATGCTGTGCTTCTCTCTTATATCGCCTCTTGTTATCGCTCTTTTGCCACACAACCCAGTTTTCTCTACCATTTCCTCATATTTCACTTCTCCTGTCCTCATCAGCAAGAATTTTTGCAGATAAATATGGGTCATATACAACAGTCCAAATCGAGAGGTCATACAGTATGTGGGCCAAGAACTAGAGCTTAAATTTTGAAGCAGTAACTGCAGAAATTGAAGTGTGAAGAATCCCTTTATTAAGTTGGTATGGAAAGAAATGGTAATGATTTTTCATTTTTCTTTTCAAGTTTTTATTAAATTACTTCAGCTGGACATTGTGGATCAATGCCCACTAACATTTAACTAATTGAATGACCATACAGTCACTCAATTAGTTCAGTGTTAGTGGATTTTGTGCACAATTTCTACACATTGTATTGCCATTATTCAGGAGAAACAGTGAACCACATAATGTAAAATGATTATGTACTGCAAAGCAAGTACATCTGCTGGTTAAATCATCTGGACTGGTTAGGCAGTTTTAGTCACTGTTTAGTCATGGTTCATTGTCTTATTTTGAGTTTAAAATAAAGCACATGTTTATCATGCTCACAAGCATCTGTAACTTGGAAAGATCATTACATTTGTTACATGTTACTGGTTAAGACATTGATGCTGCTAAAAATGCAAAAAATGAAAGCAAATGGAACTTTTAACACAAGCTGTGTCCCAAATGACACACTATACACTTACAGAATACACAATGAACTCCATGTAGAGTATGAATTTTAAAAGGTGCAGTATCATCCCAAATGTAACATTTAAAGGTTTTATACTACACAGAATCATTTGCTGTTTAACTGGGAGAGTGGCATAAAAGGACCATGCCAGCACCAGATCGAAAGAGCGAGACTGGGTCGAGAGCCTTACTGTGTAGCTGATGAGTTATTGTAAAGCTGAGGAGTTATAGTGAAGCTATAAACCAGTGAAGTGGCTATTTAAAAGTCCTCTACCTGTGTTTGAAGAATCCAACACCTGGTGTGGTTTTGTGTTATGCTGGTGCTGAAACCCAGGATCTGATTTGAAGACTGCACACCCCATGTCCGACATCATCAAGTCCCTCGCAGACCTACATCACTCTCACCAACAGGCTCTGCTTGAGCTCCATCAGGACCAGGATCGGCGCTTCTATGAGATCCTTGAGGCGGTGAACGATCCTCAGCCTCCTCAGCCAAGAGAAAGCCCTGGCTGTGGCCTGGACAACACTAGTCCCTTGCACCTGCCCTCACTCATGAAGATGGGCATGGAAGATAACCCCGAAGACTTCCTCGACCTGTACGAGCGGACTGCCGAAATCTGGTGCTGGCGTGGTCCTTTTATACCAATCTCCCCAACCTCACTACAATTAAAGACAGGTGTTAGTCATAATTTGGCTCAGGTGTATGCACCCTTACCACTCTCTCTCTCTCCCGATGGGCACTTGACCAAACCCCACTGCCACAAGATTATGTCATCACAGACATTTTTTAATACTGTGACTAAATCAGACCAGAAAACAACACAAAAACATTTGTAACTTCTGAATGAGAGATGATTACGTTAATGTACCGGTAGGCGTGTGTTCTTGCTGGTCACACATCAGACTCGCCGGCGTCCGTGGATGAATCGTGGATAAAATATATTTATATATCCGTGAAAGTTTAATTTGGATATATTTGTACTGTCTTCAGACCTGTATGAACCTTTCCTAGGTCTTGGCATGGATCAAAAGCTATTTTTTATGTTTTTCTTGATATAGTTTTTCGGGTGTTTTTCCATTCACCACATTTGTTTCCTCCCACTGATGGTCGCAAATATGGCGGCTGCGGGGAAAACGTGACATCACTGAAATAGGTCAATATGGTGAGTGCCTAGCATAGTGTGTAATTTGGGACACAGCTATTGAGCTTTCAAAATATTGAATGTTTGTAAAAATCTAAAAAATATAATAGGTTAGGATTAGGGTTTCGATAATGATTATAAACCGTTCCATCTAAAAACGTAATGTTCCCATTGAGAAATAAGATCAATACAAATTAATGTATGAGTCCTTCATAAGATGTTAAACATGCTTCTTGTACTAAGAGATGACAGCAATGCTCAAATTCAGTGGAGTACTGACTGCATCAGTGGAAAAGTTTGATATGGTTGACTAGCTTTTTGCTAAAAGAATACAGAAATGTGAACTGAAATGGCAATGATGGATCAGCAAACGGATCGACAAATAGGTTCAGTAGCACTCCATGTGATGGTACCATTTCTGGAGAACTGAATGCTCATTGTTCAAACAAATGCAATCAACTATCTCTTATAGTGCGGTAAGTCATCCTGTTATACAAACTAACACAGGTATCTGCCTTAAAACCCTTCAAAACTTTATCAGTACAGGAATAGATTTACTTACACTAGAAAAACACTGTTAAAATGAAAGTTCTGCACTTGATAATAGATTCAGTATGCTGTGTGAAAACATTCTTCATTCAAAAACAACAGTTTGTTTCATGCATTTAATTTACAGGAACTAATGTTTTGTAGAAAAAAAACCTGACTTGCCATATAACGTTTATGGTGGTTGGCTCTCTAGACCTTTAGACAACCATTGGGCCTCTGCAACAGGATCCTCAAGAACTCTTTCCCACCTCAAGCTATCCTGTCCTTGGTCGGTCTCATCTAATCTGTCTTCCACTGTTGGAGATAGGGCTTCTTCTGAGATACCTTGGGATTTTTTAATTTACAGTTCTTTTGGTTTTTTGCTTTGGCATGGTCTTTGGTCTGAACATCACTCATCTCTTCATTGGTCCACTGTTCCATCCAGTGTTTCTCTAGAGTGAGGTCAAACTGGTGGATGGATTTAAAGTTAATCTCCTGCGCAAAGAAGCTATAGATGTTTTAACATCATAATGGCACACTGTGTCAAACACCATTATTTTTTTAAATGATCCGAGACTGTCAGAATTAACAGGTGATGGACTACAGATTAAGTTCATGTTTTCCAGGCCTTGATTTATCTAATGTGATATGCAAACTGTCAGTGTTTATGAAGCTTTGTGTGAACCCGAATTCCTGTTAAGATGATTCAAGCCATTTTAAATGGAACATTACACTGCCAAATACAATAACTTGTTGGCAGTGTTGAGGTTGAATCAGGTAAATTGGACCTCTTACTAAGACAACTACAAAAAAATTTGAATTTCACCTAGTGAATTTTTATTCACCTTGCGGTTCAGGGCTTCCGTAGATAAACAAAATAAGGAAGTTATTTTCAGAACAATCCATGGTCCACATAGATACACTACTGAAGTATGTTCATTCTCAACAGTTTTGTAAGCATCCATTAAAAAACAATCAAATATCTATTCATAATAATGTTAACAATTTTAAAGATAAATGACATTTAAGGGCTTGGCTTTCTAGATTTGGGATTTCATCCTTTATATATATGGAATTGTCAACAAGCATGTAATCACGGTCATGTAAACTAAACAATTATTTTAGTAGTTTCAAAAAGCATGCCCTTTTTTAAAAGTGCATAAGGGAAGCAATATACACAAATGCTTATAAAACAGACAACAACGATTTATTTAGATTTTTCTTTTTTTTCTTGCTCTCTTTCGCTGTGGCACCAGTCAAAGTTGGTACATGAAACCACTTTTTCACTTAAATCTCGCTTGGAAAGCACTTTTAATCCAACTGTCTCTAAAATTTGCCATTATACATGGCTTTAAATTGAATCTGCCACATGATTCTGCAGACTGGAGTACCCAAGTGAGTAGTTAACTTACATCCACCCAACAACAACCAAGACTGTCACATTTTGCGTTAACATTCAATCCCACTCTTATTTTTTCCTGAAATAAATGTTAAAATAGCAATTATTAAGTTATTTTAATTAGAATGTCATTTTAATGCTAAACAACTATCATTTAGCTATAACGATTAGTGCGAGAAACACTGAATTGTTTGAAGACGCTTCTCCATGAAAACAAACAGGAGTGACTTTTAGAGCAAAATAAATGAGGGTGGGGCAATTTTTACATGTGTTTTACATTTTTACAAACTGTGTAATTTCCAAGGGGTTCTTTATATGTATGGATTATATACTATATATAGTATAAAAAAATATTGTGTCTGTCTGTGTGTGTGTGTGTGTGTGTGTGTGTGTGTGTGTGTGTGTGTGTGTGAGCGTGTATTTATCACTTTGTGGGGACCAAATGTCCCCATAAGGATAGTAAAACCCGAAATTTTTGACCTTGTGGGGACATTTTGTCGGTCCCCATGAGGAAAACAGCTTATAAATCATACTAAATTATGTTTTTTGAAAATGTAAAAATGCAGAATGTTTTCTGTGAGGGTTAGGTTTAGGGGTAGGGTTAGGTTTAGGGGATAGAATATAAAGTTTGTACAGTATAAAAACCATTATGTCTATGGAAAGTCCCCATAAAACATGGAAACACAACTGTGTGTGTGTGTGTGTGTGAGTGTGTGTGAGTGTGTGTGTGTGTGTGTGTGTGTGTGTGTGTGTGTGTGTGTGTGTGTGTGTGTGTGTGTGTGTGCGTGTGTAAGCCATAGGTAATCACAGCAGCAATTCAATTAACAAGTACATTTAAAAACAAAATAAGGATAAACTGAGTCATAAAAAACACATTTGTGCATGGAACTACTTTCTTATGTGACAGATCAGAATCTGCCGTTGCTGGTTCAAACCAAATGATGCATCCAAGCCTCTCAAAAACATCACTTTAGAACTAGTATAATGGCTTGAAGTAAAGCCAAAATCACAGGGCCTTTAACATTAATTTGGTTATGTGCAGACAATGTCAAATAATCTTTTGCTGTTTTGATAAATAGTAATTCTTCATGACCAGTTTTAAGCACTCAAGCTGGGATTTTGTTAGTCAGTCGATAAATACATGGATCAGTAAGACCTTAGCCTGAATGACTGATTGGTCTCATGGTGAAATTTGCACCTCAAGTACAGAGTTTTCGGGTTCTTATCTGCCCTAATTTAACTTTTTAATAAAAAATAAAAAAAAAACTAAGATCTGTAGGCCTACGTCAGTTGTATGAATATCACGAGCGTGGACTCGTTTGTTTGCATTTTGCTCTTGTAATTAAACTGGTAAGGATTGCAGCTGCGCAACAGCTGATCAAGTAGGGTACATGTCTGGACGCACAAAAGAACATCGTCGTCGTATAAAAACTCCTGCGCTGGATCACTCCTTTTAACACACACGTACAAAATGGAAACTCCTGCTTAAGAACTAAAAATGTTTCTTCTGCATTAGGCACTTACCTGATGAAAGCAATTTGAAAAAATCTATTTTGGGGACAAAATTGACGTAGGCAATAATTGGTAGGGATATGTCTCACCCGTCCCTCACATAAATGTTTGATTGTAATCTTGACCAACCATTTTGGAGATTTCGGTCTTTTCCCATTCAAGTAGATGGGAGTTGTGCTTTTATTATGCTGCTTGTAACCATAGAAAATAGGTGCGCTTCAAAGATGGCCGCCGAGTGGACTGACTTGCCTAAGAGATTATTTAGCAGAGATGGGCAACTTCTATTAAAATGAATGGGGAAATTGGAACGCTCAACCAAGCAGCTCTGAGCACCCAACGGTCAACAGATGTAGAAGGGAAGTCCCGCCTTACAGTTAAAAGAGCCAATCACCTTTTAGACACATACATCACCTGTCAATCAACTCTAGAACGCACATGTGCATTAGCTAGACAAGGTGGGAAATTTTTGGTTTTTAGCGTAATATGTGGTTAAGAATCACAGTTTATTATTCAAGTATTATCAGATTGTATTGCTGATTTGAAATATGTTCTTTGATCGTAATGTAAGACCAACCGTTTTTGAGATGTTGGTCTTTCCCCATTCAAGTAGATAGGAGCTGTACTGTCATGACTGGAAATAGCCTCCCGTGAGTGCTCCAAAGATGGCCGACAGTGGGCTTACTTGCTAGAAAAACTTTGCTTACCTTGAAAAGGACTTTGATGATGTGCAGCTCTGGGGACATGAGGAAATGACTCTAGTGCAATAATTAAAAATGATTTCAGTTATTTAGAATTTGACTTTTAGGCCTACAACAGTGTGAAATGAAACAATTTGGTGATGCCATTGATTTAGTTAAGCAAAATCTGCAAATTTGCTTATGATGATCTTTAAAAAAAAAAAAACACCCCCTCTCAACACTTCTACAAAATAGGAGTTTTTTCCATCCTGGTTAGCTATTGTGTCAATTTACCTCTCAGATTTCACTGAATAGAGATGACATGATCTCATATAACTCCACGTGTTTTTGGCTCAGACACTGACCCTATACTTAGAACAAGGCCATCAGAGCCAAACTTAGCAAAAGCAATAAAGGTTACAGAGGGGAACCATGAGGATGAATTCCAGCCAAACATTTTTGTAGACAAATTTAAAGATGCTGTGAAGACATTTTTAGAATGTGTTTGCTTTTCTGTGTATGTAGCCTGCAAATACATTTGTTAAGGAAACATGTAGGCAATGTTATTTTGGGAGTAGCCTATTAGCATTCCTGTAAGAAACTGTTCAACATTTACAGCTTTTGAATGGGAATATCCTCAATTCACCAGGGTAGGGTTGCACCAGCTGTGCTTAAGTGCTCATGTAAATTGGGACGTTAAGTTCAAACTAAGGGCTTAGTGATGACTAGTTAGTTTGTAACTAATCAGCACTTGCTTAATCTGGTTGCACCGCCTGTTCTTAAGGCAAGACTTAACTAGTAGGTCGTAAGCTATCCAAGTGATGCGTAACTGCATAATATGACGTTTACCTGTCTTTATCCAATAAGCAGCCTTCATATTTGTACACAGAAGTGTTAAAAATGTCAGTTTGATTTGTTACTGTTGATGTTCAAACCTTGTTTACTAGATTTAATAAATAGTGCATTTGCCTTGTGTAGGCTAAATAACAATATATAGGCTCGGAACTGTATCTAAAATAAATTAGGGGTGATAAATATATAACAGGCTAGGAAAATAGACATTTATTCAATTTAATATCCTATATATAATTTGAATGTGTTGAAACTTGACACCGGGCGACGCATCCTGAAAACTGCACGTTAGATCAGCTTTATGCTGAAGAGACACTTAAAAGTAGGCTACGTTTTCTCTCTCGTAAATGTAAACGAGTGTAAATGTCAACATCATAATGTATGTCGAAAGTACTGAAGCCTGTCACGCAAACATGAGCTCATTGATGTCATAAAATATCAGTATGCTTTTTTATTCCAACCATTACTCCTGGTCGGAGGCTTCCGTAAATATTTCGTTTATAAGTAGGGTTACGTCCTACCTAATTTTCATGGTGCAACGCTCAAATATTAGTAGTGCGTAAATTGTGACTTAGTGCCCATTTAGGCCACAACTAGGCTAAGTTGTAACATATAGCTGGTGCAACCGGCCCCAGTTCATTACATTGGCAATGCAAAACATTATGTAAAAATAAAGTTAAAAGGTAAATAAGGATGAATTGATGATGTATGCGTCAAACAATTTTATCTTTTACAAATAAGAACTGATATGTAGGCTATCCAATTGTCAGCTGTAAAAAACTCTAAAACTAAATTTAGTTTAGAAAGATATCGGATTTTTCAGATTCACAGCCGCACCGTTGCAGGAAAAAGCTTCATAAAATTACACAAACACATTTGGAGCTTTAACAGCCCACAGACGAACTTTAGGGGGTGTTCGGAAAACTTTACATATACAAACGATTGGCTGAAAATAATTTGTCCCTTGGAAGGAGATGTTTTAATTGGTTGGAAGCATTTTATCCCGCCCCCTTTCTTGTGAGTCGAGGCTTAAGATTGGCTGAAGTTGAAGTCATTTACGCGCTACGGAAGAAATTCGTCATAGCGAACCCTTGACGTCGGTGACCCAGTGGCCAGCTGTTACAAATCGCGTCACTCCCTTTGCCAGCTGATCGCAGACGCCGGTAAACGAGAGGGGCGAAAACGAAGGAAAGACTGTAGCTACTCGTGAGGTGAGCGTTTCTGGTTTATAAACTTTGCAGACACGAATTAGCTTCGTAGTTTAACTAATGCGTCGCCTGTCTCTATCAGGTTTGCGTATTACAGCCTTTTTAGCTCCAGGGAAAGGCGAGACAGTTAACCTAGAATGAGGCTATTAAACGGAATTAAGGGGCCGTTCACCCCGAACGCATTTTTGCGTCCGTCCGCGCGGTTTTTCCAATATACATTTTAGTAGCCTACATATGTGTTTAACGGACGTCTTTCACAGTCACGCCGCGTCTCGTGCAGAAGCACTGCGTTTTCAGACACCGTGTCAAGTTAAAAAAAAAGAACTTCAAGTGTAAAAAAAAAAACGCGTTTCGAAACATCTTCGTCCTGCTCTATTCGTGGCTACGCTACGCGTTTTCGTTTATTTTAACAAATGAACGCCACCTGAGAGTAGGCTATTTATGTTCGCGATGAATTGTAGAATATTGTAACAGGCCCTCATCGGACGTGTTGGAAAACGGGCGTAGGTCATTACATAAGTTCCATTCCATTATACCAGCCAAACTTCCAGGCTGCAATAGCTTTTACTCAAGCGCGAGCCGGCTTGTGAGTAATATGTATATTTAAAGTGTTATGTCTGGGTATTTTTTAAGTAGTTGCTTTTTCTTCCTTTCAAGAAACCTCCAATTCAACCTACCTGTTCAGTAAATGTAAGTTTATTCAGAACAATCACGTCAGTCGTCTTCATTGCTACATAGATGTCAACGTGCCTGCTAAACGGTGTTTCCTGATTAGGTTGGGTAAGCACATCCTTATGTAATTCATTCAGCCCTGATGAGGAAATCTCAGTAGCTTTTGCTCGGTATGTGACGTCAGAATCGGTTTTGCTGCCCAGCGAACGTTCCAATCCATGTAACGGAACAGGGTGTGACACTTGCCATTTTAAACTTCAACAACCATAACGTAAATGGCACTGAATCGACATGATTCACATTGCTGGGGGGGGAAGTCATGACTGAAATGTGAACTTGAATATGATGTCAAGTATGTGTTTTTATTCTACTCGATTAGAAAAATGTGTATTTGAATGTTGTGTTAAAAATATATTGTTTATGTCAAAGGGTCAGCGAGTTACCAGAGTCACTTGGGTATGCTAAAAACAGGCAGAATTGGTGTTTAAATCTCAGTATCATAATGGAGTTACAGGCCTTTAAGAGACAGAAATGGCAAACATGGCCTTGTTTTTGCTCACTCAGGGTACCATTTTCTGAGAAATCAGTTTATAGTCACCCTGTTGTGAATCTGGATCGATCACAGCTGGGTTGTTATTTAAAAAGGAATAGTTCACACAACAATAAAAATTCTCTCAATTTAATCACTCTCATGCCATCCATCTTATGATGTGTTTGACTTCTGCAGAATACAAATGAAGATTTTTAGAAGAATATTTCAGCTCTATTGTTCCATACAAAGCAAGTGAATGGTGACCAAACTTTTGAAGCTCCAAAAATCATATAAACGCAGCATAAAAGGTAATCAATAAGACTCGATGTCTTAAGTGGCATGATAGGAGTGGGTGAGAAACAGATGAATATTTAAGTCCTTTGTTAATATAAATTCTTCTCCGTGCCCACTAGGTGGTGATATGCATTAATAATTCAAATCAATGAAAACAAAAGAAAAATGTGAAAGTGGATATTTATAGTATTAAAAAGTACTTAAATATTGCAATTTAACTTATGAATTGCATAAATATTGACGTTTCTCACGCACACCTATCGTATTGCTTCTGAAGACATTGATTTAACCACTGGAGTTGTATGGATTACTTCTATGTTGCCTTTGTGTACTTTTTGGAGCTTCAAAGTTTGGTCACCGTTCACTTGCATTGTTTGGACTAACTGCTGAAATATTATTCTAATAATCTTTGTTTGTGCACAGCAGAAGAAAGTCACATCTGGGATGGCATAAGGGGTGTAAATTCTGAATTTTTTTTTTTTTTGTTTTTTCTTTTTCTTCATTTTTGTGTGAAAGAACCCTAAGATCAACCACATGTGGTTGGAATTTTTTGAGAAGCGGTAAAGTAAATGTGTTTTAAATTGACAAACTTGTCTCTATATAGATGATGCAAATGGTGAAATATGTGTAATCTATACTTCCCTTGATGTAATTATTATTATGGTGACGTTAAGCAGCAGTAAATTGCTATATTATAGATGTACAACGTTTGTTTTGTAGGGGTTATAAATTAACTATCCATTATTTTGATTTGAATATTCAACGTGTTTGTTCTCTTCCATGAAAAGGAATAAACCTGTTTTAACAGAATGTGAAATGTCTCAATTGATGACTTGGTCATATCTGATGCAGCCCCAGGCTTACAGATCCTGTGACAATTTCCCCCACTTTCAGAGTGCAAAGACCAATGGAGACATCTTCCCACCCTTTTATTGTGTGCCGACTAATTCAATCCCTTGTTTGCTTCTCGTAGCTGTCACTTTGTCAGCCCTGTGAAAAGACAGCACCATAAGTACCATTCAGAAGTATGGAACTGCAGGAAGTATAGTTGTTACTGAAAATAAGCTATTTTCTTTTGTTCAAAACCAAGGGCCAAACGTGTCTTTGTATCATTAGACCATCTTTAGTGCTGCTAACAATGTGGCGAGTGTTAGTAGTTGGCACTAGCGAGCTGACCGTAATGTTTCCTTTTTCCATTCATGCATTGCAGCTTGTGTACACCCAGATCAATAGATCGACTGGTGAAAAGGGAAATGGGACAAGCGCAGTTCGAATTTGCAATCATTTGTCAATTCTCTAAGACTAATTTGCTTGCAATGACACCACTGGAATTTTATTAGGAGCTTTAAGATTGCTCTGAATCAATACGCATTTGTTTCCTTTAGATGATTTGGGTGGCAGGTGATTTATTGAGTCTAACGTTTTACAAGGGAATTATTATATTACATATTTTATTTTTATTAAAGAGCACAGGCCAAGATTTGTGCCCTGTATGAGGCGGGGTTTTTGAACAGATGCTTCTGAGTGTTAATTTATATTTTGAAATTATGAGCTGAAAACATGAATTTGGACACATTATAATTTTGTCAATAATAAACCTTTTTGTTAATCTATGAGGTAGTTGACATGAAATATAATTACATGTTGACATCGTGCAGTGTAAAATATATTCCATCTAAAACCGTTTTAAACACCATTTTGCCAATAATTTTATAATTACTGTGCATGTAGTGTTATGGCTATAGTACTGAGAGATTGCATGAAATATTTGGACTTTCAAAAATGCATTGCAGGACCATTAAAAATGAACTAGTGAAGGCACAAAAAAGTGATTTAGAAGTGTTGAAGAACTTTGGAAGAGAGACCAGTTATTGGACTTAAAATAGACCCTTTCCCTCATACTTTCATATACATTTTACCCTAAAATCATTGTATAGATTTTTCTTCATAGACATTAACTACTGCTACATATAATGTCTATATATGATACAATCTTTTCATCTTAAGCAGTTTAGGCAACTATGTAATGTTTTTGAAATGGCTGACTGTGTGAGTGCAACACTTGAGTCATGTATGATGTTAAAACAATTTGTTTTTGCCTAATTGTTTTGTACCTCATACTCAACGCAGTGTCTAAAATCTGCTATGACGTTAAGCTCTCAAGGCCTTACCTTGTCCTCTGGCCTCCACTCCACAAGCCTGCTGATTCTTGTCTGTGCCGGCTTGCTGTATGGGGAGGGTGGAATGAATGAGGGACATGGAGTGCAGAGAAAGAATTGCTGCATGTGGAGGGAAGACGCGAAGTGCAAGTGACCTGACTCTGTGTCATACATTTAGCAGATCCAGCATGTATGATTTATTTGTCTCAAGGAAAAATAGACTCCTAATGCACCACATTCTACTTATGCATATGATTTGTCTCTGTGTCAAGGATGCATCTGCTCCAACAATCTCTCCCTGGTAATGGAAATATTTTTGATATTCAAAATGGAGAATGAGTTAGAAGATATTTGAGACTGAGGTGGTAATTCTAATAGACAACTGGGTAAAAATGAATGCTTGTTTTCTTAACCATTTGCCCCCCATTATTAAAACAGGGTGGTCTCGCAGTTTAAAGTGGTATTTCACCCAAAAATGAAAATTCTGTCTGCATTTACTCACTGTTGTTATACACTTATAACATACTTATAAAGAGAATTATAGTTTGCCAAACAGTGGATCTAATTATGGTCTAAATATACTTTTCTGAATTTCTCGTTTCAGAAAAGTATATTTAGTATAAAGTATAAAAGTATATCCAACCCGCTTGATCCGTTTGATCACTCATGCTTAGTCCAGAGGAAGCCAGTTTTTCTGTGCTTATCAATGCCACTTGTGGTGTTATGGCAGCAAGTCTTGGCCTGATACTTTAATGTGTTTATTTAATATGGAATATACAGTATTTATGTAAATACTGAAAAGTATACCCAAGACTGGGGTCTTATGAGGACTTGTAAATTAATAATGTTTAGAATTATACATTTTTTTTATGTTCTAGCTGTTTAGTGTGGTGTTTTTGTTCTAAAAATTTATTAGGAGAGTGATTTAGTGTCCCCTGTCTTAGTATATTAAAATTGTTCATGTTTACAGTGGCAACCATTTACACTGCATTTAACCGTTTGGTACTCAAGTGGGACTGACACAATTACTTTAGGGGAAATTAAGGTCTTTCAAACAAAGAATATCTTACTCAAAACATTTTAGGTCAGCTGAACTTTAAAAATGTAATCTACATAAAAAAATTACAAAAACGGGACATGCTGCAATAGCAATTTACCATATTAAGCTTAAAGGTCAGTTTGGACAAACTTGGTGGAACATATAATGCATTGTTACAAGTAATCATTTTATCTTGTCTTCCTCTCTCCTAGGTCCGGAGAGGATGCAGATGATGTGTGACTGAGTGAATATTGGCTGACCTACAGTAGTTCTTCTCTGGCAAACTTTATGAAACTGTCCTGACGCTAAAGCTGCCAGCTGAAGAACTGTTGTGGTCCGCTCTGCCCAGCATGCACAAGTTTGGACCCTGTTTGCTCTGGATGATCTCAACTGTGGATCTTTCAATAATGAATGGCCATTTTATATTTTAGTTTTTCTTTTTATTATTATTGAAGCAGTAAATATTTATTTAATTTCCATTTGAACTTTCTACACCTAAAGTAAATGACAGTAAAATAAAAACGCAAAACTCATTTTGGTTTGGAAAAAAAGCTAATATCAAGTGTTTTGTAGAATTTATTTGAAGTATGAAAACATAAGCAGTGAGTTATTTTGCATTAAATATAGGTAATTCCAAATAAGTTTATAGAATTACCTGGCTCTTTAAATTAAATGCTCCTTATTAAACAAGCATATGAAATAATCTATTTTGACTAACAATTACAGATTCAAGCTTTTGGATTTCAACCGATTTGATACAAGGAGGCTGAAAGCCACTCTTTGTTGGGATTATGGGAGAATATGGAAAGGGGGTTTTATTGAGTGCCTGCTCTGTGTTAATCCATGTGAGGCAGCCAGACAGGTACAATCCGGTCTCGTCTTGCACAGAGTTCATAGTTCTGGATCTGCCCCATTTAATGAAATTTGACATTGTGATTGTAGGCTTATCCCTTAAAATTGGCTTGATCATGACATTTGAGTGTGAAATCTATTTATATGGAGAATTAAAGTCTAGATAACACAAATTTGATTAAAGTTGCCACCCTTTGCCAGTTTTGTACACTTTGCATTCTCCAAACCAGCATCGTGAGGTGCCACCTCTTGGAGGCAAGTCTCAACAGTCTTGGAGTTCCCATGTACCTGTTGGCTTAGTTGCCTTCACTCAAGTCCATTTAGTTTTTTTAATCTAATCTAAAATAAAAAATATTTTAGTTGTGTAAGAAGGACGGGGACTAGCTAAATGTAGTGTATGCCTGTGTTCAACCAGTTCAAAGATTCTTTGCATTTTAAAACGGTTTACATTTCAGGTGGGAGAGTGAAATAAAAATATATATACATGACCTACAAAGGGCGACAATGCTTGTTGATGGGCTTCAATTCAAGGCATGTTATCGACAACGAATAAGCCAATTTGGATCAATTTTTAATAAACAGATAAGGGTGTAGTAAACCGATAAAGGGTATATTTATTTTAATTAAAACTAAGAGATTTCAACCAGTTTCTATTGGTTTTATTAAACGCCACATTAAACCTGTTTGGAAATGATTTACCATGCCTTAATCATTTATTTGTTACTTTTCAAATGTCTTTTATTTATAGGCTATATTGTAGGCCTGCTGTTTTACCCTTGTCCCAGACTTTCAATCTTAAACTAAATGAAAATTGTTTATAAAATAATTGTTGCATGTTTAAAACTGTGATGATCTAAACCAGCAGTTCTGGGCCGGAGCCACAAGTGTGCATCAAGATTACTTAAAATGATTTAAAGTCAATTACATTCAAATATATTAAATTAAGTGTGTAAAATAAGAGACATAACTTACTAAAATATTTTTTAATTTGTAAGAATGCACTACTGGGCTGTCTTCAGTGTGAGGTATAAAGGGAAAGGGGGTCTGTGAATATTGTCTTACATGGGGACCTTGGAGTAAAAAAGGTTACAAAATAAATATAACCATTTAAATATTGTGCACAACAGTGTCAGTTAAGAGAATGCTTGATATCAATAATATCAAACATGTTTGAAGATTACAAAGAAAAGAACGAAATATTTTCATGGTGTCCCATTTCCAATCAAACTGTAGAAAGTTTTGTAAAATTATGCGAAAAGTATAAATAAATATTAATTTAGCCTTTGACATTTGTCATTTTCACTATATGGACATTTTCACAACAGAAAGACATTAAACACAATTAGCGTAGGCCTAATCAAGGGCGTAGCAGCCGCGGGAGTAGGCTACGTGGGGAACATGTCTTCCACACTGTTTAAAAATGTGATTTGAGCATGAAGCGATCATCTGTGTTCCCCAACTGCTTTCGGGTCCTTGAATAATGTGTAACGTGCATGTAAGGGCAGTCGGTGGACTTTCTGGTGCCCTCCTAGGGTAGTCCCTAGTTGGGGCCCTACACAGACTGCATCGTCTGCTTATAGGGAGCGGCAGTGAGTACTGTGTGCGTAGATGCTGTGGAAATCGCGTGAAACCTCCACACGCGCTAGATCACCGCGCTCAACAAGCATGCGATAAGATGCGCGGATTGATGTCTCAGACGCGGAGGCACTGCAGCGATTCCTCCTCCACCACCTGGATTAAGGAGCGTCACTACGCCACCACGAGGACCTAGAGCGCATTGGAAAATGGGCATTCCAAATTGGGGAGAAAATTAAAAACAAAGGACAATCCTTCTTTTAGCACACATTGTAAGTGGTTTATATCAGTCTTCATTAAGTTAAGGTTTTTTTTTATTATGTTTGTCAGGTATCAGATGTTTTTGCCAATTTAAGCAGATGACTAGATGTGTTAAAAATGTAAAGCTATTTTTAATATCAGCTCCTATTTTTTACCTCTATGTTGGTGTGCAGTCGACAAACTGTAGATATGCTGTGTTCATTTTACTGAAGCGAATATGTAGCCACATTTTTTTATGCAAGAAAACAGACGTTACTGAAACTCGTAATAATATAAGACTCATTTTTGTCTTCATGCTCAACAGCTCACAAACTGTAAGGAAATTATAGATATACTTTGTTTTTAGTTCATAAAACCTCTACTAAATTTTCTTTGTAGGTCTATAGATAGAAACATTTTAAAGGATTAAATTCTCTTTTGATAGTCGATTCAGTGACTCATTTCACACAAGACACATTTGTCACCTGCATCATTATCCCATTAAATGGATCTGAATGAAGTTTGGTGAATGTAGTTAAAACACTCGAGTCTCTTGCATGCATTTAAATCCCACAATACTCAAGCACAGAGTCAAAATTAAATTGAGCACATGCACAATTGTCATTATTGCAATTGATTAAATGATATATTCAGGACCAGCTTTTGCTCAGTCTTTTATTGTTGTGTAAGAAAGGTATGATTTTTGGCCTGTGCCCAAAAATTCTAAAAACTCAACTCTTTTTACACTAGTCACTAGTTAGGCTATTAAGTTCAACATACTGCATTATGGAACTTGTAAAGAAAATAATAATAATTGTATTACAAAGACAATTTTTTGCAGCTAATTTAGATACATTTAACAATTAATTAGCAATACTTGAATATTAAAATACTACAAATACTAGTATATAATAGGCTACTTATATATCAATGTAATACTTCTTTTATTCTTATATATTAACATGTATTGTAAAATATTAATACTGCACTGTAAGTGATGGGTCTGTGCCAGCTACTGACATCTGTGTCCCCCTTTTAAAATGACTGCTAGGCCCCTGGGCGTCATTTGAGACGTGGTGGAAATAACACTGTGGTAAAAATGTTCATGACTTTCAGAAAGAATTATAAGAATAACAGGATAATTCCGTAATGCAGTATGTTGATTTGTATAGCCTAACTAGTGACTAGTCATGCCAAAAAGTGTCTATTTAGTAGGCCTAAACACTTCTTGCTATTAAAATGTTATTGGGAGGATAGATAAATATATGAGGGAAAGTTAATTCGTAAAATCTTGAAAATTCTGAAGAGAGAGAATGCTTTCTCTTTGACAAAAGTATGTTAGTAAAAAAAAAACTAAAAAAAAAAACGGAATGGGCATAAACGAACAGTGTGTGAGGAGTCACTGTTTTCATCAGCTAGTTTAGAATCTGCTCTGCAGGAAATAGGCGCTGTCAGTTAACGCATCTGGCAGTCCACCAATCAGTCGCGCCGGACACGAAGTGGATGGACGTCCAACTGTTCCATTCTTCGCTCTAACTCCACTGCGATTCATTGGAAATCACTGGAAGATCTTATGCTGACACAAAGAACATCATAACTAAGAATGGTTACATAAAGGGATCGATTCTGTAAGATATGGCTATTAATAGGCCTATTGGACGTGTCGTCCAGAGAGCTAAAGGGAGAGTTAAACCACAACGCGTCTGATACAAGCAGCGTTAAGAAACTTGAAACGGAACAGAACGATCCGAATGTGGATTAGGCCAATGTAGTCGAAATCCACTGATCTCCATCTTTGGTCAGCCGCGCCTCTTTGCCGACACCCGGAGAACGGGAGCCCTGTAGTTTCATGTGGGTGGCGGTGCTGTCGTGCTTCTGCCCGGCGGTTCCAAACAACTTGTTTGCCCTTTATTTTGCGCATATGGTGAGTTCTGTCACCGCATAAGCTTTAGTTAGAGTTCACATTCAAAACAACACATCAAAGAGCAGAACAAGTTAAAAACAACAACAACAACAAATTAATCATTCAACTTTTCGGTTGTGTGCAGCTGTGGCTCATGGGGCCAATAATTCAGAAATAAAACTATTCACATAGTCCTAGCCATATATATATATTCTTGATTTTCATTATCATATGTCCATGCTATCTATTAAATGCATTGTGGTCTGTGTGCATTTGCTCCATTTTAGTCCCGCTCCATGATACAAACCAAAGATTATGATGGGGGCAGAAGACTTGTCTAGCTCTGTTGCTCAGTGTTGTGGTCTGGCAATATTCTTTTATCTGGTGATGTCAAGTAAACTCTCTCTCTCTCTCTCTCTACACACACACACACACACACACACACACACACACAAAAAGGTTTTGCCTAACCTTATCATACAATGCCTTAGTATCAGACAGATTTTGCACACATTTTTAAATGAGATAATTGGATTATCTTTTACTTTATCTTTTAATATTGTAAACTATATGAAATATTAAGATTAACTTTGTAAAATATTAGCATTCCATATACATTTTAACTTTTAATTAAAAGTAAGTTTTATGCAAATCTAAATATAAGGAATATTTATTCCTTTTTTTAATCTATAGCACATTTTATTATGCTAATGTCTTGCACGTTACAATAAATCAGTTGCAATAATGTTATATATGAGACTTTGTTGATAATTTATATTATAAATGTGACCTATTAAACTGATATTTAGATTTATATAATGTACATCATTATACATAAAATACATACTTTAAAAGAAGATGGATTCCAGTGTACATAGTTTGTATGACTGTAAAATACATAGACATTTGTGTAACCTGTTTTTACTGTCACAAAGCAAAAAATGTGTTATTGCTTAAAGTGACAGTTCACCCAAAAATGAACATTCTGTCATCATTTACTAACGCTAATGTTCCTAACCCATATGACTTTATTCTTCCATGGAACACAAAAGTAAATTTTAAGCAGAATGTTACTCTCAGCCACCATTACATTTCATTGCATCTTTTCTCTAGACTGGAGCTTCCAACATGATCACACAGGAAATCAACATATTGCTTCCAAATGTTCATGTACCACGAAATCCACCCCAATCTGCCAAATTTCTGGCAAGCATCATCTCCCATCAGACATTTTTGCATCAATTTAAATATGTTCACCATTCCCTGTGGTGCTACTAATCAGACTGATCTCACAATGAAATAACAAACAAACTTTTCTTTAGCTGAATTCGGTCTGTGCTTACCGAAAACTGAAACACTGCCCCAAGTGGCCAAAGCGGTAAGTGTCGTTGGATGTATTGGTATGTGTTAGCTCCATTTTTTGGGTGACATGTCCACGGAGGGGCGCCAAAAGAGAGTTGTTTCCAGCTATACAGGCAGCGATACAGTGAGGAGGAATGTATTTTTTATAAACTGTGCCCCAAACCACAAAATTAAACATAACCGGCAGTGAAGTTAAAATGTAATGTTAAAGGGAAAAATGCAACCTTCAGTTCATGTTCGTTACTGATTCTGAAGACACAATTATGTCCCTCAGTGGGACCTGCAGCTGTACGGCCACCAGCCATACTGCTCGTTCTGTGCCTAATTTCCTGCAAGACAGTGTTCTGCCATGGCCAGCGAAGAGCCCGGATCTCAATCCCATTGAGCATGTCTGGGACCTGTTGGATCGGAGGGTAAGGACTAGGGTCTTTTCCCCCAGAAATGTCTGGGAACTTGCAAGTGCCTTGGTGGAAGAATGGGGTAACATCTCACAGCAAGAACTGGCAAATCTGGTGCAGTCCATGAGGAGGAGATGCACTGCAGTTCTTAATGCAGCTGGTGGTCACACCAGACACTGACTGCTAATTTTGATTTTGATCAGGGACACATTATTCCATTTCTGTTAGTCACATGTCTGTGAAACTTGTGCAGTTTATGTCTTAGTTGTTAAATATTTTTATGTTCATACAAATACATATATATATATATATATATATAAATAATACACATACAGCTGAAGTCAGAAGTTTACATACACCTAGCCAAATACATTTACACTCAATATTTCACTATTCCTGACATTTAATCGTAGAAAACATCATAGGTCAGTTAGGATCAATACTTTATTTTAAGAATGTGAAATGTCAGAATAACAGTAGAGAGAATTATTTATTTCAGCTTTTATTTCATTCATCACATTCCCAGTGGGTCAGAAGTTTATACACACTTTGTTAGTATTTGGCAGCATGGCCTTTAAATTGTTTAACTTGTGTCAAACGTTTTGGATAACCTTCCACAAGCATCTCGCAATAAGTTTCTGGAATTTTGTCCCATTCCTCCTGACAGAACTGTTTGCAGGCCTCCTTGCTCGCACACGCTTTTTCAGTTCTGCCCATAAATTTTCTATCGGATTGAGGTCAGGGCTTTTTGATGGCTACTGCAATACCTTGACTTTGTTGTCCTCAAGCCATTTTACCACAACTTTGGAGGTATGCTCATTGTCTATATGGAAGATCCATTTGTGACCAAGCTTTAACTTCCTGTTTGATGTCTTGAGATGTTGCTTCAATATATCCACATAATTTTCCTTCCTCATGATGCCATCTATTTTGTGAAGTGCAACAGTCCCTCCTGCAGGAAAGCACCCCAACAATATGACGCTGCCACCCCCATGCTTCACAGTTTCACTTGCAAACCTTACCATTTTCCCTCAAAACATAATTATGGTCATAATGGCCAAACAGTTAAATTTTTGTTTTATCAGACCAGAGGACATATCCCCAAAGAGTTAGCTCTTTGTCCCCATGTGCACTTGCAAACTGCAAGTTTTATGGCAGTTTTGGAGCAGTGGCTTCTTCCTTGCTGAGCAGCCTTTGAGGTTATGTCGATTTAGGACATGTTTTACTGTGGATATAGATACTTGTCTACCTGTTTCCTCAAGCATCTTCACAAGGTCCTTTGCTGTTGTTCTGGGATTAATTTGCACTTTTCGCACAAAACTGCGTTCATCTTTAGGAGACAGAATGCATCTCCTTCCTGAGCGGTACGATGGCTGCGTGGTCCCATGGTGTTTACACTTGTGTACTATTGTTTGTACAGATGAATGTGGTACGTTCAAGTGTTTGGAAATTGCTCCCAATGATGAACCAGACTTGTGGTGGTCCACAATTTTTTTCTGAGGTCTTGGGTAATTTCTTTTGATTTTCCCATGTCAAGCAAAGAGGCATGTTTTTGAAGGTAGGCCTTAAAATACATCCACAGGTACACCTCCAATTCAGTACACCTACTATTAAAAGCTAATTGGCTAATTGTCTAAAGGCTTGACATAATTTTCTAGAATTTTCCGAGTTAAGTGTATGTAAACTTCTGACCCACTGGAATTTTTAATTGAAAGTGAAACAATCGGTCTGTAAACAATTGTTGGAGCAAGTAATCGTGCATTTACGTGTTACATTTTTTTAATGACTTCAACTGTGTATGATAATTACTACACAATTGTTTTGATTATAAATTGCAGATATAAAAATACAGCAATAACAATTATTGATCGATGATCGTTTAAACAGTATAATTTATATTACTACTTACAAAAAGCATCATAATACTTAATGCTAATACACAATGTTTCCCCACTACATTATCTTACTGACTTGAGGTTAAGAAATTAATTTTCTCTTTAAGCACACTAAATCTCACACAAGTAATAACAAAATAAAGTTATTTTGCAGAGCATGGTTCAATCAAACCCCCATTCATCACCATTCTTTCCTCTTTACATCTTTATTCCATTTTAATCTTTAACCCAACACCTACATTATTGTGCTCTGGATCTTTGCAGAAAGTGTTTAAGCAGTCTACAGATCCTGCCATGCTCAAAGTTTAGAAAATCAATAGCACTTATCAGCCACATACAGTTGGCCTAACGGGAGGAGTAATGCACCCTCGTCCATTGTGCTACATATGAACATAAATGGAAAGTGGATGCCTCAGCTCACATATCCAGTGATCACAGCATGCTTTCAGCATTTATTAAGAACAGAAATGTGATTTCAGAGCCAACAGAACATGAAGACCCAATATAAGAGTCATGCAATGTTTTAATGAGCTGAAACAAATTCTAATATCTAGTGTTGGGCCCTAGTCAAGTCTGAGTCTTTATAAAATCAAGTCATAGTCCAAAATGGGCCAAGTCGGACTCAAGACAGAGTCCGAATGAATCAGTTCAAGAATCTGACTTAAAATTGTAAACGTAAACTCAACATCAATATTTTCACCTTCACAACTTAGAAAAACAATGTCAATATAAATGCAAAAATCAAATGATTAGTATCCTGCTGAACAAATTTAAAGTGGTTTCAGAATGAAAGCAAATGCTAAAGGTGTACAAAGACAAAACCGTCCTTCAACACTTCTTATTGTGTTAAATTATTTGTTGCTTTTCCCCTCCACTCATACATACACCAAAGAAAGCAAAAGCTGCGTTAATCATTACAACCAAAGTTATTAATATTTAAAATATTAATTTAGTATTTATTTCTACTTCATTTTCAATTTGACCACTCAAATTAGTTTAGTTTTATCTAAAATTGTGTGAAATACATTTAATGTAATTAATTAAATATATTTAATGGGTTTAATGCATTTAATAAACGTTAATATTAAAACAGAAATGATCAGATACCATTAAAAAAAAAACATTTATATACTACAGTACTACACTTCACACTTTTCAGTCCTCCTGCTGTGTCCAGGTGAAGTCAGGATAAAACACACCTTGGGCTGACATTTATATTTAGTATGGATAATAGGTGAATAGAGACTTCTCTCTTCAATTGTGTTCCATTTTTGGACTTTTTTGCCATTGAAATGCAAGTGCCAGCTTTACAGGTTGCACTAAAAATGTGTGACGGGCTGAGATATACAATTTACATCATGGTCAATTTGATCCATCATATTAGTTTAAATGTCCCTGATACGTAGTAAATTAGATTTTGTCTCGATATAGTCAGCATTTTCAGTAACAAATTACTTTGCGTAGTAAGCGCAAGTCTGATAAAACATGTGTTCTATTTAATAATTCTCAGAGTTGGGGAACATACTTTCAAAAGTGTAATTACGGTATTGATGTTTCTGGATGAGAGCGGCAGAGCACACACATACAGGACATGCGTAAAAGTAACAAAAGTAGTTTGAGTGCACACTGCCACTCAGAGCCAGAATAAATCACACAAGGTCATATATGTATTTGATACTTCACATCAGTTTTCACACACAGAATGTATGATAGTACTAAGAGAGCACACCAATATAAAAGACAAAGCCAAATTCCGGACATTTAGAGGCAATTTTGAAATCCCGGCCAGATGCTTTTTTTTCAGTTCTGAAAGAGGGAACATGTCTGGGGGAAAAAAAAAAAAGGACCTATGTTCACCCTATGTTACGTTATTTTTTGTTTGTTTGTTCTTCCATTGCATCACAAATGCCATTGACTCGGATGGAAAAAAAAATCCCAAATCCGAAATGCTAGAGTCTGAGTCAAGTCAGAGTAAAAATGCATCAGAGTCAAGACCAAGTCCATTAAAAATTGGACTCGTGACTCGGACTTGAGTCCGAACGAGTACCCCATCTCTACTAATTTCCTTCCACATTCATACTCGCACAGCAACGGTGCTGTAAACTCCCAGAGAACCATTAGCTCTGACGGTTTTGCAGAAGGTGGACAGAGAGAGGGGTTGGTAGAAGATGAAGGAAACCACAGCTATAAGGCCAATTCCAGGAAATGTCTAATGGACTTCTCCCACTCAGAGCTCTCTGAGGGTGGGAGCTCACATCCAGTATTCCAGAATGTAGTGAACATGACATAACTAGATCTGAAGGCCAGAGGAGGAAACTGCATCAACGAATATGACATTATCTTAAATGTACTGTAGTTTATTGGTAAAGATGTGGGCACTTAAGTGTTAGAGCTATCAGAGTTATCCGTATAAAAAATATTATTAAATAAGTACTGAAGGTTCTTGCATGAATTAACATTTTATACTTTTATAAATTAACATTAACCAAGTTTAATAAATGCTGTAAAACATAGTGCTCACTGTTAATTCATGTTCATGCATTAACTAATGTTAAATAAAACCTTGAAATCATAAATCACAATTAATATTGTAATATTAATACAAATTAAATTTAGTCTCTTTTGCAAACTCATACATATATATGATATATATAATTATATTTGTCTCACAAAAGTGTTAAGCATTTAAAAAGGAAAATTGTTGGTTCCATACAAGTTAAGGTAAAATGACAGTGTTTGTGACATAACGTTGATTACCACAAAAATGGATTTAAAAATGTAAAATCTTGGTACTTACAGCGGAAGTGAATGGGGGCCAATTTAATTAAACGTTAAAATAATCACTTTTTCAAAAGAACAGACACAAGACAAAGGATACGTGTGTAAACATGTTTTTAGTCTGATACAATCGCTTGGTTATAGACAATTTTACCACTTGGTTACATGACGAAAATCAACAAACCCTAAACTGACAAAAAAATTTTACAACTCAAATAAGTTAACAGAAGCAAGTCATTTTATAAAATTCTAAACTTCACATTTCCGTTTAAACCCTCCAAAATTTGGCCAAATTCAATTCTATTGTAAGTGCTTCACTGTTACCTTGAGGTTTGAACCTAGAAAAAGAGGGACGTGTCAAAATTATTTTGTGGTATTCAACATTATGCCACAAATGCTGTCGATTGAGCTTAACTTGTATTGAACACCGAACATTACTTTATGTATAAGCTTTAGATCAAAAGTTATTTAAGATGAGAAATACTCATTCAATCAGGTGTCCAAATGTTTAACTGGTGATATATTTTTGAATTTTGTTTTATGAAAAGTCTTGGTGCTTTACTCCTGCTTTCTTTCACTTAATGATAATTTACACATTAAAGCAGCAGACAAAAAATGTGTCATAGAATTCCACATCAGACATTTTACTCACTGAAACCCATGTCTGCACAGAAAGACACTTTATTAAATAAAGACTATTTACAAACTTGTGACGGAACTGAACATTCAGCGCCCCTCCACAAAGAAAGGGTCATCCTCACTCTCACTCTCATCCAGAAACTCCTGCCGCAAGGGAGACTTCTCGGAAACAATCTCCTCCATTCTGAGGTTGTCCCGGTCATGGCGTAACCAGTGAAACCCATCTCGTATGTGGCTGAACTTGCCAGAGCGAAGGTGCAAGATGAGGAGAGTGCAGATGAAGACCGTAATCAAAGACGCTAAAAGAGAATCAAGGATCTAATTACTGCAGAACAGTTTACTATTAAGAACATTTTTGCCAGTTGAATGGTCTACCAGGACTGGTGGTGACCGATTTATAAATTTTCATAACCTTTATTAGTTCAATTCACTTAAACTGTTGGGAAGCATGAAAATCAGCAATACTGCACAAAATTAAGCTCAATATTATTATGGTTTTAAGTTATGAAGATGTTCCAAATGTAATAATATAAGACTCAAAAAACAAAATCCGGTATGCTCTGAAGTTCTTCAAAAAAAATAATATATGAAGGCTCTCGTGAATGAGGAAATAATCCAAAAATAAAAATAAAAAAGGCACACTTCCAGATCAAAAATATAGTTAAAAAGCCTTTGTCAATGGCTATAACAACAGTTAAAAACAGTGGGGGAAAAAAGTGCCGCAAACCTACGCGTATCGGCAAAAATGCCGCCTTTAGGGTGCAGCCTTGTTAGTTAAGCAGCTTGTTGTGCAGCTCTTTAGTTAAGAAAAAGATTTACTGCTCGTCACGTAGAGCTTGGTTAGATACATATGTTAATATATTTATATACCTGAGGCAATTACAAACACCCCCTGGCTGAGTGGAACTCTGTCTGCAGTAAAGTCAATCATGAGGAGACTAGACACTCTGTCTGAAGAAAGATTCACCTGAAACCACAGTAAAGAGAACAAGAAAGTAATTTCTAACTGGTAAACCAGTGACCATGTTCCAAAAAACATGTGTTAGCATTGAAAGTGAGTTGGGAACATACCTGCTGGAGCTCTTGTTGATATCCATGAGCTTGAACCTGCAGCTGATGTGTTCCAGGAGCCAGCAGTGTTGTGAAGTAACCCCGACTGTCTGTGTGAACCTTCACGGAGCCATTCACCACAACAACAGCATCTGACACCGGATGGCCTTTACTGTCCCTCACGACACCAATCAGCCTTCTGTGAACCTTCAGAGGGTAACACTTGTGTGAGATATACACATATATATATATATATATATATATATATTATACACACACACACACACAATCAGGAAAGTATTCACAGCACTTCACATTTTGTTATCTTACAGCCTTATTCCAAAATGGATTAAATAAATTATTTTCCTTAAAATTCTACAAACAATACCCCATAATGATAATGAGATATATATATATATATATATTATTATTATTAGTGGTGCTTGCAAAGCATCACTATTGTAATCTCACATACTTATTATTTTTATTAGTGGTGCTTGCAAAGCATCACTATTGTAATCTCACATACTTATTATTTTTATTAGTGGTGCTTGCAAAGCATCACTATTGTAATCTCACATACTTATTATTTTTATTAGTGGTGCTTGCAAAGCATCACTATTGTAATCTCACATACTTATTATTTTTATTAGTGGTGCTTGCAAAGCATCACTATTGTAATCTCACATACTTATTATTTTTATTAGTGGTGCTTGCAAAGCATCACTATTGTAATCTCACATACTTATTAGTGGTGCTTGCAAAGCATCACTATTGTAATCTCACATACTTATTATTAGTGGTGCTTGCAAAGCATCACTATTGTAATCTCACATACTTATTTTTATTTTTCTTCTTTTTATTATTATTCTATCTCCGTACAAAACTTCGGCACCTAACTCGTCCCGCACCGTTTGGCGTAGACCCACAAATGAGGTGTCAAATCGAACGGCCTATTGAGGACACGTGTGCTATGACTTTTATAAGCGATCGAGGTGCGGTATTTGCCCCAGGGGCAAAAAAGCGGCGAAAAATCCCATAGACTTAACATTGTGACAAACTTTGAGGCGTCACAGCTCCGAGCGAGGATTTCACAGAAACGTGTGATTTGCCACATTTGAAGAGGCTGGCAGGCTCTGTAAGAGCATACCTCAATATGGGGTAAAAGTTGCACCCCTGGGGGCAGGAGCTGCCCAAAAATGCCCCAATTGACTTATAATGGTGTAGGACGGCCCATGAAATGAAAAGGCATAGGGATTTCTATTGAACATAGCTCTGGATCACAGTGTCATAGAGACCAGGGGGTGGGCTCATTTTACTCAGACGACCAATCAGTCTCTCAGGATCATTGTGAAGCTATCAAGCCACGCCCTAGCAACCATTAAGAGCACCTTAGCAACAAGTCCCATAGACTTCTATTGAAACAGATCAAAGGGATATCTCCGGATAGAAGTGTCATAGAAACACAAGGGTGGTCTCGTTTCACTCGGGACAGCAAACAGCCAATCATGCATCAAATCAACACTTCCTAGCCCCTCCCTAGCAACCATTGTCGAGCACCTTAACAACCAAAATCCATAGAGGGATATCTTCCATTCTGAATGTCACAGAGGCATGGGAGTTGGTTTATATCATTCATACTGACAAGCAGCCTTTGGAGATTCATGATTGGCAGCTGCCAAGCCACTCCTAGCAACTAAACAGAGTACCCTAGCAACCGTTTAGCAGTAACTATATCTCTGCACCACAAAATCAGAGAGACTTCTGGGTTGATTTATTTCAATCAGGATGGCAAGGAGACTTGATTAGTATCACTATGGTAACTGCCTAGCAACCAGATGGGGTTACCCTAGCAACCGAGTAACAAATCACATATCTCTGCATCAGAAAAGCGTAGAGACTTCGGGTTGACTTATTTCAATCAGGATGGAAAGGACACTTCATTAGTATCACTATGGTAACTGCCTAGCAACCAGATGGGCTTACCCTAGCAACCGAGTAACAAATCACATATCTCTGCATCACAAAAACATAGAGACTTCGGGTTGACTTATTTCAATCAGGATGGCAAGGACACTTCATTAGTATCACTATGGTAACTGCCTAGCAACCAGATGGGCTTACCCTAGCAACCGAGTAACAAATCACATATCTCTGCATCAGAAAAACGTAGAGACTTCCGGGTTGACTTATTTCAATCAGGATGGCAAGGACACTTGATTAGTATCACTATGGTATCTGCCTAGCAACCAGATGGGCTTACCCTAGCAACCGAGTAACAAATCACATATCTCTGCATCACAAAAACATAGAGACTTCGGGTTGACTTATTTCAATCAGGATGGCAAGGAGACTTGATAAGTATCACTATGTTAACTGCCTAGCAACCAGATGGGGTTACCCTAGCAACCGAGAAACAAATCACATATCTCGGCACCAGAAAAGAGTACAGACTTCCGGGTTGATTTATTTCAATCAGGATGGCAAGGACACTTGATTACTATCACTATGGTAACTGCCTAGCCACCAGATGGGGTTAACCTAGCAACCGAGAAACAAATCACATATCTCGGCACCAGAAAAGAGTACAGACTTCCGGGTTGATTTATTTCAATCAGGATGGCAAGGACACTTCATTACTATCACTATGTTAACTGCCTAGCAACCAGATGGGGTTACCCTAGCAACCGAGAAACAAATCACATATCTCGGCACCAGAAAAGAGTACAGACTTCGGGTTGATTTATTTCAATCAGGATGGCAAGGACACTTGATTACTATCACTATGGTAACTGCCTAGCAACCAGATGGGGTTACCCTAGCAACCGAGTAACAAATCACATATCTCGGCACCAGAAAAGAGTACAGACTTCGGGTTGATTTATTTCACTCAGGCATCGCAAGGACACTTGATTACTATCACTATGGTAACTGCCTAGCAACCAGATGGGGTTACCCTAGCAACCGAGTAACAAATCACATATCTCTGCACCACAAAATAGTACTGACATCCGGGTTGATTTATTTCACTCAGGATCGCAAGGACACTTCATTACTATCACTATGGTAACTGCCTAGCAACCAGATGGGGTTACCCTAGCAACCGAGAAACAAATCACATATCTCGGCACCAGAAAAGAGTACAGACTTCGGGTTGATTTCTTTCACTCAGCATGGCAAGGACACTTGATTACTATCACTATGGTAACTGCCTAGCAACCAGATGGGGTTACCCTAGCAACCGAGAAACAAATCACATATCTCGGCACCAGAAAACAGTACAGACTTCTGGGTTGATTTATTTCAACCAGGATGGCAAGGACACTTCATTAGTATCAATATGGTAACTGCCTAGCAACCAGATGGGCTTACCCTAGCAACCGAGTAACAAATCACATATCTCTGCATCAGAAAAGCGTAGAGACTTCGGGTTGACTTATTTCAATCAGGATGGCAAGGACACTTGATTAGTATCACTATGGTAACTGCCTAGCAACCAGATGGGGTTACCCTAGCAACCGAGTAACAAATCACATATCTCTGCATCACAAAAACATAGAGACTTCCGGGTTGACTTATTTCAATCAGGATGGCAAGGAGACTTCATTAGTATCACTATGGTAACTGCCTAGCAACCAGATGGGCTTACCCTAGCAACCGAGTAACAAATCACATATCTCTGCATCAGAAAAGCGTAGAGACTTCGGGTTGACTTATTTCAATCAGGATGGCAAGGACACTTGATTAGTATCACTATGGTATCTGCCTAGCAACCAGATGGGGTTACCCTAGCAACCGAGTAACAAATCACATATCTCTGCATCAGAAAAACATAGAGACTTCGGGTTGATTTATTTCAATCAGGATGGCAAGGAGACTTGATTAGTATCACTATGGTAACTGCCTAGCAACCAGATGGAGTTACCCTAGCAACCGAGTAACAAATCACATATCTCTGCACCAGAAAACAGTACAGACTTCGGGTTGACTTATTTCACTCAGGATGGCAAGGAGACTTGATTAGTATCACTATGGTAACTGCCTAGCAACCAGATGGGGTTACCCTAGCAACCGAGTAACAAATCACATATCTCTGCACCAGAAAACACTACAGACTTCCGGGTTGACTTATTTCACTCAGGATGGAAAGGAGCCATGTATTGTATTACCTTGGTAACTGCATAGCAACCACATGGGCTTACCCTAGCAACCGAGTAACAAATCACATATTTCTGCACCAGAAAATCGTACAGACTTCTGGGTTGATTTATTTATGACCATAATTTTTGTTCTTTTCAAGTTACAACATGCTGTTTGACGAGTTTTGCCACGGCAAGCACCACTCACATTTTCTTCAGGAAATGTACCTATCTAGTTTTTATTTTTATTTTTTATTTTTATATCTCTTAACAAAACTTGGCACCTAACTTCGTCCGCACCGTTTGGCATAGACCCACGAATGAGGTGTCAAATCGAGCGACCTATTGAGGACACGTGTGCTATGACTTTTATAAGCGATCGAGTGCGGTATTTGCCCCAGGGGCAAAAAGCGGCGAAAAATCCCATTGACTTAACATTGAGACAAACTTTGTGGCGTCACAGCTCCGGCGAGGATTTAGCAGAAGCGTGTGATTTGCCACATTTGAAGAGGCTGGCAGGCTCTGTAGAGCATACCTCAATATGGGGTAAAAGTTGCACCCCTGGGGGCAGGAGCTGCCCAAAGTTGCCCCCATTGACTTACAATGGTGTAGGGCGGCCCATGAAATAGGGATTTTTTATTAAACATAGCTCTGGATCACAGTGTCATAGAGACAAGGGGCCTGCCTCATTTTACTAAGGCGACCAATCAGTCTCTCAGGATCATTGCAAAGCTATCAAGCCACGCCCTAGCAACCATTTAGAGGACCTTAGCAACAAGTCCCATAGACTTCTAATGAAAGAGATCAAAGGGATATCTCCGGCTAGAAGTGTCATACCAACACAAGGGTGGTCTCGTTTGACTCGGGGCAGCAAACAGCCAATCATGAATCACCTCAACACTTCCTAGCCCCTCCCTAGCAACTATTGTCGAGCACCTTAGCAACCAAAATCCATAGAGGGATATCTTCCATTCTGAATGTCACAGAGGCATGGGAGTTGATTTATGTCATTCATACTGACAAGCAGCCTTTGGAATTTCATGATTGGCAGCTGCCAAGCCACTCCCTAGCAACTACACATAGTACCCTAGCAACGAGTAACAAATCACATATCTCTACACCAGAAAATAGTACAGACTTCTGGGTTGATTTATTTCACTCAGGATGGCAAGGAAACTTGATTACTATCACTATGGAAACTGCCTAGCAACCAGATGGGGTTACCCTAGCAACCGAGTAACAAATCACATATCTCTGCACCAGAAAATAGTAGAGACTTCGGGTTGACTTATTTCAATAAGGATGGCAAGGAGACTTCATTACTATCACTATGGTAACTGCCTAGCAACCAGATGGGTTTACCCTAGCAACCGAGTAACAAATCACATATCTCTGCATCAGAAAAGCGTAGAGACTTCTGGGTTGATTTATTTATGACCATAATTTTTGTTCTTTTCAAGCATGCTATTTGGCGAGTTTTGCCACGGCAAGCACCACTCACATTTTCTTCAGGAAATGTACCTATCTAGTTAGTGGTGCTTGCAAAGCATCACTATTGTAATCTCACATACTTATTTTTATTTTTATTTTCTTCTTTTTATTATTATTCTATCTCCGTACAAAACTTGACACCTAACTCGTCCCGCACCGTTTGGCGTAGACCCACAAATGAGGTGTCAAATCGAGCGGCCTATTGAGGACACGTGTGCTATGACTTTTATAAGCGTCGAGTGCGGTATTTGCCCCAGGGGCAAAAAGCGGCGAAAAATCCCATAGACTTAACATTGTGACAAACTTTGAGGCGTCACAGCTCCGGCGAGGATTTCACAGAAGCGTGTGATTTGCCACATTTGAAGAGGCTGGCAGGCTCTGTAAGAGCATACCTCAATATGGGGTAAAAGTTGCACCCCTGGGGGCAGGAGCTGCCAAAAATGCCCCAATTGACTTATAATGGTGTAGGGCGGCCCATGAAATGAAAAGGCATAGGGATTTGTATTGAACATAGCTCTGGATCACAGTGTCATAGAGACCAGGGGGTGGGCTCATTTTACTCAGACGACCAATCAGTCTCTCAGGATCATTGTGAAGCTATCAAGCCACGCCCTAGCAACCATTAAGAGCACCTTAGCAACAAGTCCCATAGACTTCTATTGAAACAGATCAAAGGGATATCTCGGATAGAAGTGTCATAGAAACACAAGGGTGGTCTCGTTTGACTTCGGGACAGCAAACAGCCAATCATGCATCAAATCAACACTTCCTAGCCCCTCCCTAGCAACCATTGTCGAGCACCTTAACAACCAAAATCCATAGAGGGATATCTTCCATTCTGAATGTCACAGAGGCATGGGAGTTGGTTTATATCATTCATACTGACAAGCAGCCTTTGGAGATTCATGATTGGCAGCTGCCAAGCCACTCCTAGCAACTAAACAGAGTACCCTAGCAACCGTTTAGCAGTAACTATATCTCTGCACCACAAAATCAGAGAGACTTCTGGGTTGATTTATTTCAATCAGGATGGCAAGGAGACTTGATTAGTATCACTATGGTAACTGCCTAGCAACCAGATGGGGTTACCCTAGCAACCAGTAACAAATCACATATCTCTGCATCAGAAAAGCGTAGAGACTTCCGGGTTGACTTATTTCAATCAGGATGGAAAGGACACTTCATTAGTATCACTATGGTAACTGCCTAGCAACCAGATGGGCTTACCCTAGCAACCGAGTAACAAATCACATATCTCTGCATCACAAAAACATAGAGACTTCGGGTTGACTTATTTCAATCAGGATGGCAAGGACACTTCATTAGTATCACTATGGTAACTGCCTAGCAACCAGATGAGCTTACCCTAGCAACCGAGTAACAAATCACATATCTCTGCATCAGAAAAGCGTAGAGACTTCGGGTTGACTTATTTCAATCAGGATGGCAAGGACACTTGATTAGTATCACTATGGTATCTGCCTAGCAACCAGATGGGCTTACCCTAGCAACCGGTAACAAATCACATATCTCTGCATCACAAAAACATAGAGACTTCGGGTTGACTTATTTCAATCAGGATGGCAAGGAGACTTGATAAGTATCACTATGTTAACTGCCTAGCAACCAGATGGGGTTACCCTAGCAACCGAGAAACAAATCACATATCTCGGCACCAGAAAGAGTACAGACTTCGGGTTGATTTATTTCAATCAGGATGGCAAGGACACTTGATTACTATCACTATGGTAACTGCCTAGCAACCAGATGGGGTTACCCTAGCAACCGAGAAACAAATCACATATCTCGGCACCAGAAAAGAGTACAGACTTCGGGTTGATTTATTTCAATCAGGATGGCAAGGAGACTTGATTAGTATCACTATGGTAACTGCCTAGCAACCAGATGGGGTTACCCTAGCAACCGAGTAACAAATCACATATCTCTGCATCAGAAAAGCGTAGAGACTTCGGGTTGACTTATTTCAATCAGGATGGCAAGGACACTTGATTACTATCACTATGGTAACTGCCTAGCAACCAGATGGGGTTACCCTAGCAACCGAGTAACAAATCACATATCTCTGCATCAGAAAATAGTAGAGACTTCGGGTTGATTTATTTCACTCAGGATGGCAAGGACACTTGATTACTATCACTATGGTAACTGCCTAGCAACCAGATGGGGTTACCCTAGCAACCGAGTAACAAATCACATATCTCGGCACCAGAAAACGTACAGACTTCTGGGTTGATTTATTTCACTCAGGATGGCAAGGACACTTGATTACTATCACTATGGTAACTGCCTAGCAACCAGATGGGGTTACCCTAGCAACCAAATAACAAATCACATATCTCTGGCATCACAAAATCAGTAGAGACTTCCGGGTTGACTTATTTCAACTCAGGATAGCAAGGAGACTTGATATAGTATCACTATGGTAACTGCCTAGCAACCAGATGGGGTTACCCTAGCAACCGAGTAACAAATCACATATCTCTGCACCAGAAAACACTACAGACTTCTGGGTTGACTTATTTCACTCAGGATGGAAAGGAGCCATGTATTGTATTACCTTGGTAACTGCATAGCAACCACATGGGCTTACCCTAGCAACCTAGTAACAAATCACATATTTCTGCACCAGAAAATTATACAGACTTCTGGGTTGATTTATTTATGACCATAATTTCTGTTCTTTTCAAGTTACAACATGCTGTTTGGCGAGTTTTGCCACGGCAAGCACCACTCACATTTTCTTCAGGAAATGTACCTATCTAGATTAGTGGTGCTTGCAAAGCATCACTATTGTAATCTCACATACTTATTTTTATTTTCTTCTTTTTATTATTATTCTATCTCCGTACAAAACTTGGCACCTAACTTCGTCCGCACCGTTTGGCGTAGACCCACAAATGAGGTGTCAAATCGAGCGGCCTATTGAGGACACGTGTGCTATGACTTTTATAAGCGATCGAGTGCGGTATTTGCCCCAGGGGCAAAAAGCGGCGAAAAATCCCATAGACTTAACATTGTGACAAACTTTGAGCGTCACAGCTCCGGCGAGGATTTCACAGAAGCGTGTGATTTGCCACATTTGAAGAGGCTGGCAGGCTCTGTAAGAGCATACCTCAATATGGGGTAAAAGTTGCACCCCTGGGGGCAGGAGCTGCCCAAAAATGCCCCAATTGACTTATAATGGTGTAGGGCGGCCCATGAAATGAAAAGGCATAGGGATTTGTATTGAACATAGCTCTGGATCACAGTGTCATAGAGACCAGGGGGTGGGCTCATTTTACTCAGACGACCAATCAGTCTCTCAGGATCATTGTGAAGCTATCAAGCCACGCCCTAGCAACCATTAAGAGCACCTTAGCAACAAGTCCCATAGACTTCTATTGAAACAGATCAAAGGGATATCTCCGGATAGAAGTGTCATAGAAACACAAGGGTGGTCTCGTTTGACTCGGGACAGCAAACAGCCAATCATGCATCAAATCAACACTTCCTAGCCCCTCCTAGCAACCATTGTCGAGCACCTTAACAACCAAAATCCATAGAGGGATATCTTCCATTCTGAATGTCACAGAGGCATGGGAGTTGGTTTATATCATTCATACTGACAAGCAGCCTTTGGAGATTCATGATTGGCAGCTGCCAAGCCACTCCTAGCAACTAAACAGAGTACCCTAGCAACCGTTTAGCAGTAACTATATCTCTGCACCACAAAATCAGAGAGACTTCTGGGTTGATTTATTTCAATCAGGATGGCAAGGAGACTTGATTAGTATCACTATGGTAACTGCCTAGCAACCAGATGGGGTTACCCTAGCAACCGAGTAACAAATCACATATCTCTGCATCAGAAAAGCGTAGAGACTTCGGGTTGACTTATTTCAATCAGGATGGAAAGGACACTTCATTAGTATCACTATGGTAACTGCCTAGCAACCAGATGGGCTTACCCTAGCAACCGAGTAACAAATCACATATCTCTGCATCACAAAAACATAGAGACTTCGGGTTGACTTATTTCAATCAGGATGGCAAGGACACTTCATTAGTATCACTATGGTAACTGCCTAGCAACCAGATGAGCTTACCCTAGCAACCGAGTAACAAATCACATATCTCTGCATCAGAAAAGCGTAGAGACTTCGGGTTGACTTATTTCAATCAGGATGGCAAGGACACTTGATTAGTATCACTATGGTATCTGCCTAGCAACCAGATGGGCTTACCCTAGCAACCGAGTAACAAATCACATATCTCTGCATCACAAAAACATAGAGACTTCGGGTTGACTTATTTCAATCAGGATGGCAAGGAGACTTGATAAGTATCACTATGTTAACTGCCTAGCAACCAGATGGGGTTACCCTAGCAACCGAGAAACAAATCACATATCTCGGCACCAGAAAAGAGTACAGACTTCCGGGTTGATTTATTTCAATCAGGATGGCAAGGACACTTGATTACTATCACTATGGTAACTGCCTAGCAACCAGATGGGGTTACCCTAGCAACCGAGAAACAAATCACATATCTCGGCACCAGAAAAGAGTACAGACTTCGGGTTGATTTATTTCAATCAGGATGGCAAGGACACTTGATTAGTATCACTATGGTAACTGCCTAGCAACCAGATGGGGTTACCCTAGCAACCGAGTAACAAATCACATATCTCTGCACCAGAAAAGCGTAGAGACTTCGGGTTGACTTATTTCAATCAGGATGGCAAGGACACTTGATTAGTATCACTATGGTAACTGCCTAGCAACCAGATGGGGTTACCCTAGCAACCGAGTAACAAATCACATATCTCGGCATCAGAAAAGCGTACAGACTTCGGGTTGATTTATTTCACTCAGGATGGCAAGGACACTTGATTACTATCACTATGGTAACTGCCTAGCAACCAGATGGGGTTACCCTAGCAACCGAGTAACAAATCACATATCTCTGCACCACAAAATAGTACTGACTTCCGGGTTGATTTATTTCACTCAGGATGGCAAGGACACTTGATTACTATCACTATGGTAACTGCCTAGCAACCAGATGGGGTTACCCTAGCAACCGAGAAACAAATCACATATCTCGGCACCAGAAAAGAGTACAGACTTCGGGTTGATTTATTTCACTCAGGATGGCAAGGACACTTGATTACTATCACTATGGTAACTGCCTAGCAACCAGATGGGGTTACCCTAGCAACCGAGAAACAAATCACATATCTCGGCACCAGAAAACAGTACAGACTTCTGGGTTGATTTATTTCAACCAGGATGGCAAGGACACTTCATTAGTATCAATATGGTAACTGCCTAGCAACCAGATGGGGTTACCCTAGCAACCGAGTAACAAATCACATATCTCTGCATCAGAAAAACGTAGAGACTTCCGGGTTGACTTATTTCAATCAGGATGGCAAGGACACTTGATTAGTATCACTATGGTATCTGCCTAGCAACCAGATGGGGTTACCCTAGCAACCGAGTAACAAATCACATATCTCTGCATCACAAAAACATAGAGACTTCGGGTTGACTTATTTCAATCAGGATGGCAAGGAGACTTCATTAGTATCACTATGGTAACTGCCTAGCAACCAGATGGGCTTACCCTAGCAACCGAGTAACAAATCACATATCTCTGCATCAGAAAAGCGTAGAGACTTCCGGGTTGACTTATTTCAATCAGGATGGCAAGGACACTTGATTAGTATCACTATGGTAACTGCCTAGCAACCAGATGGGGTTACCCTAGCAACCGAGTAACAAATCACATATCTCTGCATCACAAAATCATAGAGACTTCCGGGTTGATTTATTTTAATCAGGATGGCAAGGAGACTTCATTAGTATCACTATGGTAACTGCCTAGCAACCAGATGGGGTTACCCTAGCAACCGAGTAACAAATCACATATCTCTGCACCAGAAAACACTACAGACTTCGGGTTGACTTATTTCACTCAGGATGGAAAGGAGCCATGTATTGTATTACCTTGGTAACTGCATAGCAACCACATGGGCTTACCCTAGCAACCGAGTAACAAATCACATATTTCTGCACCAGAAAATCGTACAGACTTCTGGGCTGATTTATTTATGACCATAATTTTTGTTCTTTTCAAGTTACAACATGCTGTTTGACGAGTTTTGCCACGGCAAGCACCACTCACATTTTCTTCAGGAAATGTACCCATCTAGTTATTTTATTTTTTTATTTTTATATCTCTTAACAAAACTTGGCACCTAACTTCGTCCCGCACCGTTTGGCGTAGACCCACGAATGAGGTGTCAAATCGAGCGACCTATTGAGCGACACGTGTGCTATGACTTTTATAAGCGATCGAGTGCGGTATTTGCCCCAGGGGCAAAAAAGCGGCGAAAAATCCCATAGACTTAACATTGAGACAAACTTTGGCGTCACAGCTCCAGCGAGGATTTCAGCAGAAGCGTGTGATTTGCCACATTTGAAGAGGCTGGCAGGCTCTGTAAGAGCATACCTCAATATGGGGTACAAGTTGCACCCCTGGGGGCAGGAGCTGCCCAAAAATGCCCCAATTGACTTATAATGGTGTAGGGCTGGCCCATGAAATGAAAAGGCATAGGGATTTGTATTGAACATAGCTCTGGATCACAGTGTCATAGAGACGAGGGGTGGGCTCATTTTACTCAGGCGACCAATCAGTCTCTCAGGATCATTGTGAAGCTATCAAGCCACGCCCTAGCAACCATTAAGAGCACCTTAGCAACAAGTCCCATAGACTTCTATTGAAACAGATCAAAGGGATATCTCCGGATAGAAGTGTCATAGAAACACAAGGGTGGTCTCGTTTGACTCGGGACAGCAAACAGCCAATCATGCATCAAATCAACACTTCCTAGCCCCTCCCTAGCAACCATTGTCGAGCACCTTAACAACCAAAATCCATAGAGGGATATCTTCCATTCTGAATGTCACAGAGGCATGGGAGTTGGTTTATATCATTCATACTGACAAGCAGCCTTTGGAGATTCATGATTGGCAGCTGCCAAGCCACTCCCTAGCAACTACACAGAGTACCCTAGCAACCGTTTAGCAGTAACTATATCTCTGCACCAGAAAATCAGAGAGACTTCTGGGTTGATTTATTTCAATCAGGATGGCAAGGAGACTTGATTAGTATCACTATGGTAACTGCCTAGCAACCAGATGGGGTTACCCTAGCAACCGAGTAACAAATCACATATCTCTGCACCAGAAAACAGTAGAGACTTCGGGTTGACTTATTTCACTCAGGATGGCAAGGAGACTTCATTAGTATCACTATGGTAACTGCCTAGCAACCAGATGGGGTTACCCTAGCAACCGAGTAACAAATCACATATCTCTGCATCAGAAAAACGTAGAGACTTCTGGGTTGATTTATTTCAATCAGGATGGCAAGGACACTTGATTAGTATCACTATGGTAACTGCCTAGCAACCACATGGGGTTACCCTAGCAACCGAATAACAAATCACATATCTCTGCATCAGAAAAGCGTACAGACTTCTGGGTTGATTTATTTCAATCAGGATGGCAAGGACACTTGATAAGTATCACTATGGTAACTGCCTAGCAACCAGATGGGGTTACCCTAGCAACCGAGTAACAAATCACATATCTCTGCATCAGAAAACACTACAGACTTCCGGGTTGACTTATTTCACTCAGGATGGCAAGGAGCCATTGATTAGTATTACCTATGGTAACTGCCTAGCAACCACATGGGCTTACCCTAGCAACCGAGTAACAAATCACATATTTCTGCACCAGAAAATCGTACAGACTTCTGGGTTGATTTATTTATGACCATAATTTTTGTTCTTTTCAAGTTACAACATGCTGTTTCACGAGTTTTGCCACGGCAAGCACCACTCACATTTTCTTCAGGAAATGTACCTATCTAGTTATTATTGCAGCATCTATTATAATCTCACATACTTATATTTTATTATTATTTCTTAGACACTCTAACTAACTCGTCCCGCACTGTTTGGCGTACGACCCACGAATGAGGTGTCAAATCGAACGGCCTATTGAGGACACGTGTGCTATGACTTTTATAAGCTGATCGAGGTACGGTATTTGCCCCAGGGGCAAAAAGCAGCCGAAAAATCCCATAGACTTAACATTGCGACAAACTTTGGCGCATCACAGCTCCAAGCCAGGATTTAGCAGAAGCGTGTGATTTGCTACATTTGAAGAGGCTGGCAGGCTCTGTAGAGCATACCTCAATATGGGGTAAAAGTTGCACCCCTGGGGGCAGGAGCTGCCCAAAGTTGCCCCAATTGACTTACAATGGTGTAGGACGGCCCATGAAATGAAATTGCATAGTGATTTTGTATTGAACATAGCTCTGGATCACAGTGTCATAGAGACAAGGGGGCAGGCTCATTTTACTCAGACGACCAATCAGTCTCTCAGGATCATTGTGAAGCTATCAAGCCACGCCCTAGCAACAATTTAAGAGCACCTTAGCAACAAGTCCCATAGACTTCTAATGAAACACATCAAAGGGATATCTCCGGATAGAAGTGTCATAGAAACACAAGGGTGGTCTCGTTTGACTCGGGACAGCAAACAGCCAATCATGCATCAAATCAACACTTCCTAGCCCCTCCCTAGCAACCATTGTCGAGCACCTTAGCAACCAAAATCCATAGAGGGATATCTTCCATTCTGAATGTCACAGAGGCATGGGAGTTGGTTTATATCATTCATACTGACAAGCAGCCTTTGGAGATTCATGATTGGCAGCTGCCAAGCCACACCCTAGCAACTAAACACAGTACCCTAGCAACCGAGTAACAAATCACATATTTCTGCACCAGAAAATCCTACAGACTTCTGGGTTGATTTATTTCAACCAGGATGGCAAGGACACTTCATTAGTATCACTATGGTAACTGCCTAGCAACCAGATGGGGTTACCCTAGCAACCAAGTAACAAATCACATATCTCTGCACCAGAAAATCAGAGAGACTTCTGGGTTGATTTATTTCAATCAGGATGGCAAGGAGACTTGATTACTATCACTATGGTAACTGCCTAGCAACCAGATGGGGTTACCCTAGCAACAGAGTAACAAATCACATATCTCTGCATCAGAAAAACGTACAGACATCCGGGTTGACTTATTTCAATTAGGATGGCAAGGACACTTGATTATTATAACTATGGTAACTGCCTAGCAACCAGATGGGGTTACCCTAGCAACCGAATAACAAATCACATATCTCTGCATCAGAACATCGTAGAGACTTCCTGGTTGACTGATTTTACTCTGGATAGCAAGTACACTTGATAAGTATCACTATGGTAACTGCCTAGCAACCACATGGGGTTACCCTAGCAACCGAGTAACAAATCACATATCTCTGCATCAGAAAAACATAGGGACTTCTGGGTTGGTTTATTTCAATCAGGATGGCAAAGACACTTCATTATAATCACTATGGTAACTGCCTAGCAACAAGGAGGGGTTACCCTAGCAACAGAGTAACATATCACATATCTCTGCATCAGAAAAACGTAGAGACTTCGGGTTGACTTATTTGACTCAGGATGGAAAGGAGCCATGTATTGTATTACCTTGGTAACTGCATGGCAACCACATGGGCTTACCCTAGCAACCGAGTAACAAATCACATATTTCTGCACCAGAAAATCGTACAGACTTCTGGATTTATTTATGACCATAATTTTTGTTCTTTTCAAGCATGCTATTTTACGAGTTTTGCCACGGCAAGCACCACTCACATTTTCTTCAGGAAATGTACCCATCTAGTTATTATTATTATTATACACACATGCACACATACACACACACACTTATATAGATGTATATTATTATACATACAACGATCAGCCACAACATTAAAACCACCTGCCTAATATCATGTAGGTCCCCCTCGTGCCAACAAAACAGCTCTAAAGCCGAGGCAAGGACTCCACAAGACCTCTATCCTGTGGTATTTGGCACCAAGATGTTAGCAGCAGATCCTTTAAGTCCTGTAAGTTGCGAGGTGGGGACTCCATGGATCGGACTTGTTGGTCCAGCACATCCCATAGATGCCAAATCAGATTGAGATCTGGGGAATTCGGAGGCCAAGTCAATACCATGAACTCTTTATCATGTTCATCAAACCATTCCTGAACAATATTTGCAGTGTGGCAGGGGGCATTATCCTGCTGAAAGAGGCCCCTGCCATATGGAAATGCCATTGCCTTGAAGGTGTGTTTGTGGTAAATTTTCGGTAGGTGGTAAGTGTCAAAGAGTCCTCGGAGAACATTGCCCAGATCATCACACTCCCTCCTCCGGCCTGCCTCTTCCCCGGGTAAATAATGCACGCACACACACACGGCCGTCCACATGATCTAAAAAGAAAAATGTTATTCATCAGATCAGGCCATCGTCTTCCATTGCTCCATGTTCTAGTTCTGAGGCTCACGTGCCCATTGTAGGCGCTTTTGGCGGTGGACGGGGTCAGCATGTGCACTCTGGAGCTGCATATCCGCAGACATACACAGCAAGCTGTGATGCACTGCGTGTTCTGACATCTTCCCAACATGGCCAGCATTACGTTTTTCAGCAGTTTGTGCTACAGTAGCTCTTCTGTGGGATCAGACTAGACGGGCTAGCCTTCGCTCCCCATGCGCATTGAGCGCTCATGATTCTGTCGCCGGTTGTCCTTCCTTGGACCAGTTTTGGTAGTACCAACCACTGCATACTGGGAACACCCCACAAGACCTGCTGTTTTGATGCTCTGACCCAGTCGTCTGCCATCACAATTTGGCCCTTGTCAAAGTCACTCAGATCCTTACGCTTGCCCATTTTTCTTGCTTCCAACACATTCAATTCAAGAACTGACTGTTCACCTTGACAGGTGCCATTGTAACGAGATAAATGTTATCCACTTAATCGGTCAGTGGTTTTAATGTTGTGGCTGATCAATATCACACTCTCTCTCTCTCTCTCTCTCTCTCTCACACACACACACTCTCTCTACATCTCACACTCTCTCATCATCACTCACACTCTCACACACGACAGTTTGAAGAGGTTTCATTTTTCAAGATTTCCTACATCCATGTCCTGGAATACATATCTAACAATGGCCTTAACCAACAAAAAAGGTTAAGCCATTAAAATCTACCAATCAAAACTAGAATAATTTATTAATTTAGGGGACAGAAAACTGTCAATAGACTATTAGCATTAAGGTTACAGTGACAGTTTAAACGTACTGAAACCAAGACATTATTCTGAGAAGATGTGAAAGGCGTAGCTCAAAGATGTCTACCTCTAACAGCATGCGGAATAGAGGCATCCTGTTCTCCATCCACATTGAGAAAAGCCGAAGTTCAGGTGGGAACATACAACAGCTCGTGTACACTGTGATCTCAGGGCAGACACCCACATCCAAGCTGAAGTCCTGAAATAGCACCATTAGCATTTCTCAGGGTGGTGAAACACTGCTGCATGTTTTCTGAGATGTTACCAAAATGTTATGATTTGCAGATGGAATTACACCTGCTACTTTTAAAGCAGTTAATTAACACATTTTGGGCTACATCCTGTAATGGTCTGAAACAACATCAGCCCAATTAAATGAAGAAACCTTACTTTTTTGGGAGAAACTTTCTTGAAGAGAGAGAACAGCTGACACAAGAATACTGTCAAAATGGCTAATTTGAACTACATTAAACACTTTGGTGAGTTACAATAAGCAAAGTCATCATGAGAACATCGGCAAACAACAAAACATACAGAAAATCTACCATTCAAACGTTCATTCCAAGAACTCAAATAAATCCCATCAATACCTTCATACTGCCTGTGCCAGCGCTGAACTCCGCCCCCTTCAGGATCCCTCCTGGGATTTCTTCTGAGATATCATCCAGATCACAAAACAAATTAAATGAAGATGAAGCCAACATTCCATGTGATTATAGCAGTAAAACCAAATTTTGAGCACATATTTGAAAGATGAATGTCTCAGATTCAACAGTACCTGACACTTTTGTACATCCCAGGTTACCCAAGTGCATGAAAGAATGACTGCTGGCATACAAGGAGGCCAAATATCTCAAAGTCTCTTCATTTTGTGCTTTAGATACATGTAAGGGATTTAAAAACAATGACATTTCCACTAATATGAATAGAAAAAGCTTAAGACTAGATTTGTACATTTTCTGCAGAAAACAAGAGTGCTTCTTGAACAAGTAAAACTCAAACACAATACTAGTTGTTGCTAGGGTGTTGCTTTGCCGTTGCTAACAAGCCACAATATTTGAGCCATCAGGTCCATAGTACAACAACAGTGGGATGTGTTACGCAATGATATGTAATACTTGGAGGAATATTACGGCTTCAATACAAGTTCAGATCAAATCAACAGCATGTGTGACAATGTTGACGTAAAATTTTTACGTTTACAATCTGTAAACGTAAAAATACTCAGTTTCAAAATTATAGACAAGATGTAAACAATATGTGTGTTAAAGGGATAGTTCACCCAAAAATGAAAATTCATAATTTACTCACCCTTATGCCATCCCAGATGTGTATGGCTTTTTAGTCAGCATACAAGTAATCCATAAGAAAATCAATGTCTTCAGAAGCGATATGATAGGTGAGGGTGAGAAACAGATCAATATTCAAGTCCTTCTTTACTATAATTTCTCCTCCCTGCTCCCTCTCCACATTAACTTTCACATTCCTCTAGTATTTGGTGATTCACTGTCTTCATGCATATCGTCCCCTACTGAGCATGGAGAACCATTTCTAGCAAAAAAGGACAAATATTGATGCGTTTCTCACCCAACCAATCATATAATTTTTGATATGGATTTAACCACTAGAGTTGTATTACTTTAAATGATGCCTTTGTGCTCTTTGGAGCATCACAATTTGGTGCCCATTCACTTGCATTGTATGGACCAACAGAGCTAAGATATTCTTCTAAGAATCATAATTTGTATTCTGCAGAAGACAGTAATACACATGAGGGTGAGTAAATGTTGAATTTTCATTTTTGGGTGAACCATCCTTTTAACTTGATTTTAGTGTGATATATTAGTTTACTAACATTTTCTGTATGCATTTTGACAAATCTTGACAACTTCATTGCCATAACTATGCAAGGCCATAAACCCTAAAAGACTGTAAAAACAAGGATTTAAACATATTTACAGCTCAAATAAATGCATGAATTTTAACAGAATAATACAAGTGCTTTCATAAACTAACAAGCTTCACATTTCTGCCTTTAACCCATAAAAAAAGAGCCCCATTCACTTGCATTGTAAAATTTTATTTAAGTCAAAATAATTTTCCCGTTGCAATCAACACTATGCCACAAATGCTATCGATTGATTTTAACTTGTATTGAACCCGGAATATTCTTTACAGAGTTAAGGGTAAATGTGTGCCGTTAGTTACAATGTTGTTTGGGTCTGTCATAGGGATATGTGGCTAGCACAGCACCCCCATCCAGCGCTATAGAGAGCGAGAAACCCCCTTCCTTGATCAGATCCATCAGTGCACGGGTCTCTGGCTGTGCTGACACATTACCTGAGTACAAACATAAACTTCATATTTAATACATCCAAAGCCATTAACATGATCTGATGAATATGAACGGTGATCAATGAGATAGTTCGACTACAGTGTGGTGACTAACCAAAGAAGAAATCACTGTCCAGATCTGTGCCATGAGCATTGGTATAGCCAACACTGGAGAAGCAATGTCCTTCCTGTGCCAGCTCTCTTCCATCAGGGTTCACACATGGGATAATCAGTATCCTGCTCTGGTCAATCAACTAAAAGAGAAAAGAATCTTAAGGCAGTTTTAATGATACACACAAGCTGTTCCAAATCCTAGTGAGTTGCATACCTTGACAGCATTGTAGACACTCCAGACACAGAGGCAAAAAGGTTACTAACTTAACTAACTTTTTTTTTTATGGCCAAATTCTAAGGCAGCATATACAGTACTTCGCAATTCCAGAATGCATTACGTCAAACCGAGTGAAACGGTTTAAACTCTAATGGAAGGTAACAACCCTGATAGCACACATCTGACATGTCCATTTAAAAGCGTTTCATCTGGAAGCATTCTAATTAACATCTGCTAAACATCCTAAAAGGATCAGATTTACAGAAAATCATATACTGAAAGTCTCCAAAACATCTACTGAATGTCTTGACATCTTAGAGGAAACATCTTTTTGATGTATTGCAGATGATCAAACCTAAAAAGAATAAGTAATCTAGATGTAAACACACATCGTATGGCTTCTGGGTGATATACGTGTGCTATCAGGAAAGGTACAGCAAGGTGGTTCACCAAGTATTTGAAAAGAGCTGCCTGCATAGAGAAGTCATCATAAAAAGAAAGACGATGAAGTGGGATTAACTAGAGGTTTTGTGATGCCTGCCTTTGTGATGGTGGGGTTCCTGCCATAGTTGAGACAGAGAACAGAGGCGAACTCCAGCAGCAACTCCGGGCCTACTGCAGCATTTCCATGAACACCAGCCACAAAACGGATTTTGGGTTCAGCAGGTTTAGGCGTCTCCAAATTACCAGAGATCTCCAGAGCCCAGATACTTCTGAACTCGACGCTCTGACCCAAACTGATTCCCCAGAACGAGAAAATAAATAAGGATAAATGTCAATTCAAGAGTGTTTCACACTGCATAATGGACATCTCTTTAAATGTATTCTATCAGAATCACTGTACATATCTTTACATCTTCCGGATGAAACATTAAACCAAGGTACTGACTCTCTGTGGACATTAAAAACCCCAGGGCACTTCTCGTAAAGAGTGGGGGTGTAACCCCCGTGTCCTTGCCAAACCCTGTTCACTATATAAAGCACGTAGTGTCAGAAAAGCACTAATATAAAAGTAATTTTCATACATGTCCTAAAAAGAAAACAATACATTTTACTGTACAATAACATAAAATGTCTTCTGATTGGCTGTCATTATGCAGCGTGAGGCATTTCACTTTGGAAGTGAAATAAAAACCAATTCAACAGCTCGTGGACCCAAATCCTTCATTTTCATCCATATTTTTTTCCACACTGCAATTAATCTTTTGTTATTTTGATTAGATAATCAAATGTTTTATATTGAGGAGCATGCAAAGAAAAAAAAAAAAAAAAAAGACTACAGTGTATGGCACATAATTTGGGTCGCCAAATTCTTATCTGGTGATTTTCCATAAACTTCATCTGGTGAAATATATATATATATACACATACACACGTATGTGTGTGTGTGTGTGAGCGTATATTTAGAGCTAAAATCCTGAGTTATGCACCAAATCAATTTTTTTTTTTTAAGGATATTATTGGGAATAAGAAACAAAGACATTTTAACATTCTGTAAATCAATAAAAATTAAAAAATGATTAATCCGTTATCGTATTGGCAAAATCCACTATTTGTCGACCTCTAAAAGAAACGTTCTAAATTGTTAAAAAGTTTATCACTATCAACAGCACCTGTGACATGCTGTCGATTACCACAGAAAATAATTTTGACTCGTCCTTCAGATCGTAAAAAAAAAAACAAGTGGTGTTTGCAGTAATCCTCTTACACTGGAAGTCTATCAGGCAAGGCTTTCGAAAGGTTTCCAAAAAAATTATATATCATTTTTCAAGAGTTTGTTCATTCGTCTGTATAAAATGTGTTATTTGAACTGTAAAGTTGTCCAATTCGTCCTACTACTAGCACCCATTCTGTGAAAGTCACAAGTTTTCTTGGGTTTAAATGGTCAAGACATGAGTTGAAAGATTGGATATAACATTGTGGCAGCAGGGTCAAGTGACGGGAGAGAGAGTCTGAAGCGGATGTTTATTGTTAATCTGAGTAAATGTGAATCTAAAAAGTCTAAACTTTATTGTTAATTTAATGTGAAGCTGAAGTTTGGAGAGGCAGGCGTATAGTGGCACCCAATCAAGTCGAGCATTGTAATAAAACCTACTCACCTGAGTGAAGGAACCTGATTCCCTGTGTCCTTTAAGTATCCCCACACTTTCCAATGTTAGTAACTGATTTACCATATTAGTCTCATTTTAAATCTTAATGTTCAGGCCTTGTGGCTTTCGAAACGTAGTGCATATTTAACTGTTCACCCTGGTGCAATATTTTGTAAACATGGACTTCCATTGTAAGTTAATTCCTGTAAATTTGTTGTTTGTTTTTACTAATTGAGGAACAAGATGAAATTGTATTTCTGTAGTTATGGACATTCTGCCACAGATGCTTTTGATAGAGCTTGTATTGAACATTGCTTTCTCACACTTGAAAAAGCATTTGGTAGTTTTAACCCAGCTAACACACTAAAATTACAACAGTTTTCAACAAAATGTCTAACAAATATCAGAAAGACACATTTTTTTGGACCAGTTACCTGTACAGGTGTGTGATAAGGGGGAAGTTGTAGGTCAGCCCTCGGAGAAACTCAGAGCGTTCTCTGTAGTTTCGGTACTGCAGGATCTTAGCTGGCTGAAGGCTGCGGACAAACTGTTCCAATGCATCATAGGTTAAAAGCCTCTGTACCATTCTCGCAAACTCCTGTTCTCCATCCTCTACAAATGGCTGTAATGTTTCCCTGGTCAGCTTGAAGTCCACCTGCTCCACTCGAGTGTCCAATACTCGGACAGATTCTGACACTGAGGTGTAACTGAGGGTAGACCACAGTAAATGGAGCAATCAGCAGGACAATTTTTATGTAAAGGGTTTTAACCCATTTTAAGGATTACTTTGGAGATCTATTTAGACAGCATGTGTATACACACTCACAAAGCACTTTATTAGGAACACCTGTACACCCATTCATGCAATTATTTAATCAGCCAATCGTATCTGCAGTGGAATGCATAAAATCATGCAAATATGCCTTAGGAGCTTTTAATATTCACATCAACCACCAGAATTGGGTAAAAAGTGTGATCTCAGTGATTTCAACTGTGGCATGATTGTTGGTGCCAGACGGGCTGGTTTGAGTATCTCTGTAACTGCTGATCTCCTGGGATTTTCACGCACAACAGTCTCTAGTTTATTTAGAATTAAATAAATAAAAAAACAGTGAGCTGTAGTTCTGCAGACAGAAATGTCTTGTTGATGAGTTCAACGGAGAATGAACAGACTGGTTTGAGCTGACAAAAAGGCTTTGGTAACTCCAATAACCCCTCTGAGGGTGAGCAGAATAGCATCTCAGAATGCACAACAGGTAAAACTTGAGGCAGATGGGCTACAACAACAGACTGTGTTGGGTACTTTATTGGGACCATAACGTTCCTGATAAACTGTTTGTTGAGCATACATTGTTTTGTTACTCTATTGCTCTTTATAATAGAAGCGCAAGCTATGAAAAACAGATGTTCTGTTGCATCTCACCCTGGAGCAGAGGCAGTGAGATGGTAAGAACCAGGAGCGAGAGGTCTCCAGTACTGGCCTGTACTGCTGGTGTGGACCTGGTGCCTGGAGCCTTCCACCACTACAGTGGCATTAACAATTATCTTGCCAGAATGACCATCAGTCACCATCCCCCTCACAAACGAATGAACCTGATACACAAGGGACATTACACACAAAATAAAAAATAAAAATCTTAAAAAGGGCAGTTCATCCAAAATGAAAATGGTCTTTTATTCACCCTCATGTTCAAAACCCATATGACAATCTTTCATCGGTGGAACATTAAGGACATTTTTTTGTGGATGGTCTAAGCTGCTCTTTTCCATACAATGCAAAATACAGTGACCAGGGACAGCCAAGATCCAACCAAATAAGCAATATAATTGTCCACACGTCCTGTGTATTCAAAGCCTTTGAATCCATTCAATAACTTTGCATGAAGAACAGACTGAAATTTAGGTTGTTATAGGCTGAAAATCTTCCCCATAACTCTCAAATCTATTAAAGCATTTGAATGTTTGTGGATGGTGCGTGTGTGTTTATTTTGGAGCTTGACAGCTCCTGGTTTGCTTGTTTGTAGTGTATTGCCAAATAAGCTAAAATTGCTATTTCATGGCAAATAGAGGTGGCAATCAAACAATTCATAAATACAAAACACCTTGCAAAAACAATACATATAAAAAAAAAATAAAAAAAAAGGCTATTCAATCCAGTTCAGTAAATCAATTCTATAAAGATCCTTTAGTTGCACCTTTGATAAAACGTCAAAGAACTTTCCTGGGCGACAGCTCCTGGTTTACTGTGTGCGTTTGTTGTAATAAAAAGAGCAGTTTGGACATTCTTTAAAATAACTTGTTTCAAAGCAGAGAAATTACAGGTTTTGAATGACTTGAGGGCAAGTAAATGGATGGGTGTCCTCTCCACCACCACCTTACACTGGCCTTGGTGAGTTTGCATGTCAGAATTACCATATTTATAAGTTTCCACCATTCACATCTTCAATAATATTGTAATTTATAGAAACTCCAATTTAACAGTCCCAATGACATGTTAAAAAAAAAAAAAAAAAAGGCAGCAGCCTGAACAGTTAGTTATTTTTCCACACATTTTACACATAATCCACAAACAGTTAGATTATCATACCATCTGTAAATGTAAACTTTAAAAAAATTTGCATTAAGAAAACACAACTTATTTACTTGCCAAGGAGACAAAACAACAAAAAAGGACACCATTACCTGCTGTATAAACTGTAAGAGGGCTCTGTAATTCTTCTCCCAGTATTCTGAGAGGGACTTCACTGGTAGGAGAAGCTCACAGCTCAGACCAATGTTAACAGCTAAAGTATCCGCATTGCGATATGCCCAGGTCGGCAAATCAGTTCCTACCATTGTGACAGGCACATTTCATTTGGTAATTGAAGGCGAAGTCTCAGGAAAAAAATTCAGGGGTAATGATATCGGTTAAAGTAGACGTAGTCTTGCAATCTAGAGAACTAGATTGGCTTTCTTTTATTAGTTATTACGCTTCAGTCTGACCTGTGGTGGCTGGGCGATGGCGTTTTGAGTCTTTTATCTCTCTGGTTCTTGTTTCATCACAGTCCTGGGGCTCTTGTAATACCTCAGATTGCTGAAAACAATAACATTGCCAAAGTTTCAGAAAGCGGTCCCAACCTTGGATTTTAGTTTAAAAGGTGAAGTTCGTAATTTATTTCTACTGTTAAAAAGCTTTCTCCCAGAATTGATTCCCTTAAAATGTAAGCACTTTTGCGCAATCCCAAGATTTTACATTTTTCGAAAAGCATACACATCAGAAATAGTAAGAGTATGGCAGTATGCTATTCTGAACTGTGCCACTATGCCATACTGTAGCTCAGATTCGGCAACAATGGCCCAACCAATAGCACAAGTCTGGGCTAGAGATAGAGATATATATATATGTGTGTGTGTGTGTGTGTGTGTGTGTGTGTGTAAGACAAATGGAAGTGTTCAGGAACACAATTTCTTTAAATGAAGCTTTATGGTGCTAGTGAAATAACACGCTTCACCTTTAAAACAAATTAGGCTAGATGACTTTGCAAAAATTCATCTGAACTATTTCCATGCACAACAAAATGCTGATAACAAACAAAATGTTGAGCAACACAGCTTCTTCTTTAGAATTAAATGTTTCTTTTTTTGTTTTCTAACAAACAGAAAGGGTATATATAAAAATAAAAATAAAAACAACCACAAATGGATTGCATGTATCTTGTCTTTCGACACACATTACATGAAATGAGTTAAACTAACTTTCTCTTAACACACAGTGAAAGGATTTCATGCTTAACATAAAACCATATATTAAAGATCAATCTTGGGACATTAATAATCAATAGAGATCATTCAAATAAAGAATCTACTTGTTTTTTCTATAACCTCTGGAACATGTGAATGCACACACTCGGATAGGTGTACCACGTGTTGGGATTCACTCATTTACAAAAACTTTACAAGTTGTCACCTTAAGGATAATCAGTGTTAGATTTTGCATGTAAATGCATTCAGTGTTTTCAAATGTATTTACCGTATGATAAGCTTGAGCAACGGATTTAAATATGCTCTCATCAATGGAGTCAAGGGAACTAGGATACACTACTCTCCTAAAGCCTAAAAAAAACCAAAGACAGTTCAGTTTAATAATTTTACTGATTTAATCAACATTTAAGATCAAAATAAACTAGAAAAACAACTTGCTTTACCTCCACGTATACTTGCAGACAGCACAAAGAAGTGGGCCTTGATCCAGTCCATCACTGCCAGAGTTTCTGCTTCAATAATATTCCTTGATCTTGACTGTTCAGGGAAATTTGTGCTCAGGTCAACACGGTGACTATTACTGCGTCCGATAATACTCAGGTTTCCTGAGATCATAAATTGCTTCTGTTGAGCTACGTGAAGAGAAATCAAGGTGAATACAGAAGACAACAATGAAACATTGTGCAAAATATTTTTGCTCATACCTTTCATTGCTAATTCATAACCATCTGGGTTCATGGAGGGCATGATGTGAATTCTTGTGCTGTTGACCAGTCGTGTAACTAAAGGATCTTTGCCATATTTGCGGCACAAGTATTCAACCAGGTTAAGGAGGATCTCACGACCGATAACCTCATTTCCATGAAGGTTACCTAAAAACATGACCTCTGGTTTGCCTGGTTGGGGAAAAAAAAAAAAAAAAAAAAAAAAAGGGGAAAGCAATGGGAGATAAACCAATAATAATCTTTCCTTTCCCTAAATGCATTGAAGGTACAACTACACAAAACACACAAAGCAGCTTGCAAATGGCATGTTTAGCTTCCCTCAAGATACAGGATAAATACATCTAATTGTTAGGTAGATGGTTAGTTATTGCTTGGGGTGACCATTTTAATTTTAAAACGTAGTTTTGGTGCGTTTTTCATTAACAACGACAACGTTTACACACAAAAGAATACTATGTAGGCATCATGTAAATGCATTCACCTGATTGCCAAAACCAGAATGAGCTAATATTGGTTTCAAATAAATTTGGCATATAACTATATTAATCCTAATTTAGGGTCATCCTATTTGTGTATGTCTTAAACAAAAAGGCAATAATGGGTGATAATAAATTCAGAAAATTGTCAAGTTATTACAACGTTAAACACTCACAACATTTTTTTTTGCAATGGACATTTCTTCTTTAATTTAGCAGCATTAATCTAGCAAAAAAATAAATACAAAAATCTTCAATTTATAGAAATGGACATTAAATATTTAAAGTTACAGTACATTTTCTATCTTCTGACTGTCATTATGTCTCTATTTTTTTTTTCTCTCTCTCTCTCTTTTTGGAAGCCAAAAACTTTCAGTTATTGTACCTTGCTGATCAACACCAGGATTGGTGGATATCTCCATCACATAAAGATTCTTGCCCTGGACTGATTGTCCAGCAGAGTACAGGTGAGTGATGGATGGATGGACAATACTGAACAACTGCAAGAACAGCTCCATTTCTGCATAACTATGATGGCGGAAGTCCAAGGCCTGGATAGGAGACTTTGGGTTGGATGTCCCTAGCCTGCTGAAAACTCTGCCCTTTACTATGGTTTGCTTAGTAGATATGGGCTCTAGCATGAAGATGTCCTCAAAAGGTTTCTCAAGAGTGAAGTTCAGCAGTGTAGCTTTGCCTTGGAACACTGGCACATTCTCCTCAGTATATGAAAGGTACCTGTAATGCAACCAAAAAAAGAAAGACTTTTTAAACTGTTTAAAATTGCACCCATTGCATCTTGTGGGAATATTGCATTTATGTATAATCACCCAGGAGAACTAGCAGTGATGTTGTATCTTCCAGGCAGCAGCAAGCGGTAATAATCACCAAGCTTCCAGGTCGTGATGTTGTGATCAATTCCAGATACAGAGATTGTGGAGTCTGGAAGAGCATGACCTGACCTGGTCACGACAAAACCCCTCACACCAATATGAGACTTGAAATAAAACAATTGAAACAAAATATAAAAGGTCATCATTAAGCAGGGTTGTGTGCCATTCAGAATTTTTGAGATTCCTGTTTAAATTGAAATTCAGTTCCAGAGTTCAAAATGAATTTGAATTGGAGGCAGCAAACAGGATGTATTCTAATTTGAATTAAGTTAAATGAAAGGATTCATAAGTTGTAATCAATGCAACTGCTGTAAGTGTAGAATTTAGTAGTACATTTTACTTGTTAGTATGAATTACCCATAAACATGCTATTGTACACACATTATATGGGCCGTTTTCCAGAAATACCGGATGACATAGAAAGTTGTATACGTTTCATTATATTTTACATTTTAACGTTCATTTTATGGACCATGGTGGAAGAACACATGTTCATGTTAGAATGCTCTAATTTCTATTTAAGTCTTCAAAGTGAAGCCAAACAAAATAAAGCAGACTTACAAAGTGGAAACTTTAAACAGAATACCAAAATCATCCTTTCTTGCCCATTTAAAAAATATATATATATTGAATTAATTGTTTTTATTGCGCATTATTCAATTCCAATTAAATAACCTGTGGAGTATAGCAGATTCAATTCAAATTGCAACTCATGAATTAAAAGGGAACCAATTCTTCTAACTGCCATCATTATTCCCATTCATTAAAATACTAAAACAGTTAAAATGTTCTTACCTTCTGCATGTAGATGAGAAGGGCCTCCTTGTTGTTGATCCACTCTGTGTAAAGCTGAGAAGCTGGTGGATACTTGCAGCAGTTCAATTCAAAAGTGACTTCAAAACAGTTCCCTTTCAAATAGTTGTAATCCTGCATTCCCCCTGAGCATGGGACACCAAACCACAACTCAATGACATCCACTTGGGTTGAAGACAGACAAGTATAATTTCAGTGTCAAACAGTTAGCTTACCTTGCACATCATACCATTCTGCACCGTTTGTGATCCCATCTTTGAAGTGTCTGTTGGGATCACCAAGACAGTAGGGCCGGCCCATACTCATAATGGGATGGTTCTCCGCATACGTCCGTGCAAGATAGCGGAATAGAGCATCATCTGCTGTTGAGCTGTAATAGCCTGAGGTTTCATGAGAACTGGAGTCATCAAAGGGGTAGCTGGCCACCACCGAGCCCCCATGAAGACTGCCAGACAAAACAAACCTGGAAAACATGACAATGAGGTAAACTGGGAAATTACACGTTTTGATTTGTTCAAATGATCTCTTAAAGTTCTGAACATCAAGGGGGTTTATACCATTACACAATTAAAAAAATATGACTTTCTACAATTGTAGTGGCATTTCCAATTGATTCCAATTGGGGAAGACAGCTTTTATAAGGTTACTGATATGAGTCTTCCTTTAATGTAAGTGGTCATGATTTCCTATGTATATTGCAAAATGACAATTCAGCTTTGTGTTAAAGTTTGTTAATGAGAAGAAAAAAAAAAAAAAGAGTGCACCTTTAAGATACTATTTTCTACTATCTTTTACGTTTATTACTTTGTAACTAGAAAAGTGTCTCTAAACAGTTGCATTGGCATGCATACTTTTAAATCCAAAATAGATTTTCAAAATGTAAAATTAATTGTAAATATTAATATCGACAATGATCAATCTTGATAATATTATTTAGGCATCACTTAACACCAACGACTTCGTTACTCTGTGGGGAATGCAGTAGCATTATCTTCTAATAAATCGAATAACTATCAAACACTACGTACTTTTTTGTAATAATCCACCTCATGACAGCCGTGACCTCCGGCACATCATTTAAAGTTTCACTTGAAGGCTCAAACTGGTCAGGGAAACTTCTGTTGAGGTCTTTGTGTTTGGCGTTTTCGCGGCCCTTGTCGTCGCCGTCAGAGCAATCGCCCTCTATTGCCTTCTCAAAGCCGTCAGGATTCATACTGGGCATTATGTATATATCCGTCCGGTTGACCAGCTCTGTCACTCCTACATCAGTTCCATACTGAGTTAAGAGGTGCTCAATGAGATACACCAACACCTGCCGTGACAGTGCCTCATTTCCATGCATATTGCCGACATATTTGAACCTCGGTTTCCCTGGCACGTCCGTCAACGGACTCGTCGTCACTCGCATCACCCAAAGTTCCCTTCCTTCGACGGACTGCCCGATAGATGAGAGGCTGCAAATTTGTGCGTATTTTTTAGAAAAACTCTTTAGGCGACCGGTCAAGTCGACATAGTTGTAGTACTTCGCGAAGGTTTCTTCATCCACTTCTTTCGTGTTTGTCAAACCAATCACTTGCCGTTGAAATATTAAAGCATGCGGCAAAATGAGCCACAGAATATGCATTGTGTAATTAATAGTCATGAAGTAGGCTAGAAATTAAATTTTTAAAAGTGTTTTTTATTTATTATTATTTAATTATTTTTATCGTTAGTTTTCTTTTTGTTGGGCCATTATCACCTCGTCCGTTAAATCATCTGAGTAACAATTAATGACACTAATAGTTTCCACTTGACATAATCAGTATAAAATTGGTTTGCACTGGGTCACGTTCAAACCAACATGCAGGATTAAACCATTGACATTTATTGTTGGGTGGTTGCAAATAATATGTCTAAGAACTTCTTTATTTTCCAACACCAATTTCAACATTATTAAGGCCCAGATTGAAATTTGGCTTTAATGGAAAGTGTGTATTTTAGGTGCCCTGATTGATCACCTTTTAGCTTTTGCTGCAATTTGCTGCTGAAGTAGTTATGTTGTGTGACTTTTTTTTTATTACAAATACAAAAGTAGTCTCTAAATAAACATTAAGGCTTTTATACCATTTATAGCAATTTTACAATTGCCTAATTAGAAAATATTGCTATAATATATTATTATTATTATTATTCATAATATATCACTGCATGAAATTTCATGTTGGACTAGATGCCACTGTATTTTGGATCTTATTTAATGAACCTGTTATCTGTACTTAAACACAAAAATTTGCACATTTCAATTTTATAATAAAATTCCACGAGAGTAATCTTTAATAAAAAAATTACAACTTTTATTCAAAGTTTTGTTAATTTAGTTAAATATTACACAATTCAAGCTAACTGAATTTTGTTATGAAATTGAAATTTGTAAATCTTAAAAATAGGCTTAAATCTTTTTTTTTGAGTGTAAAACTTACATTAAGTTAAAAGTCAAAATAGTTACAAATAGAAACAATTTTCGTCAAAGCAGCAAAAAAGTTTCTTTTAAAAATGTTACAACTATATCGTCACCATTGTAAAATAATAAAATTATTTTTTTGCCTAAATCATCTCATGATATTTGGTTCAGTTTTTTGGGTTTTCTGAAAAAATTACTTGGGACATTATTTGAGGAAGGTGACGATATATGGGTTTGAGTTATTTATGTTTGCTATTATAGTAATTTTCTATTTTCCGCTGGTACTATTCACTTAGTCACTTATGTTGATAAAGCAGCTTTGGAACTCATGAGGTGTCTGAAAGATTCCCCTTTCCTCTTTTTTTTTTTATTTTATTTTTTTAACAAAAATACCTTGACATATTCTCTAATTGACATAATTTCACTCACAGGCTCATCTATGTTGATACAGTACTGAATGCTGCTGATTCATACATTACATTACATTAGTGTTAATGTACATTTTTGCCAATCTGTCTGAAAAATCTTTGACTATGACTTCTGTGAACTTCCCTTTTCTTTTGGAGAGTTTAGTGTTTGTTCAAACGTTCATTGCTGGAAAAATCCACACACCACAGTAAGTTAATATCAATTATTCAGTTTTTTTTTTGTTTCTTTGGTTTTATGCTCATTTTATTTATTTCTTTAATCATCAAATATCATACAGAAGTTGACCATGAAAACTGCAATGGCTACGATCATGATAATAGTCATGACGGAAGAAGAGCAACTTTGTGGTTTCTTACTGCACCACAACCATTCGGCTGTAATCATACAGGACTTTTTCTTCTTTTTTCTCTCACATTGTACCTGCTGTCAATAGTTTGTCTCACTTTCCTCATGTAGTGGGTAAAAAAGTGCTGTAGACTTGTTACATTGGTGTAGCATCAGTAAACCAGCCTGCCATCCTGGTCAACAAACCATCTTGCATGGCTGGGGGATAGAGGAAGTTGAGGAAATAAGGGATCAGAAGGAAAGGAGGAAGGACACGGCTGCTTCCTCTCAATGCTGGATCCTGCGGATTGACTGGATCTGGGGGGTCTGAGCGTGGCAACCATACTCTCTGTAGTGCTTGTACTCGCCTCCGTGGCAGTCACACTCCATAATATACTGATAACCACGGTAACCGGGATACTGGTAGCATACAAAACTAGTGAAATAAGGCAGAGGTAGGGTATTACCATGGAGGCTAAGTGGAGTATTTGATATTTCAAATATTTATGAATACTGTGATGTTAGCCCATTTGTTACATTAATTTCTTAACATTTTAAAGATTGTCGAAGCACCATTTGGGGTTCCTCCGATGCCACACTGGTGGAACTGTATGAAGAACCACTAGACACTCTATAAAAAAAGGCTTAAATATCTTTTTTAAGGACTCCAGGAACTTCAATGTATAATTAAAGAGCCTTGAAACCTTTCCTTTTTGATAGTGTTCCTGAAGGAACCATTGAGAGTCTTTAGAGTTCTTCCAGGAACTAAGAGTGTCAAGAGGTTCTTCAGACATTTCCTCCAATGTAGCATGTGAGGAACCGCAAATGGTGCCAAACACAAAGAAGGCCAATTAACCCTAACAACCACAAAAGCTTTTTTTACATTTTGAATTCGAAGGATGAGTCAGATGATCACATCTGAGGCATTTAAATACTCATACTTACGCGCCAGTCTGTACTTGGATGGAGCCGATTTCGTTGTTGCACCATCCCATAGCCTGCAGTGAGGGGTAGTCACCACACACCTCCCACAGTCTCCCAGCCATGTTCTCACACTCAAAAAGAATCATGCGGGAATTCTTGTGCATCTGTTACAGAATTGAGAAAAACAGGTGTACAACTTAAAGCATTGCCTTGACAAATGGATGGTTACAATCAGTATCCAGAACTAAGAACTTAAAAGGATAGTTCACCGAAAATTCTGACATAATTTACTCATCTTCTTGTTGTTCCAAACACAAAATTAGATATTAGGAAGTATGTTTGTCTCAGAGAGGCTATCATTCTGCCTCACATCTCCTTTTGTGTTCCACAGTAGGAACAACTTTTCATTTTTGAGTGAACTATACCTTTAACTGTGACAATCAAATGTAAAAGTGTTTAGAAAAGCACAGAAAGGCAGATGGTATTACTCACAGCAGAACAGATGGGGCGGAAGGACATTAGCCTCTTGATGCGATAAGAATTGCTGCCACTCCAGGCCTCCCAGCAAGGGTAATCTCCCTTCTCCAGGATGAACTGCTGGCCATTGAACGTAGAGTGCTCAAAACCCACCCAGCTAGAGTTAGAAGAAGCAATTAGGGGATGAAAGAGAGATCTACTCAGGTAATTAAAAGATACTTGTTTTACTTACGCGCCACACTCCACCTTCAGGGAGCGGACAGTCTCCATTCCGAACTCAATGATGTTCTGGCAGCAAGCAGTGAATTCGCAACGCCTGCCCTGAAAATGCTCCTGATCATAAACAGTAATCTGGAAAACAAAATGTTACATATGTAATTCATGACTTGGTTTACAGATTTTATAACAAAGGCTGTTTAAATTGGATGTTGCTGCTTAAGAATCGTAGCACCAAATACACTATAGGTCGGTCAATGGGCATCTAAAATGTACACAAGTATCTTTATTCCAATATGTTATCTGATGATTTAAACCGAGATTGAAAGTCTGAAAATAAAAACAGCTTAAACCAACCCAAGGTAATTTGTTGGACTTAGCTGGCCACCAGGGTGGTCTAGTTTGATGGTTTTAGAGGGGTTTTGAGCAGATAGCTGACCAGCTAAACACCCAGCATGAAATCAACATGTTGCTTCCAAAAGTTTATATAATCTGAAATCAACCCAATTCAGTTTAATTACTGAAAAGCGCCATCCCCCTTCAGAATTTTTACATTAATTCAAATGTAAAATATTTTTGTCCAGCGCTTCTGAAAGCACATTACGTAAGCAACCACTAAGACATGGTTACATATTTACTCCACTAATAGTTAGATTTAGGGTTGGGGTTAGGGCAAATATTTAATAAAATAGGCATTACTGTTGACTGTAGTACATCTCTTACACTTAAAATTACAACTCACTTTTGCCACGACCCTGTGAACGTTTCACCCAAAAACTGGAACTCTGCACTACCAGCTTTGGCCACTGGGGACAGTGGTTCGAATTTCGGTAAGCAGAGACCAATTTCAGCAGCAAAACTTTAGAACTACTGTTGCTGAATTCACTGTTAGATCAATATGGAAAACCAGCTTGGCCATGCTGGGAGACCAGCTAAACCAGTTAAGACCAGCAAAGCATCTTAGGCTGGTGTAGGATGTTTTTTCACTGCAGTGTAGTCTAGAAGAATTTCTAATGCACCTATGCTGTAAACTGCTCTTTTATGCGCAGAAACTTATATAAATCCGGTGCCTTTGGGGTATGCCTAAACCTAAAATAAAATTAGATGAATATAATTATAATCAGCTGTACCTTCCATGGTCCCATGGGCATGGATATAGGGTTGGTCAGAGCCATTGTTTCAGATATCTCAGCACTGACTGACCTGCATGAAAAAAAATCAAACATCATGTCAGAAGAGTTCATACACACAGTTAAAATATCATATTCTGCTCTGTCTACAGACCAATAACATATGTTGAATATCTGTTGAAACAATTACCCACAAGAATATGATATTAATCAAGCCTTTTAAAAATGCTTGGCAAAGATAATAACATGTAAAGAATTATTGCTGAACAATTAGAGTGACTGTAGTAGAATCCTGCCTAATGCATATTAGTCCTGCTATTTAAAACTTCCACATTTCATGTTGGAATCCCATTGATGAAACAAATGTCTTCCATTAATGAGCTTGTCATCATATAATAATTAGTATGACTGATTGTATCAGTGGATCTGTGTTTGTTTTGTAATTTGTAATGTAATTCACAATGGTGTTTCCTCGCTTGTTTAATCATTATAAGTGTTAAAGTTGGCAAAATGCACAGGGTTCACCAGACTTACCCAATAGAATGAGCTGTGTGCGTTGAGGGGAATCCACTACGCGGTCTCCCGTTCAGGCATACGTGGGGCTATTTATACAGACGCTGCATCAATGGGGCTCCCTAACTCGCAGACCCGGGCTGCTGTCAGCACTTTGCTTTGGGCGCCTTTTGTTTCTGACCTGAGCTGTAGTCCTTTCTTTCCTCTGTGCACTCTTCACAATGACGTGATCTCCACCAATGAGTAGCCAGGGAGGTGTGTGGCAACTGCACAGCCATGTTTCATATCACACTACCTGATGATCAGTCCACTTTTAAACTATACAGGTAGCAATGCATGCTATGATCTGGTAAACTTCTATGGTCATACATATGTGAGTTAAACAAAAGGTAGTATTAAAACTAAAATGTATTTTATATTCACAATAAAGAAGTGTTTGGAATTTCATGTAATCTATAAAGAGGGGAAAAAGGATATTCCTCACAGCATAACTCATTTAAAAATCAAGTAATTCTATTTTTAATCAGTGTTTATTCCAAAGAGATCAAGCTTATACTGCTGGATTTAAATCCAGACAAATGAATTATATTGTGTTGCAACATAAGTGAAAAGAAAGAATGAGCATAAAAGTAATGGAGTTTTAAAAAAATACATTTTGTAAAAACAAATTATATTGGATGATATATATATATATATATATATATATATATATATATATATATATATATATATATATATATATATATATATATAGACCTAAACAACATTTAGCCCTAAATTACATTAATTATTTTAGTAAAGTTAGCATTTGAAAAGAAACATTTAGTAAAACTACAACCTCAACCCAGTAATCTTCTCAAAACAATGGCTGTGCACAGACTGTAGTCAGCACATTGTTTAGCTGACAAAATGTCGAGTTGAGTGTGTATGTGTTTGTGTGTGTGTGTGTAACGTGTATCACTTAAGCTCTGTGCGTGTTTGTCAAATGTAGCTTTGGTTGTGTGTAAAAATGTCTGCATGCCTGCGTGCGTGTGTGGATTTCTGCTGATGAGAGCAACCACACATGATGACAAAGAAATGAGCCAGCTCAGCAGGCCTGAGATGAGCATGCCTTAATTTGAATACACATACACTCTATTCTCTGTCTTATTTTTTAATCAACTCTGGCCTGGACTGGCATATGACATGTTTGTATAGCTAACTGTTGGGTCAAGGACCTAATACTAATTTTTGGGATTCAAACTATTCATTTATGAGAAAGAAAATAAATATAAAAAAAAATTAATAATGTGATAAATCAAGACATGAATTCATGAATGCACCTCTTCTACAGTATGATAATGATGTTGTCAATTTCTGAAATAAATACATTAAAGTACTAAAATATATTTAGACTTGTGGTCTAAGGGGTTATACAGTTCAATGCTGCAATTTTATACTGACATTATATCACAAAACAAAAACAAAATAACAAACTCTTAGAAGAAAAGAAAACATGCAGTAGCTTACAAATTTTGCTTACCTGATTTTGCAACAAAAAAAATTTGCACTGACAAGGTTGAATTAAAAATTCTTATTATTTAAAAAAACTATTTTAATTAAAATATTAAAATACTACAAATATCTAATCTACAAAAATCTATTTTCTCAAAACTTGAGGTGTTTTGTAGCCTGCAGGAATCATTTTCAAAATCCTCTTCCTGTTTCCTGTTATTTGTTATCAACAAATAACCTTTGGACAAATATTGCTTGTAATTACTGGAAAACAATTAAAATAATTATTTTATAGAGATTACACTCACAAAACCCAATATAACTTCTATCTAATTAAATATTTTTGAGCCAAGCATAGCTAGAAAAATCTAGTATTTATAATAGAAATTTCAATAATATTTTTAGAATTTAATTTTTTGTATTCTTTTAAATTCCCATTCCAATTTTATTGTCAATTTGTTAATTTAAAATTTCCCACTAATTTCGCAGATATTTCAAGGTTTTCCAAGGCTGTGGGAATGATGTCATCAGCAGGGGTGTGGCCACAAGGCCTAAATGGACGCTTTACCACCCCAATTTCAACCATTAAATCATCACTTTTTTGTATACTGATGTACTACTAAGTTTCATAGTGTTTACAGTGCTTTAAAGTCTCCTTTATTGCTTTTATTCAGATGTGACACTGGCAGAGTCTGTCATGGCAAGGGTTGGGCAGTAACGTAATACATGTAACAGGATAATGTTTTTAAAATACAAAATATAAGTAACTGTATTCCACTAATACAAATTTAAATAATTTGGTAATTATAATACGGTTACATTCAAAATGTATTTTGATTACTGACGAGATTACTTTGCATTTTATTGTCTCATATGTTGAATTTTTTATTTTGTCCTTTCAGATGGAAAACATTTATCCATATAAATGATGCGATCCAAAGAGCATTTGAACAGCGCTGAAACACTTTCTTAAGATGTGTTACATTCATACGAGTCCAAACTTAGTCAGTCCTTCAGTACCCGGGTACCCGACGGCGCTACAGTTATGTATTGATGAGTAAGCTTACTTCAATGTGCTCACTTTAAAAGCACATGTCTTATATGGACTATAATTTGCAATAGTAGTAGTACATACAATTTTGAAGTTTGTCGTAATATAAGCTTAACCATGTTAGTTGTAGTATATTATTTCAGTCAGATAAAGGCACATTTCCTCCTGCAGTAAGTGTAAATGCAGACCGGTAGATGAGCAGTATGTCTGGAGGAACAGCCCAGAACACGCTTGTCCAAAGAGAAGATTGAGAATGAGAAATTCCCAAATTTTAATTCTTACAGTTTTACAGTTCAAATATATATATTACTAATAATTTCTTGATGTTAAATTGTTGACAGTTAAGTTTCAACATCTCAGAGATTAGCTGAACAACACTGAACTCTTGACACTTGATCTCCGGATTAATTACTACCGGTAATTAATTTTAAAAGGTAATGTTAAAATATCTAAGCAAACATTAAGATTTCAATAAAATGTGAGTGTGAGCTCAATAATATTTATTGGGGCAGCAATGTTGGTTGTGTACGCTTATCTTCACCCCTCCCGCACTTCAAAACGAATTGTTTTGGCACCAATTAGTTCAACACGCAAAAACGGCAATCTAGCCATCACAGTAACAGCTCGATGTTATTCCTCATCTTGCTACACAGAATCCCATAATAGTCAATCAAGTTTATAGCTAACTAACGTTAATCTAAATGAATTACCTGTGTGGTTATAATTGTCATTAATGTGCTTTTTTATATTGCAGTTACCTATGCTGTGTGACGGAATAAGGCCCAAATGAAGAGGAAGGAAGACATAGACAGCTATTTTGTTAGAAAAATCAAAGCAGCATGGAGAGGAAACAGGAGAGGAAGAGCGGAGAGCAGTATCAACTTTACAAAAGGTTGAATTTAACAAAGAGAGAGTAATGTAGTGGAGGGACAGAAAGATGATGGAGAGGAGATATTGGAAGGAGATAGTGACAGAAAATGCTGGAAGAGCAAAGTAGAGAGGCAGAAGGATCATCAGGAATACACCTTTTGCATGACAGTTTTGTCATAATTCTTCATTTAGGTTAAATCATTGAGTAAATTTAAAGGGATACTTCACCTAAACATGAAAATTCTATCATCATTCTCATGTTGTTCTAAACCCACCCTCTGGTGTTACAAATACTGTAAATATTATCTATACTGTAGTATGTGTAATATTAGTAATGTGCTCATTGAATGATATTCATTAATTCAAAATATTACCTAAATTGACTGAGTGATGCAGGTAGTACTCAGTGAAGTGTCCTCATATAGGCTGTAGTTTGCAGTCCTGTGTTGGTAGTCTGGAGTGGAGTGGTGGTGGCGTAGTCGGCTAAAGCACTAAACTGTTAAGCAGAAGGTTGTCGGTTTGATCCCCACAACCACCACCATTGTGTCCTTGAGCAAGGCACTTACCTCCAGGTTGCTCCGGGGGATTGTCCCTGTAATAAGGGCTCTGTAAGTCGCTTTGGATAAACAGCGTCTACCAAATGCATAAATGTAAATGTACTCTATTGACTGAAATGCTGCATGCAGTAGTCACTGTCTGGCTGGTTTAGGCTGCATGAAGCCATCACTTAACAACATAGATTTTAAGCCTATAAATTAGTGATTGAATAGTGTTTGAAGTTTTACCATTGATAATTCTGTTTGGCTCAAAATGATTTTAAATCACATCTAATTCAATGTGATTTCTTATAGGCTCAATGAATCTTATGCTTTAGTATGGAGGGAGTATGATGATCATACCATAATATAATGCCATTGCTTTTAGACCACTTCAAAAATGAGATTTTCTACATATGGGAAATTTTAATTTGACTATTTATTTAGCACCTTTGAAGTAAACCATGCGCAGTTTAGGCCCCCTGCCTAAATTTTACCGCTCTAACGGAGCAGGTTCCTGCTCAAGGGCTCTTCAACACACAGAAGGAGTTGAATTTTTAAAGCTCTGTCTCCTGTGCTCCTGCTACCCTAACTCATTAATGCAGTCAATCCTGACAATGCAACTGCAATTATATATATGTATATATAGTGCACCCAGAAAGTATTCACAACGCTTCACTTTTTCCACATTTTGTCATGTTACATACAGCCTTACTCCAAAATGGATTAAATTCATTATTTTCCTAAATTCTACAAACAATACCCCATAAGGACAATGTGAAAGAAGTTTGTTTGAAATCTTTGCAAATTTATAAAAAATAAAAATCACATGTACATAAGTATTCACAGCCTCTGCTCATTAATTTGTTGAAGGACCTTTGGCACCAATTACATCCTCAAGTCTTTGTGAGTATGATGCTACAACTTGGCACACCTATTTTTGGGCAGTTTCTCGCATTCTTCTTTGCAGGACCTCTCAAGCTCCATCAGGTTGGATGGAGAGCGTCAGTGCACAGCCATTTTCAGATCTCTCCAGAGATGTTCAATCGGGTTCAAGTCTGAAAAAAAAAAAAAAATAGGGTTCAAGTCTGGGTTCTGGCTGGCCACACAAGGACATTCACAGAGTTGTCCCTTAGCCACTCCTTTGTTATCTTGGTTGTGTGCGGGTCGTTGTCCTGTTGGAAGATGAACCTTAGCCCCAGTTTGAGGTCCAGAGCGATCTGGAGAAAGTTTTTATCAATGATGTCTCTGTACATTACTGCAGTCATCTTTCTCTCAAACCTGAGCAGTTCCTGCTGCTGGAAAAACATCCCCACAGCAGGATGCTGCCACCACCATGCTTCACTGTAGGGATGGTATTGGCCAGGTGATGAGGGGTGCCTGGTTTCCTCCAAACATGACCCTTGCCATTCAGGCCAAAGAGTTTAATGTTGGTTTCATCAGACCAAAGAATTCTGTTTCTCATGGTCTGAGAGTCCTTCAGGTGCCTTTTGGCAAACTCCAGGTGGGCTGTTATGTGCCTTTTACTGAGGAGTGGCTTCCGTCTGGCCACTCTACCATACAGGCCTGAATGGTGGAGTGCTGCAGAGATGGTTGTTCTTCTGGAAGATTGTCTCTCCACAGAGAAACACTGGAGCTCTGTCAGAGTGGCCATCAGGTTCTTGGTCACCTCCCTGATTAAGGCCATTCTCCCCTGATCGCTCAGTTTGACCGGAGAGTCCTGGTGGTTCCAAACTTCTTCCATTTACGGATGATGGAGGCCACTGTGCTCATTGGGATCTTCAATGTTGCAGAAATTGTTCTGTACCCTTCCTCAGATCTGTGCCTCAATACAATCCTGTCTCAGAGGTCTACAGACAATTCCTTCGACTTCATGGCTTGATTTGTGCTCTGACATGCACTTTTAACTGTGGACCTTATATAGACAGGTGTGTGCCTTTCCAAATCATGTCCAATCAACTGAATTTACCACAGGTGCACTCCAATCAAGTTCCCCTTCTGTCGCACTCTTGACGTTGTGTCGGAGAAGCGACACTAGGGGTCTCTCTTGAGCGCGGAAATATGCCTCTGACTTATGAAAAAAGGCCAATGAGAAGTTGCATACCCCGCCCCCGGACATATGGGTATTTAGGCGGGCAAATACGGGAGTTCATTCAGAAAATTTCTTCGGAGCCGATGGTAGCGCATGCAGTCTGCTGCGAGTCACACACACCAGTTCCTTCTTTTTCCTCTGACGATCTGCATGCTGTTGGATTGACGGCGCATAACAGCGGCTTTCTCCTTTTTGCACGGCAGTGCATTGTTGCCCCTGGGCGCTTCGACAGCGCAGACAACTCGAGTTATTCTATAAAGAGCGATTTTATTTTAAAGAGTAATTTCCTCTAAAAAGAGCAAAACACAGCGGCGTTGAACGTCCTTTTCCGGACGCGTCTTTTTAAAGACGTTTTTCCGCCCCTGTGTAGTTTTGGATGCGGTTGATTTCTCCCCACCTCTGACGGTCATAAAAACTGCCTCGCGTACCTGGGCTGCGATCACAGGCAGGCAGCGTTTTTATGAATGGTCTATGTTTTCAGTGTGAGAACGTAGCCATGACAGCATTGCGGCCGCGGCTTTCTTTTGTAATGAGAGAAAGCCACTTCAGCCATCCCCCGCTCCTCGCCTCCTTCCTACGGGATTGGGGCAGGCACTGCGGGCGATGAAGGCGATCTGAGGATAATGACGGGCTCTGTTTCGCTGGGTAAAATCTCAAACCTCAAACCCCCCGCCTCCCCGACACGCTTGCTTGTTTCCGTCCGAGCTCGGGATGAGCATTCTCTCCAATGGGTTATGTTTTCAGTGTAAGAAAGTCCTTTCTTCCCGGACGTGCATGACGAGCTGAGTAAGCCGAGCTTCCTCGCTCCTCCGCTCTCGCTACCCTCGGCGGTGGAACGGTCCCACACCTGCACGCCATGGCCCCCTCCTGCAAGTCCACCGGGCCAAGGCACTTCAAAATTTGCACTTGGGTAGTCCTGTTCTTGACGTACCGCAGGAACTGCACTCGAACAGGCGATGGCCACCTTCGTGGTCTGGAAACGTAACACATGGACTGGACCTGGTAACAGTACAGGAGGTAGACAAAGCACGCTTTCTCAAACGCTCCCGTCTCCCAGCTCCATCCATTCAGCGACACCATTTGACGACTCCGCCCAGCAGTCCTCAGCGGTGAAGAAACGGACAGAGGCTATTTCACACATCTTGCCCTGCCGTCACGGGCCATGCCCTGTCTGCTTGCCGAGGGCGTCCTCCTGTGGCTTTCAAGAAAGAAAGAATGTGTTGCTCCACCTCAACAAACAAGAGTGGGCCCAGCTCTCAGCCCTAGCGTCGAGCTCCCCGCAGATGGTGGACACACCTCGTCTCACTGACCCCCCTTGAGGACCCGGAAGGCTCCCAGGCTCTCCTGATAAGACCGACCCAGAGACCGAGATGTAAGCTCCGGAGCTGGTAAGACCACTCCGTTCCCCGGTGGGGGGCTGGGAGGAGAATCTTTTGTTGAATTAATTTAATTGGCTGCTCAGATTCTCAATAATAGAGCTATTTCCTTTTGTCTCTGGGTCACCTGGCCCGCAAATGCCTTTCTCACGGCACTCTGCCGCCAGATTTCAACAGTCCCGGCACAGTGGACACGGACCACTGCCCACGACTGTTCCCCGGCCGGCCGTTTCTGACGAGTCTAGAGGATGCCTGCACTGGCCGCCTCCTCCGTCACGAACCCGCCCCCTGCCGGGCACGCGGAGCAAAGTAAGTGCTTTGAGTTTGTTCTCAGCACCAAACCCTCGGGACGCACTCTTGCCTCCCGACGCCACACTACCTGCTCTGCCCCGCCGGGTACGTCCAAAATACTTGTCCTCTTGGTGCCCCTAGCACGGAGTTTAGAGGCGTGGCTTTCACTGCCCAGCCCAAGCAGCTGCCCTGAGGAAGTTTCTCCCCCTAGTTCGGGACAAACAAGTCCTAGTCAGGTCAGACAGCACCGCAGTGGTAGCGTACATAAATCCCTCATGGCAAAAACTAAAACTTTTTGCTTAATACAGCGCAACAAATGGTGAAACAGAATGCAGGTGCCTTGAGATGCGTTAATAAATATTTAAATTATATTTAAGTTAACAGTGTCTAAAAAAAAATGCAACGGTCCTGCACAACGAATTGTAAAGTAGAACGCAGGTGTCTTGAGATGCATTTATTCAAGTTCTTTTAAACTTTACAGCGAGTTGTGGCACAACATTCAAAGACGTTTACATGGCCTCGACGCACGTGTGAACAGCCCGTACTTGAAAAACATGGTGTATACCCATGGGCCTGTCTAAATCCGTCCTTGAATATACATTAACATTTTTCTTCCTGTCTCTTAGGATGTTGGATATTCAGCGATAGTAGGCACAAAAATGAATTAGAAAAAATTAGTACATGATGCAATAAAGAAAAACCTTTGCTTAGTGTATGGACTATTTCTGATTACACAGTTGCATGCAAGTGTCTTCATAGAAATTGGCTGATTCAAGCAGGCAATGTGAACCAAAACAAATGGGCATGCACTCATAGTTGAATGATGATCAAGTTGATCAGAACTCTTTATAAACATATCCCATTGGCTCATTCCCTAGTATGAATGAAATTCTGTTTATGAAGTATGGCACAAGTAAAGCCAACCTTTTCACTGCGGTCAAAACTTTTTCTTTTCAAACTGTCGTGTGTCATAACTTTAACGCAATTTTTTTTTCTGTGTACTTGTGATGTTGGTTGTAAATGTCAATGCAGCACTTAATGACATTTGATTATTAGGTCTTGCGAAAACAACATCAACAATGGACAAAAACTATTCGAAGAAAAACATATATTCTTATAGTAGTCTATTATTCTCATTATTAAAAAAAATTATGGTAATGTTTAAAACGCTTGCACAAATTCTGCTAGAGTTCATTCATTTGATATGTTTTTATATTTGCACGTTTGCAGAACTGACGAATCAAATTGGGCCGTACCACAGTCCAAGCAGGGGAGAATACAAAATAGATATATAAAATAACCCTGGCACACACTGTTCGCTAGAATGGCCAATTCAATCCAAGCTTGACGACATAATTAATCGTAAATAATTTCCTTCGAGGACAACCGCCTTTGTATATCAGAAAGAAGGGTGTCATCAACTGGTGCCTGTTTTCGCCGCGCACCCAGTGAACGGCAGGCCACCTCCCCTCTGACGTACAGTGGTTCATCCCTCAGCTGGAGCGCGCGAGAGCGATTCAGAATCGAGTGTACACACCGACGCTGAGCGGAGAACAGGAGGATTAAAAAAAAAAAAAAACTCTAAAGCGGGCAACCTGATCAGCCTTTCGGGTGTGGGAGGGTTACTGTTTTGTGTCTGCTAGACCGGGGGAGCAGGGGGAAGGAGGAGGAACGGATAATGAGCTATTCTTGTACCAGCACAGGCAACAGCCAGGACCCATCGAGCGCTAAGAAGTCCGGCGGCGTTAATCCCAGTAGTTGCAGCGGCGGAGACACCGGTAACGGCAACAACAGTCACAGCATCCGCGGCAGCCAAGCAAACTCAAAGCCCGATTTAACCGAGGCCATGAAAGTCAAGAAGGGCTGTAACATGACAGACGTCGGGGTCCCCATCACCACAGAGGAGGAATTGCTCGCGAACAAAACGATCAGCGCCGAGGATGTGCTGGGATTGCAGAAGATCACTGAAAGTAAGTGGCCGAGTGGATCGAGACACACTCGGAAGGTTTCGGAATATGTCGTGCAATGAGCGAGCCCGCGGCGATTATTGATAGCTATTGAATTGATTGCGTTTGTATCAACGTCACAGATCATCTTGTTTATGAACAATTGTCCACTTCAAAACGAGGCATATTGTAGATCTTAATAAGAAAGATAAAGAGAGATTCGTCATCAAACAGTTACATAATGTAGAAAATGCTCATGAGTCAGCCAGTGTGTTTCTCAAGCTGCAGGCTTTGCCTACCATAAACATCTCAGTCTTGTTGTTATCCCAATGCACTCATTTTGCTCGGTATATCTTTATTAGTATTATAAATCCTTAATAATCATACTGATGAAATTGAAGTTATCAGAGGTAGTTGGTAATTGAAATAAATACATGGCAGACAATGTGTCAGTTCCCAAGGATCAACTCAAATTAGCCTCAGATTGTTCAGCCTTGCAGTCTTAAGTATGGTTAGGTAACAGGTGGCAAATAAGCCCTTCCATTACTGTTTTTAAAGGCCTGTGTAAAGGCTTATACAACATTCACATCTCATGGATCTTCTTGAAGAGGCTACATATAAACTCTGCCACCGAATATTTCATTTTTGTATAATTTAAAACTTTTAATTTATTGCAAGATTTAATTTAAGCATCATTGTGTTGTTCTCACAAAGCCACTCAAGCAAAAGTCCTGGTTCTATTTTACTTAAAATTAAAAAAAAAAAAATATTACTTTTGAAAATTTTATACATCGCAATTGCACTCCCCAAAGTTGTTGCACAGCACTTTTTTTTTTTATTTATTTTTTTTTTACTGTAATTAATACAATTATGTGTTTTGGTAAAGAGGATCATTAGAAAACACAGAATAGTCAAATTAAAACATCCTGATGTGTTATGGTAATAATGTTAATTTTACCTGGCGGTAATATGTGCTTAAGTGTCCTGAAAATGTCGCACTTAAAAAATAAAAAACCTAAATGGTCCTAAATGTTGCCAACTTTTTTTATTTTTTTATTTTATGTATTGATTTGAGGTTATATATGACCAGGACATTTTCTTGGCAGGTTTCTTGACAATAACCCTATGTCCATTCCCAGCCAATTCTGGATAATGGGAAATTGATCAGTCTGAACTTGCAGCCTCTAGCATTTAGAGAAATGATGCATGGGCTATTAGGGGGAGGGACATTCTCATTCTAGAGTGTTTGATTGGACAAACATCTGTGTAGTGCAGAGTCATCAATAGTTTGGTCCGTTTCCCTGGAAGAGAGACTGTAAATGTTTTCTGCATAAATCTGAATTGAATTTTGCTTTAAGAGAGCACTAGCATATGGATGACCTCAAAGCATACACATGGACCAAAATGCCCCAAAATTTTCAAAAAATGTCAATCCTTTTTTTTTTTTTTTTTACTTTTCTCCCCAATTTAGAATGCCCAAATGAGCTCTAGGTCCTCCTGTTGGCATAGTGACTCCCCTCATTCCGGGTGGCGGAGGATGAATCTCAGTTGCTTCCGTGTCAGTCTTGAAATTTAAAATTAAGACACTGGACAGCTTAAAAAAAATGGCCGACAGTGGACGCTCAATAAAAAAATTTATTCGCTGAGAATATTTGCTTATTAGAGGACTACAATGCTTCAAAATGTATTTTAATGAACACATTTTGTGATTTAACCCAAATAATTAAAAACACAACATTTTGTTACCATTTTTGAAGTTAAAGTCTTCAACCAAGTCTCAACTCAAGCCCCTTTCAGCCCCCCACTGGCTCAGCTGACAGTTATTTTCATTGGCAAAATGGAATGTAAACAAAAGTTAGCCTGAGGTGTGCTGTCTTACATTTTGGTCTTTAATTAGACTGATCTAAGTTTTTATGCAACTGACTGAAAAAATTAAGACCAACATTTTAGACGACTAACTAGTAAGACTAGTCTAAAACAGTTTTATGCAACCGGCCCCTGTTCTTAAGGCAAGACTTAACTAGTAGATTGTAAGCTCTCCGTAAAGTAATGCGTAGTCACATAATATGATGTTTACTTGTATTGATCCAATAAGCAGTCTTGATATTTGTACACAGAAGTGCTAAAAAGAATTTCAGTTTGATCTTGTTAAGCTTGATGTTCAAACATTGCTCACGTAACTGTCAGTTGTAATAAATTATATCCCCTTAAAATACAATATGTAATATATGTATATTTGCCCTGTGTAAATAACATAAAGGAACTGGATCTAAAATATATAAATATATAATGTGTGTGTGAATAAATAATACCGTAAAGTATTAAAAAAATCTTCCATAAATATTTAGTTTATACGTATGAGTTATGTCCTACCCAAGTTTCATGGTGCAATGCTCAAATATTTAGTAGTGCAAAAATTTGACATGGTGCCCATTTACACCACAACTTATCTCATTTTAATTTATGTATAGCTGGTGAAACTGGCCCCTGGAGTAGCAAGTTCGAATCCAGGGCATGCTGAGTGACTCCAGTCAGGCTTCCTAAGCAACCAATTGGCCCGGTTGCTGGGGTGGGTAGAGTCACGTTCGGTTATCATTATACACACGTGGTGAGTTGTGCGTGGATGCTGCGGAAAATCGCGCAAAGCCTCCACACGCGCTACGTCTCTGCGTTAACACACTCAACAAGCCACGTGAAAAGATGCGCGGATTGATGTCTCAGACGTGGAGGCAACTGAGATTCGTCCTCCGCCACCTGGGTTGAGGCGAGTCGCTACACCACCACGACGAGGACTTCGAGCGCATTGGGAATTGGGCATTCCAAATTGGGGAGAAAAGACAAAAATAAATCCTGATATGCACTGGGTGAGAGGGAAGAGGGCCTTGTTTCTTGCTGAGTGGAGAATTTCTAATGTGCCCTAACAAATATAGTTGTGCAGTTCATCTTGTTTCTAGCCCAATCAACCAGCATGTTCATAAACAGTTATATAATTTTACCTGTTTGCTATGTTTTACTTCAAAAGCCTTCCTGTCAGGCATCTGTGAACATCTGAAAAATCCTGCCCACACAGATCAACAAACCTGTGCATTTCATTGGGTTGCTTTGAGTCATCAAGAGACTCTAACCTCAGCTCTGATGAATGCTGTATAATTTTGTCAGTTTACATCTCAGTCCTTTTCTTCTTGATCTGTCAATATTTGTAATACTTTTGCTGTTCTCTTCGCTGTCATTCATCTTGCTTTGAAGACAAAACAAGACTTTGCTCTTTTTTATTTTTTTTGTATTTAGAATGGCTAACGGTGAGCTTTTCACATCATTTGATCATATAAAACCGCGATTGCTTTCCTCATGCTTGTATGTAACCTCTGCCAGTTAATCTTACTTAACCTCATATTTTAATCCTTTTACTTTTATTTATTGAGCAGAGCCATTATAACATTTTCTGTAGAGCATTTGAAAAAGGGTGTAAAAAATAGCTGTTGGCAACTGATTATACTCAAAGGGACCAATAGTAATTGCCAAGAGCTTATGTTGAGATTTTGCCATGGAAACTGTTTCTGCATGTTGGAGGTGGGACCCCCCATCACCACCTTATTAGTGTCCAGGAGACCCAAAGCTTTAGAGAATCCTCTTTCCAGTAGACACTTGCTCTTTCATTATTGTTTTTAATGTACTAAGTTAAAGTGGTAATTTAGTACGCTCAATATAATTAGATTTCAATGTCATAAAAAAAAATGACATTTGAATTAAGCTTTAAGAAAATGTTATTTTTAATGAATTTATTTTCCTACAAATTGAACTATTTGATTGGGGGGGGGCTGACTACCAGCATTGACTACCACACCTAGAGTCGCGAGTTAGAATCCAGGGCATGCGGAGTGACTCCAGCTAGGTCTCCTATGCGATCAAATTGGCCCGGTTGCTAGGGAGGGTAGAGTCACATGGGGTAACCTCCTCGTGGTCGAGATTAGGGGTTCTCTCTCTCAATGGGCCACATTGTGTGTGGATCGCGGAGAGTAGCATGAGCTTCCCGTGCTGTGAGTCTCTGCGGTGTCATGCACAACGAGCCACGTGATAAGATGCATGGATTGACTGTCTTCGAAGACATGTGACATGTCCTCCACAACCCGGATTGAGGCGAGTAACCGCTCCACCATGAGGACCTACCTAATTGGGAGAAAAAGGGCAAAAAACAAAACAATTTGATAATTTTATTAAATTGAAATGCTTAAAAAAAAAAAATCTCAAACATAGGCTAAAATATGTTTTGAGTGTAGAATACTACTTCAGAATCTATGCTAAAGAAATAATTCAGCCAGAATTTTAAATAAGTTTAAAATTTTTGCCTTCATGTCTTTCCAAACCTGTGTGCTGCTGTTTTTTTTTTCTTCCATAAAACACAACAGAAACAGAATCTCTATGAAGCTCTTTTCCATATAAGGGTAGTTCATTTTGACCACAGCTGTCAAAATTTATTTTTAATAATAGGCTTGATGTAATTAGATCTAATCAATGAGATGTCCTAAATATTAGAAAAAAATAAAGTAATACACATTTCCTAAATGTTCTAAACTTGCCTGGTTCAAACTTTAGATCATTCCACCACCTGGCTTTCTATCAAAAATTGCTCTTAGTTAATATGACTTTGTCTAATGTCAAAATGACGTCATCTCCAAGTAGTAGTGTATGCATAAGAATTATGCACAGTCAGTACCAGGAAAAGGAAGTATAAGAAGGTCGGAGGATGTTCAATGAGATTTTATTTTCTTTTTTTTTTTTCGCTGCAAATATCTTTCCGGAGCATGACTGTCTTCAGTTTGCAAGATGTTGGTATGATACCAGTAGCTCTCTGTGAGAATGTCCGTTTACAAAATTTTTAAATTGGACCATTTTTTTTTTTTGTTCTCGCTCATTATGTACATAGGGCTTTCCCTATTTTTTTACTTTCTGAATATTGAACATGGCCTTCTGGGAAAATTAAGGGAGTATGGGGCATTCAGGTAAATTGGGTCACATTTTGTGACTCAATTTATGTCTAAATGTGGACCAATTTACCTGATTCTCCCTGGTTCTTAGTCTTCTTGAACAATCATGTTTGCTTCTGTTTTTGTCTGTAATATGTTTGTTTTCATTAGGTATTTGACCTTAGCCACCATAGCTGAAAAGCAACCACTAATCACCAAATTTTAGCCATTTAAAAAAAAGGGTTTCTAATTCACTTGCAGTTTTGCATTAACACAGCTCACATTTCAGTCCGTTGAAGCACAGTTCTCGGAGTATTGCTACTAAATTAATCCAGTGGTCCTAATGAATTCAGAGGTGGAAATGGAGATCTATAAAGGCTTTTATTAGAAATAGGGGAGCTTAAATCATATTCTTTGACTAAATTAGGCAATATTTGTGTGCCTTCCTACAACTAAAATCAAGAAAATACCTTCCACTTATTTGATTCCAGGGCAAATTATATAATAATATGTAGATCGTTTAATTTTAACTTGAGCCTTGGAAATAATTTGTACACAGTTGGACATTATGTATACATCAGTGTTTTATGTAATAGTGCAGTAGAAATTCTGTGCTTAATTTAAAGCATGACCCAGCTTCAGTGTTGATTTAATGAGATCGAATTGGCAGTGATTCAAAAGTGAGAGACACTGTTACCTCGTCTTCTCCAACAAAAATAAATACTCAATACTCAAAAATATTTTATCTACTCAAGAATCCATCTCACCTCCCAGTTTTACTCACTGTTACAGAAAGGTGCACTTTAAAAGCTGAGCTTTTGTTTGGCTCAAGACAAAAAGGGCAATATTGTTGACAAAGAAGAGTAGGAGGAAAGTTGTTACTGTATTATTAATGATAAAGGTTTGCAGGTCAAGCGGTGTTCCTTTTTTAATTAAAAAAGTAATCTGCCTTTCAGATACAAAAATGTGTGCAGTGTCGATTTATAGTGTTGACAAGAATATATAGACTTAAAAAAAAAAACAGCCTGGTCTCATGAACATTAAATGACCGTGGTACATTATGCAAAGATGAAATTACGTGCTAAATTACACGTTTGGCTGCAGTTTCCCAGTGAAATGTCCAGCAGAGGGCGCCTAAAGCAAGTGAAATGGTGTCATAATCGGACAAGGTTTTAAGGTGATTAATTGCAAAAAATACATGTTTATAAAATCATAATCAGCTGTTGTAGTCGTGATTTGTGTGAAAGTAAATAAAACGTACAGTTGTTGTAGTGCCTCTTGTTAATTTTTCTAGGAAATTTCAGCAAAATGTAGAACGCAGCATGTAAATGTAATTTTGCTAAAATGTAGTTACAGTTACGTTCATTCTATGAGATTAGTTTCAAAAAACACTACAAATCAAAGATAAGCTTATTTTGACCATCTACAGTATGTGTTATGACCTTTGTCAAAGTTTCACTTTTTTTTTTTACTTTGATTTAAATAAACTGAGATTCAACAGGGTCTTTCTCACCTTCTGTAACTCTGTGCTCTCTGGTGACTACTTTGACTGTTATTTCCTGTGTCTTATTCCAGTGCCTAAATCTGCACTTCTAAACTCCAGATGGCTAATCTGCAAATCTTAATGTGCTAAAAATGGATACAACTCCTTCGCAACATAGTGTCCTTAGCGTGGCGTGGCACCTTCCGCAAAGCATGAAAATCTAAGGTGAACACATGGACAGTATGGTTATCAAGTGATTTGACTCCAGGTTATTAGAATTAGCCTGGAAATACACTTTATGAAAGTATGTAAAGGCTGACATGGCAGCTTTGCAAACACATTGCAGTTGTGCTGTCCTGTTGTAGGCCAGCATATTCAACATGCTTTTATGCATTACTTTGGTGGTAACACATTTTAATAGAATTGAAACCTCCATAGTAAAGGGGTCAATAAAATTACCTTCAAATGTGTGTAGTGCGCTTCTAAAAGCTAGTATTAGTGTTCGTTAATCGTAATTAATCGAAGATTTTGAAAGCGTTGAAATGTGACCTGTCAAAATGCATTTATTTTCTTTTAAGGAAAGAAAATCGCAATATGTAACTTGTGTTACTATTGTGTTGCTTTATTAACATAATTTTCCAAACAAAGCCTTCCACAGTATAAAGATAGAAATGCACTAAAATAGCATTAATTCAAGTTCCATTAAACGTTTTCCTGAGTCTAAATGAGAGGTTTTATAATTGAAAGAACTAGTCCCCATAGGTTTGCATATTCATTGCAAAGTGCATTGAATCTCTTATTCCCTCATTCTCCACAATATTAATCTGCTGGCGGGCTGTGGCTATCCACTTTTGAAGTGGAGTACACATAATTCATGTTAGGCATCAAGCGCTGCTTTGAACTCCAAATGAAAAGTGTTGCAGACAGTGGCCTTGTTTGCAGTGGCATGATACCCATACTACTCTTACTGCTTCTTACACTTCTGTGTATAGCAGAAATAGTAAGAGTAGTATGGTAGTATGCCATTCAGAACATGGCCAGTGTCTTCTGCTTTTAGTGCGGACACTGCCAAGTTGTCCAGGAGAAATCCAAGAAGCTAGCCTACCACAGTGGGTACCTTTTAGATATTATGGGGCTTTTCCACTGCACGGTACAACTCGACTCTGCTTTCTTTTTTGGGGTTTTACACTGTGGATAGTACCTGGTACCTGATACTTTTTTTTTTTGTACCACCTCTGTTGAGGTTCCAAGCAAGCCTAACCAATACGAAATGTGACAAGAAATCACCGATTGGTTCGGGAGAATCGTCCGACACACGACCTCAACCCGCTAGTTTTAAAGTTAGCAACAGCGATAACAGTATAATTTGTTCACGCGTCTTTCGAATTGTGAAAAAAGAAATGGCTGTGCGCAAAACCATGCCGTGGTCCATAAACGAGGTGCAGATGGTCCACTCGTTAACAATGAGTGACACAAACAATTCTCTGAGGAAGTGTCTCAGATGTTGGCCGCATATGGCTACCACCGGACCTACCAACAGTGTAGGGAAAAGTTAAACAAACTTAAGTGACTACAGAACTATCAAGGAAAAGTGGAAGTGGTTCGACCAAATGGATGCTATCTAGACCGGCGAGCAATGGGAGGGAGTGTGCCCTGGACTGGCGTTGATTCACGATGGAGGATGGTATGTTTTGTTATGTTAACTCTATACTCTGCTTGAAAGCTTCACTTTCTTTAGTTGATCAGCTACTGGAAGCTTGTAAAACAACCAGGCCAATTTAACTGTCACACTTGTGTAAAATCACCGTGCACCAACTGCTTTATGCAGCACAATGAGCTAGTAGCTAACATCTAGCGGTCGTGTTATTGTTTTGGTCAGTTTGTGTCGTGTTTAATATGATTTCACGGCAGTAGAGGTGGAGTAACTATGACGATCAGCCTATAATCCCACCCACATTGAGGTGGCTCTAAACTGCAATGGAAATTCAAGATCAGAAAAGTAAAGCGAGTAGAGTTGAGGCGAGTCGAACTGTAACAAGCAGTGGAAAAGTGTCAATAGTTAAGACTTGGTGTGAGACGACCTTACAAATGCTGCTAAGTACTTGTTTTTTGTCACAAATCTCATCTGTGTTTTTGTAAGAAGTCCTTTCTCCATCACTTGTTCATTGATACAGAATCTGTTACGAATGGAGGCAGCGAAGCAGATGAGGAAATGCGGATCCAATCGCAGTTCAACTTTATTAAGTAAACAAACAGGCAAAACACAAAACACGGGAACAAAGGGAAAACCCTCAATGGGGAAATAAAACATAAAACTAGAAAACACGGGCAGGGAACACATACCAGGCTAACAACAACATTCAACGAACGACAAGGGGTGAACAAAAAGCAGGGCTTAAATACACAGTGAGTGATGACTGAATGAGATACAGGTGAAAACAATGAACAAAATGGCAGTGAAGATGGCAGATTCTGGGAAGTGTAGTTCTAAACAAGGACAAGTGAACACAAAGGCTAACCAAAAGACAAAAGTGAAAACTAAGGAATGCAAAGGTGGCAGACAAAGGGCAACAGTGAAACAAGACAAGGAATTCCTAACATAGCCCCCCCTCAAGGATCGGATTCCAGACGATCAACATAAAACAAAAAATGTCCATTGACTGGGGGGGGGCTTGTGGTGGGCAGACAGACCAAGGGGGGCAACGACGGGCAGACAGGCAGTCCAGGGGGCAACGAAGGGTAGACAGGAAGTTCAAGGGGGCACAGATGGCAGGCAGGAAGTCCAAGGGGGCACAGATGGCAAGCAGGAAGTCCAAGGGGGCACAGATGGCAGGCAGGAAGTTCAAGGGGGCACAAAGGGCAAGGACAGGTTCAGGTGGTCTGGGAGCTGGCCACCGGGCAAGGACAGGTTTGGGGAACCTGGGAGGAGGCCACAGGACGGGAACAGGGTCAGGAGGCCTGGGAGGAGGCCACAGGACAGGGACTGGGTCAGGGGGCCTGGGAAGAGGCCACAGGACGGGAACAGGGTCAGGAGGCCTGGGAGGAGGCCACAGGACAGGGACTGGGTCAGGAGGCCTGGGAGGAGGCCACAGGACAGGGACTGGGTCAGGAGGTCTGGGAGGAGGCCACAGGACAGGGACTGGGTCAGGGGGTCTTGGAAGAGGCCACAGGACGGGAACAGGGTCAGGAGGCCTGGGAGGAGGCCACAGGACAGGCACTGGGTCAGGAGGCATGGGAGGAGGCCACAGGACAGGGACCGGGTCAGGAGGCCTGGGGGAAGGCCACAGGACGGGAACAGGGTCAGGAGGCCTGGGAGGAGGCCACAAAGGCGGTGACCTGGAAGGCTCTGGCGGTGAAGCCGTAGGAGGCTCGGGAGGCGGAGCCGCAGGAGGCTTGGGAGGCAGAGCCGAGGGAGGCTCAGCTGAGGGAGGCTCTGGAGGCGGAGCTGAGGGAGGCTCAGAGGCCTCAGGGGGCGGAGCCGTGGGAGGCTCAGGAGGCAGAGCCGAGGGAGGAGGAACCATGGAAAGCTTGGGAGGCTCAGGGGGCGGAGCCGCAGGAGGCTCGGGAGGCTCAGCTGAGGGAGGCTCTGGAGGCGGAGCTGAGGGAGGCTCAGAGGCCTCAGGGGGCGGAGCCGTGGGAGGCTTAGGAGGCAGAGCCGAGGGAGGAGGAACCATGGAAAGCTCGGCAGGCTCAGGGGGCAGAGCCGTGGGAGGCTCAGGAGGCAGAGCAGAGGGAGGCTCGAGAGGTGGAGCCCTGGGAATCTCGGGAGGAGGAGCCCTGGCAGACTCGAGAGACTTGAGAGATGGAGCCCTGGGAGGCGGAGCCCTAGGAGGCTTGGGAGGAGGAGCCCTGGGTGGCTCGGGAGACTTGGGAGGAGGAGCCCTGGGTGGCTCGGGAGACTTGAGAGGCGGAGCCCTGGAAGGCTCGAGAGGCTTGAGAGGCGGAGCCCTGGGAGGCTCAAGAGACTTGAGGGGAGGAGCCCTGGGAGGCTCAAGAGACTTGAGGGGTGGAGCCCTGGGAGGCTCGAGAGGCTTGAGAGGCGGAGCACTGGGAGGTTCGAGAGGAGCCCTGGGAGGCTCGGGAGACTTGAGAGGCGGAGCCCTGGAAGGCTCAAGAGGAGCCCTGGAAGACTCGAGAGGCGGAGCCCTGGGAGGCTCGAGAGGCTTGAGAGGCGGAGCTCTGGAAAGCTCGGGAGGCTCGGAAGGCGGAGCTCTGGGAAGCTCGGGAGGCGGAGCTCTGGGAAGCTCGGGAGGCGGAGCTCTGGAAAGCTCGGGAGGCGGAGCTCTGGAAAGCTCGGGAGGCGGAGCTCTGGAAAGCTCAGGAAGCTCGGGAGGCGGAGCTCTGGAAAGCTCGGGAGGCGGCGCTCTGGAAAGCTCGGGAGGCGGAGCTCTGGAAAGCTCGGGAGGCGGAGCTCTGGGAGGCTCGGAACGCGGAGCTCTGGAAAGCTCGGGAGGCTCGGAAGGCGGAGCTCTGGAAAGCTCGGGAGGCGGAGCTCTGGGAAGCTCGGGAGGCTCGAGGGGCGCAGGCTCTAGGACGGGCATGACCATTGGCGCTGGCTTTTGGTCAGTCCAGGCTATTGGCATTAGCCCGGGAACGGTCGAGGCTACAGGCGCTGGCTCAGGGACGGTCGAGGCTACAGGCGCTGGCTCAGGGACGGTCGAGGCTACAGCTGCTGGCTCAAGGACGACCAAGGCGACAGGCACTGGCTCACTGACCTCTGAGGCGACAGGTACTGGCTCACTGACCTCTGAGGCGACAGGCTCTGGCTGGGTGACTGTGGTATGCGCTGGCTTGGGTTCGCTGACCGTGGCTGACGAGGGCTCTGGCTCGCAGACCGAGGCAGGCGAGGGTTCTGGCTCGCTGACCGTAGCTGACGAGGGCTCTGGCTCGCTGACCGTAGCTGACGAGGGCTCTGGCTCGCAGACCGGGGCAGGCTCTGGCTCTAGCTCGCTGACCGTAGCTGACGAGGGCTCTGGCTCGCAGACCGGGGCAGGCGTGGGCTCTGGCTCGCAGACCGGGGCAGGCGTGGGCTCTGGCTCGCTGACCGTGGCAGGCGGAGACTGGGGAGCAGAAGCCTTTCCTCTTCTCCTCCTCCGCCGGGCGGACGAAGCAGGCAACGCTGGCTCGTTGGCCGTGGTAGGCGTGAAGGGACGAACCACGGGCGAAGGGAGAGTTACCACTGTGGGAGGAGTGGCAGGGTTCTCCTCGATGACGCCCACAGTAAACGGTGAACCGCAGGCCAGCAGAGTCTCCTCCACGAGCGCGTGGAGCGTCCAGCCGCACGTTGCCTGTGGCAACCGCTCCTTGAGCGCACTGTTCAGGCTCGCCCGGAAAAACCCCACCAGGTCGGAGTCAGGGAATTCGGTGGCACTCGCAATCGTGAGGAAATCGCGGATGTGGTCCTCCACCAGACAATTTCCCTGACTAAGGCTGAGCAGCTGACAGCTCGCTTTTCGAACCGCTGGATCCATGTTTGGTTGTTCGTTCTGTTACGAATGGAGGCAGCGAAGCAGACGAGGAGATGCGGATCCAATCGCAGTTCAACTTTATTAAGTAAACAAACAGGCAAAACACAAAACACGGGAACAAAGGAAAAACCCTCAATGGGGAAATAAAACATAAAACTAGAAAATACGGGCAGGGAACACATACCAGGCTAACAACAACATTTAACGAACGACAAGGGGTGAACAAAAAGCAGGGCTTAAATACACAGTGAGTGATGACTGAATGAGATACAGGTGAAAACAATGAACAAAATGGCAGTGAAGATGGCAGGTGGATTCTGGGAAGTGTAGTTCTAAACAAGGACAAGTGAACACGAAGGCTAACCAAAAGACAAAAGTGAAAACTAAGGAATGCAAAGGTGGCAGACAAAGGGCAACTGTGAAACAAGACAAGGAATTCCTAACAGAATCACTGTTGTGTTTGTGGGATGTTTGAGTCTGTGTAATGTCGCTGGACACAGAACAAAGGTTCGCCCTATTCCAGCCAGTGTCACTGAGCTGAATAAAATGTCCGAATGTGAATTTTTTTATTTCTGCAAATTAATGCATAACCGTTAAAGACACTGAGAGTCAGAAAAAAAATATTTAAGATTGATTCCCAGTCCTATTTATGGAAAGCCTGATTTGAGATTACACCTCCAAACAAAAACAAGTTGTTTAAATATGTCAGTAAAATCTGTTAAAAACTTCAAAGGGTCTCTTGTTTTATTGATGAGGCTGTTCTAGACAGCCTCAGTTTTAAGGTCTCCAAAAATGTGATGCCAGTAGAGGCAAGGTTTTCAAGATCAGCGTTTGTCCTAGACTGCTTGCAGACAAAAGGTACACATACTAATGAGAGTTTGGAAACCAACAATATTGATGCTAATTTGAACAATCGCTGGGCGATAAGGCCAAAATTGTTATCACGATAATCTTTTTCATATTCTTCGATATTTATCACGATATACATTTACACATTGCACTTTCTTTATTCTATTTCAAAGTTGATGGAAGAAAAGAAGAAAAAATAAATTCTAAACAGTCAAAATAGTCTCTACAAATCTCTGTGGGATCTTTTACCAATTGTACCGTTTATCAATTCAAAATGAATGTTAAAAGATCATCTGTTTGTTCTGAAGCATAGATACAGCAGTCCAGTATTTGTTGGAATATTTTTACATTAAAATGAAATCTTTTTTTATATTTCTTTAGATTCAGATACCCAAGTATGGGGCATAGAGGCCCTTGTGACTGTGGAATGATGCTGAATGTGGGTTATGGGGTGTCCCGAGAGAAAATTTAAAAATGTAAAAAACATTTTGTATATTTTCATTAAAGTGAGAGACTAGTCTACCAACTAGTCATTTTAGTCTTTCCTTATCCATTCCAGACATCTAAATAATTTTCACAAAATTAGAACAGAAATCAATTTGTTTATTATTAAAGGCTCATAACATGCTGATTAATAAAGATACATTTAGAAGTGAAAAACGTTTTGGTCTAGAAGGTGCTTTGAATTGACGTTACCTCATGCGGCGCTTCATGTCTACACACATGCAGGGAAAAGAGGCAACTCGTGCGCAGCAGGACAGGGCAGAAATGATGCATGTTTGGTGCTAGAGAACAATATTCAAGATTACACCACAGAAAGATCAGAGCTGTTGTCCACATCACTGTTGTTCTGTCACGCTCGTCACTAGAGACAAATGAGAGGGTGCAACTGTTGTCATGAAGTCTTGCGGTGCAGATGGAATCAATCTATCTTAAAGATCCACATGATGTAGTCATAAGGATGGTTGAACACACCCATATCGCGTTTTCAGAAGTGTGTGACACGCTGTCGCTCCTAAACATAAGACAAAAGTAATTGAGTGTTTTGTCTGCGTGATCTAAATCACCAGTATTTTATAATAAAAGAAAAAAACATTCACATTGGCTACAATTTCTCCGGAAGTGACTTTCATCCTTTTGAACATCCGTGGAAACTCTGCTTTGTTCGCACATTGTTTTTTTCCACATAATTTACATTAGCAACTTGGATGGAAACATAGCTGATTTGTTGGACTGCACAACTGGTCATAGCTTTTGAAAATCTGTTCTCAAATGATGCATTACCAATTTAAAGTCTTTATTTTATTTTGACAAATTTCCTTTTTGCTAAAATGTTACATTTTGCATGGAAAAGTGTTTGTCATTTTGCCGCAACAAAGGCATCCATCTAGCGTGTGTTTACAAAAAAAAAAAAATGGAGCAGATGGATGCAAGCACTCAGGTGTGAGAATCCCTTAGAATGTCCACTGGTTGATATGCATTCAAGAAGACTTCCTGAACTGTCCATGACTTAAACATGGACCACTTACACTTATGTTTTCTATTCAATTACATTTATTCATTTGGCAGATGCTTTTATCCAAAGCGACTTACAAAAGAGGAAAACATAAGCGAATCATCTTAAGGAGACATTTGTACGAAAAGTGCCATTCTACAAAGCATTCCAAACAGATATAAGTGCATCAAATATATATAATTTTTTATTTTTTTTTGTGACTACTCTTTTCTTTTAATTCATCAATAGGCTGTTGGGTTTGTCTCCATGATGTGTTCACAGTGGCCTAGCTTCTCACCCCAGCACTTGATACTAATGCAGAGCGATCCAGGGTCATGTAAAAACGGCTAAAGGCACGACGCTCATGACTGTACTGGCTTACATGTTTGTGATGTTGTGTCCTCTATCAGGTTCTCTTTCTCTCTAATATGCATTTGTGTTCGTGTGAGATAAGAACATTGAGTACCTTGAGGTTTTTTACTCTGGTATCTACATCCTGTTAATGAGCTTGTGCAATAAGTGTTGCAAAACATTGCAGAAGAGTTAAAATCCTCTTATGCTTTCAAAATCGCATCATTCTGTGTTTCTAAGTGTTACCTAGATGATATGTGTGATTTATTTTAAAAGATGGGAAGTGATTGCTAGTAAAGGATTGTTTTTACCCAGCATCTAGTTTGCACAGGTTAGGTTTTAGTGCATCTGGTTGCAGCATAACTACATTTCTTTGTAGGAAAATCACACTCTGTATTGGGATTGCATGTCTGCATTAATGATAATGGTTTTAGGCTAAATGGTTATTTTAGGCTTATCGGGTCTCTTAGTTGGTGTTTGATTAGCTAGCTATTTTTCAGTTCCTATGAGAGTGCAAATGTTATGATGTCGCAAATGTGTTGTGGTTGTTTATGTGGTTGTGCAGTATGGCAATGAATATACCCAAAGCGCATGTTAAACAGCACGTTACATGGTGCCTAAAGGTCAGAAAAGTACTGATGGGGTTTTTTTTTTAATCAATGTTTTGCACAAATCTAGTTTCTTTATTTGATGTGTCTATTTTAATGACATTTAAAATTTTCACAATCCCTTGATTTACAGAACTGGAAAACACATTTTGAGGTGGTTAGTTACTTGGATGAATAGCTTGTTAGTTATAGTTGAAGTCAGAAGTTTACACACACATTAGCCAAATACATTTAAACTAATTTTCACAATTTCTGACATTTAATCATCAAAAACATTCCCTGTCTTAGGTTATTTAGGATCACTACTTTATTTTAAAATGTGAAACGTCAGAATAATAGTAGAGAGAATTATTTATTTCAGCTTTTATTCCTTTCACCACATTCCCAGTGGGTCAGAAGTTTACATACACATATTTGGTAGCATTGCCTTTAAATTGTTTAACTTGGGTCAAACGTTTTGGGTAGCGTTCCACAAACTTCTCACAATAAGTTGCTGGAATATTGGCCCATTTCTCCAGACAGAACTGGTGTAACTGAGTCAGGTTTGTAGGCTTCCTTGCTCGTTGGTTAGCTAGATACTTGGATGAATAATTCATTAGTTTGCTTGGTTATGTGTTTGGTTTGTTGCTTGGTTTTTATTTTGTTAATTGGTTGTTGTTGTTTTTTGTTTGCTTGGTTAGTTCATTAGCATAAGGCATACATTTTTCATAGGATCTGTGCTATGGCAATAATACATTTGTTGGTTTTATTTACATATTTATCGCCCTTTTGTTCAGTCACTTATCAACAGGACAGTATAGAGAGGAGAGAGTGATTGTGATTGGGGGGACCAGAAGGAATTGAATTGCTTGCATGAGCAACAATGTGCTTGACAACATGCACTAACCACAAGGCCATGACCCTGACAATATGTTGGCTACATTTGTAGAAAAGAGGAAATTTGAAGTGTAAGTAAAGTGAGTAGAACACTTCCAGAACATTCTGTCTCTGCCGCCCACCGTGTGACATGCTAGTGTGACACTGGCTCATTCCCAACTCATAGACACACACCTTCTATTCTGTGCATTACCTCACTGTTCTGGGCCATCTGTCCAAGAGCGGATTACACTCCACCTCTTATTAATGTACTGCTTCATAGGGGTGGGCGATATGACCAAAATCTTATGTCACGATATGAGAAATGTTATATCACAATAACGATACATATATTGTGATATAGTAATTTTCTTTTCTGGAAAACCAATAAAAATTGGTTAACATAATAAATAACCATATTTTCATGCCTATTTTTGGAAGATCTTTTTTCTCCTTATTTAGAATTTTACAAACCGTTAAAATTAAAATAAATACTAAGGTTTTAAATCAACCATACCATATTACTCAATTTCACATTATGCCACATTTTGGTGTATTTTGTTGACCAATATTATTATAAACTTTCCTCAAGAAACGTTTTGATCTTTTCAAAGCAACAAAGAAAATATTACATCATTTTAGTAAAAATATAATACACAACGAAAACAACACGTCTTGCAGAAAATTAATGTAAAATATATTTAAACACTTATTGCAATACAAATTATGAAATTAATACAGAACGTATCTTTTTGCTTTCATAAAATTCTTTAATTTGCTTCATTTTGAGGCAGTAAAACTGTTTGTTTTACCACAAGTGATTATCGTCACGTGGCGCAGTTTGCGGATTAAATTTTTCTAATCCGTGTCAGCTTTTGTGACCCTACACCACAGATGTCGCACCTGTTTTAACAATAATCTCCCCTTAATTTTCTTGACTTCTATTGATCATATCAGCAATATTCATCATGATGGAAGAGTACAGATGTGCGGTGTAGTCAAGTGCATCTCTCCGTGTTAAAGAGATGATCCAGTTGTTTGGATCGTAGTGACACTGTCCTGGCAGAGTGTGTCAGAACACATTGGACTGCTGCTATAGAGTGCTCCGATTCTGCCCACAAATTCAGAATTGCAAAAGAATCAGTAACTAGTTTGTGGGTTTGTCTGCGCCATCGTCTGATCTGCATAATTCCTCTAGTGAATCTGGCGTTAAACCAGTGCAAATTTTACTGTCTGCAACTCATTCCCCGCTCAAGCCTGGTTTCATTCTCACATGAAGCATGCCCACTGATAAATACGCTCGTGCTGCGCACATGGACATTTACATCACTACACGATAAATCTCTATCGCTTGACATTTTTATAAGGCCGCCATGATATATAGCATCATATCGCCCAGCTCTACTGCTTTACATATTCCTGTACACACTCACACAGACAGTTTTCATTGCTGTCGCTCTCTTGTACAAAAAGTTGGCGTAGTTGAATAGCCAGATGTAGTGACGGGGTGGAGAAATGATTTGTATGATGCTTTATTTGTGGTGAGTGAACAGCAGTTGATGATGTTCACAAATTAATTAATCGTGCTCTTCTAAAGGCATCAGTTATTTTTTAGCTGATACCGAGGAATTACATTGCAGCAATAATCCTTATTAGTATCGCTGTCATTCACAGCACAGATTATTTAATGGGTTTAAGGTGAGTAAGTTACTGTAACCTCTCCCAATGAATGAATATACAACCTCAAGTGTTTGTGTGTCTGTATGTTCACTATGCGCCTGTATGTTTGCTATGTCTATTTGCCATTCTTTTGAAAAGTGGGAAAATGCAGACTTTGTATTATTACTATTCAGAGATTTTCTACCAATCTTGCCATAATAGTTTCTGACTCTTTTGACCTGCTTGCAAAAGGCTGTGTACGGTTGTTACAAACCATGATTGACCACAGGCCATAATGGCATAATTATTCAAAATGATCAATCATTTGAAATGCATTGTTGCCGGGTCACTTGTAATAGTGACACGAGGTACCTAGAGAGCGTAGTGTTTTTTGTTTTTTTTTAATCTTGAGAAGAGCATGCTATGGATTGAACTGTGTCATTTCTCATACATAAATGAGCATATTCAGCATCGAGAACACCTACATTTGCTCCAAGGTAAATTAAAGTTATAGTTCACCCAAAAGTGAAAATTCTCTCATCCTTTACTCACTTCCTTTTGACACCCTTTCACTTGCATTGTCTGGACTACAAGAGCGGAGACATTCATCAAAGTCTTCATTTGTGCTCGGCAGGTGAAGGCAAGTCATACACATCTGGGATGGCATAAGGGTGAGTAAATGATGAGAATTTTAATATTTCAGTGAACTATCCCTTTAATATTTATTTACTATGACATGAAATAATACATAAATGCAATAGTAAATAGAGTTCACTGCATTGTGTTATGAGATGTTATTAGCAGTTCTGTTCACAAATGCTGCTGTTAACAGGTGTATAATCACCATCAAATGACTCTTCTCTTTTTATGTGACAGTGACGATAATTTTCCTCAATTCTGATTCGCAGTTTTCAATCAAATTACTGTGTAATTTAGCAATTTCTTGTACAAAAAGAATATCCATTATGTTTATGATAATATTTTCACCAAAACTGTGCCATTCACTGCAATATCCCTTCATTCCTATGGTGATTTCTGCAGAGCTGGTCAGAGTGAACAATAAACAATAACGACCATAAACAAGGGGGGAGGAGCTTAGCAAAGGGTCAATTAAGATATTATTTAAAATGAGCCATAGCTCTCAAACAGGGCTGAAATGATTAGTCGACGTTATCGACAACGTCGTCAATAAACAAATTGTCGACAATTTCCGTTGTTGAATAGTCTTTTTATCTAATTTAATGTAACATGAGATCATGTTAAAATCTACGTTGTGCGACTGTCCCGATCTGAGGGGGAGAGACTGAAACTGCATCTGACTGATGCACACTCTGGCTATGTTCAGACTGCAGGCAAATCAGTTTTTTTTTTTCTCTCCTCAAATCAGATCTTTTCAGGCAGACTGTCTGCACTATTAATTGCAAATTATCAAATCAGATTTGCGCTTCAGACATCACCAACCTATCTGCTTGGTAATGACATAGGCGTACCCATGTGACGATGCTTTCAAAACAGATGCGGGAAAAATGGAGGTGCATCATCTCGCTCTCCAAATAAGCACCCTGTCCAGTCGCGGTGCAGAACTCCTCCATTGCACAAGAAAAACTAGGCGAAGGAGACTGGTAAATATTGTGATGTTCTGTGCTGCAGTCACCGATCGCAGACATCATCGTTGTGTGTCGCATTAAGAGTGACACAAAAGACCAGCCAGAGCATCCGGAATAAGACTCATCTGAAAAAATCAGATTTCAATCACATTTGAAACCCCCACCCGATGTGGTTCGAATCAGATACAGAAAAATCAATTGAGGTTTTTTGCTGTCCAGACTATAAAGAACTCATCTGGATGCAATCTGGATATGCATAAAATCTGATTTTTAGTGGCAGTCTGAACCAGGCCTCTGAAAAAAACATTTTTGTTGAATATAATATTAAAAATACAAATATTTTTAAAATATCTAAAAATCCTTAAAAAGATGCATTCAAGTGAGAAGCAGCATATAAGATATTTATACTTGCTTTTAGAAAATGGATCTTGAATATAAATATATTTGTCTTTACTCACAGAAGTATAACCAAGTAAAAAATACACGGTGTGTGTGTGTGTGTGTGTGTGTGTGTGTGTGTGTGTGTGTATATACAAAATACACTTCCAGTATATTTAAGATACATTCTCTTAAAGCAAGTCTAAATATATTATATGCTGCTTCTCAATTAAACCTATCTTGTTAAGGATTTTTAGCCATTTTTAAATGGAAAACAAATATATGCAGTGAATTTCTTTACTGAAATAAACTTATAAAGTATTTTTCCCCCCTTTAATTCAGGGAATGTCATTTAGAGGTATTTTTAAAAGATTTCCTCTTTATTGTTGGTAAGCACATTTAATACAACCTTTTAAGTCGGGACACAAGCTGAATAATTGGTTAAGAGCTAATGATTAATCGTTGCAATAATGGCAAAATAGTCAAATAATCTTTAGATTAGTCGATTATCAAAATAATCGTTCGTTGCAGCCCTACTCTCAAATAATATTATGAATGGAATGCTAGCTCTCCAATAACCAACATACTGAATTTTAGCTAGAGAGCCGTCTTATGCATTCTGGATTAGCCAAATTGTTATTCAGACTAATTTCAGAGTCATAACCTGTTTTCGTGTGCCGTGTGAGAGTGATGCATAACAAAACCAGCTTTGGGTGGGAAAGGTCTGATTGCAGCCTGCGCTTGGTCAAAGTTGCAGTTACATCACACAGAGCGAGAGGGGTACCCGGAAGCTTTCTTTACTCTAAATCTCCTGATCGCCTACCAATCTACCTCTGCAATGCTGAGATGCCTTAAACCGCTTAGGATCTAATCTGGACCCTGGGCTCCAAGAAGAAAAATGTTCCGGGATTACAAAGACGAGGGGCTAAATTGTGTCATGTGACTATGGGAATGTTCCATCCCTCCGACTATTTCCGGAGACATAAGGATGAGGTGGGTCACTCATATACACATGAATGGGAGAAATTTCAATTGAGCTAATTAACCAAATTTTTTTTTTATTGTTGATTGGAAATGTTATTTGATTGTATTCGACTTACTGTTTTGGAGTTCAAGACCAGTTTCTTTTAGCTATGATTCTTTTGAAGGTGAAGTGTGTAATTTCTGTTACGTTTTAGTAGACAGTTCTATGCTAAAATAGTGTTGCACTGCTGCCACAGTATCCTACAACAGACTCGAGCTTCATACACTCTAAAAAATGCAGTGTTAAAAACAACACAATTTGGGTTATTTTGGCAACCAAAACCTCAAATATGGACAAACCCAGCGCTGGGTTGTTTTGACCCAGCATGTTGGGTTAATTTGTTGAACCCATCTATTGGTTAAAAATGACTGCACGGCTGGGTTAAAATTAACCCAATTGGGTTGGAAATTTACACCGATATCTTGGTCATTAAAACAACTTTAACACACAAAATGACAAGAGTAATACATGCTACAGTAATAATAAAATGGTAAACATTTATTGAAACCTTGAAATGTATACAATGTGCACAACTAGACAACAGTTTTCAGTGTGTTAAGTGCAATTACAGTGCAAATTAAGTGCAATTACAAAATTTCAATTCTTTAAAAAACAATTCATAACAGTTTTTTGCCCTTGTTCCTGGCTCTGCACTGACAAAACTCAATCAACATACAAAAAAATAAATTCAATGCTTAAGATGAAAACACTGTTTTGATGTGTAGAATGCAATAAATGCAAACATCTACAGCAATATAAGAAGTTTAGACAGCTCTTTTGTAGGGGATTCAGTTCCAGGAAATCCATACACCACAATATGTAAAATTTCCCACACTGGGGAACACTGTTTGGAGAAATTGACACCTAAGGTGTAGAATGCCAAACATCAAGTGGCCAAAGCAGGAAGTGGTATTTGAACATAAAGAGCATGTGAGCTTCAGTTTCTGGGTGAAATGTCCACAGAAGGGTGACAAAAGCGAGTTTTAAAGCATATTGTTTTAAGTTGTCTATGTAATGCGTGATGTAGTACAATAATGTGATGCTGCTGAGCCAGCAGTCATTATGTTGCACCACAGGAAAAGGTAAATGTACATGAACTAATGAAAAATTTCTGATGGGAGATGCCACTTGACTGTAACTCTGCAGAATGGGGTAGATGTCAGGGTACTCGAAAATTAGGTATCAACATATCGACAGCCAGTGTGATCATTTTGGTCTGAATTGGAACTGCATCTCCAGCACCCCCACCCCCCACACACACATCTAATGTAACAGCCTTATTAATGACATCATTGATGTTTCAGTAAACAATTATTGGGCTATCAATTGTATTTAATACAGAAAGCTGTTTTTCGTGCAATTATGTTTGATCGCAATGTGAGACAAAAAAATTTGAATTGTAGCATAAAGGGGCTTTATTTTGAATCTGAAATAACAATGTTCAACCCTAATGTCACAGATCGCTCCCCAGTGTGTGTGCTCTGGAAATCAGATGATAAAACAACTCTGAATATTAAGTCCCAATGACTGCATCTCCAAGAGCTCATTTGCAATTTAAATGAATTTCATGTGATGTTTTCATTCACTGGTATTGTTTGACCATGTCTTTTTCTGGTAAGCTAAATGCTGTATGTTTATGGTTTGGTCTCTCTCAGACATTATTTTATATCAGTCCAGACCAGTTCAGCTGGTGTATATTTGGAGGTGGATTAATGTAGAATTTGTCAGGAGACAGTGTTGATTACTGTATTCAAGATGGAGCTGAATGCAGCTTTAAATACACAAGTTTGTTTTAACAGCAAACTATGAATCCTAGTTCTTGCTCTAAAATACTAATTGATTACTGTTTCTCTGTGTATAACAAAAGGCGGGATGTGATGACTGAATCATGGGATTAAGTGGCTAATGTTTAATGGTGTCTGTTTGCATCGAATTCTGTTAGCAGGATGTAATTTATTTGTCAAAAACAACCCACGGGACCAGTCACTCCGAACTGCTAATGAACTGCCTCAGAATGAGTCAGAATTCCGATCTGTACAATTTATGGGTACATCTCACAAAATATACCCACAGTGACTGCCTAGAGAGCAGCAAACACTAGTTGGCATTGTCACTTCTGGTTGCAGGATTACAGAAGCAAAAATAGTGTGCACTGTAAGTCAATGTTTATTTATAGTGTATGCTTGGGTCCATACTGAAAGAGACACATCCTGACCTTAGAATGATACATTGACATTTTTAGCAGCTGTTAATGCTGCGGATGAGAATTATACCTCAAATGCTGCTTGTTAAAGAGAGATGTGCTATTGTGTTTTTCATAAGCGATCAGACTTGTAGTTTTTGCTTGACGTATGATAAAACATGTTTTTTTCAAAATACCATAGACCAATATATGGCTCGGGTCCCTCCAATTTAAATGTCAAAATATCATAGACCCTTTTTACTTTGGCCAACACCTGGCAATCACCCTGAACACCCAAGTAACCATCTACAAACACTCTATAGACCATTTCAAGGACGTTAACAATAACAAAGGAATTAGAACACTACTGCGCATGTCTGGACCTGAATCATTTCCGACTCATGCATGCTTTCAGAGTCTAGCTAAAATGGAACAAAAAAGATATGTGAAAAAATTAAAATAAACTGGGGAAAGCATTACTGGATCATTTAAATGAGACACATTTTCACAAATAACATCAAATATATATAAATGGATATTTCACTTAAAACAAAGTAGTGATCTAACTGACCTAAGACAGGGAATGTTTTCTATGATGAAATGTCAGAAATTGTGATTCAAACTGTGTTTAAATGTATTTGGCTAAGGTGTAAAACTTCTGGCTTTTTGTATGTGTGTGTATATATGGGTGGATGTGTGTGTGTGTGTGTGTGTGTGTGTGTGTGTGTGTGTGTGTGTGTGTGATATATATATATATATATATATATATATATATATATATATATATAAATGGATAGATGTTTTCTTTTTTTGTTGTTTTTTTACAATGTATATATTACATTTTGAGAATTATTACATTATGAACATTTTATTACATTATTAATGTAATGCTTAATACATTATTTGCAGTTATTTCATTATGAGTTGCTATGGCATATGACTTGCAGACAAGGTAATTATATACATTATATACATTTACATTTATGCATTTGGCAGATACTTTTATCCAACCGACTTACAGTGCACTTATTACAGGGACAATCCCCCCGGAGCAACCTGGAGTTAAGTGCCTTGCTCAAAGACACAATGATGGTGGCTGTGGGGATCGAACCAGTGACCTTCTGATTACCAGTTATGTGCTGTAGCCCACTACACCACCACCACTCCTATAAATAAAATCTTAATTTTTTTTTTATATAAAATTTGTATTAAAAATATATATATACACTTGTGTCTTTCATTTACACTAGCTTCTATACTACTCCAGCTACTCTGAGAACTTGGCAGTGCAATACTGCAGATATTGTTGTCTTTTGTATGACTAAGTTCTTGTTTTGTTCCTCATTTGTAAGTTGCTTTTAGATAAAAGTGTGGTAAATGTAAACGACTTCTGCAGCTTCATTCAATTTTATAGGGGCAATCTATAGTCACTTTTAGAGCCCATAAAGTAATACTTTGAAAATACTCTCACTTCATCGCAAAGGTTCATGAATCCATTTGTGGTTGTTTTTTAGCAAAGCTAAACACATAAATGTCTGTTAGTTCCAGGCATCCAGGGAGCATCCAGCCACTGAACAATATGGTCCAAATATTTATTACATTCCTTTACATTCGGTATTAATGTTAGTAACATTAAAGTCACTATGAATGAATTGCCTAACGCTGTTGTTTTGAATTAATTTGATAACTACTCGTAAATGTTCAAGGGACAAAAAACGTATGAATAACCTTTTGAAATTGTCTATAAACATCTTGGAACACCTTAGCAACCACATAGCAATGCTCTGGCAACCACCTGGCAAGTTTTGCACAGACAAGCACGTGTGTTTTCTTAATGTAATGTTAAAATCTTGATTTTTAGTGTCTTGAGGGTCACTGGTTGCTGGAAGTAGTTATGTACTTTGATTAAATCAAATATTTGGTTGTAGATTCAACTGCTGCTAAAAGGAAAGGATTGCTCTGATGTTTGGTAACAGTCCTGTGAATGCTTATTTAGAATCATGCACTGTCATGTCCAAGGCAAGGTTGGTAACAATCACTAAAATAAAGTCATCACCATTGTAAATGAGGATTGACAAAGAGGTTTCACAAGTACTATGTTTACCCAGAGGCTTAATGGAATGATTTTATGGAAAACAAAAACCGCTTTGGTTTATTATGAAATTCTGTTTGGGTCTTAATGGTAAGAACTAAGGTGAATGTTAACATGTAAGGACATATGTAATCACCTGGTTAAGTCTTGTGTAATCTGCTAGAATGTTCTCTGACTTTACGTTAAGGCTGCACATTTAATCATAATAAAATTTAAATCGCAATATGTCCTTGCACTTTTTCTACATTTCTACTACGTTTAAACTAAATTTAATTCAGTTTGTCTACATACTGTGGTCAAGGACCAAATTAGCATAATATGCATTGCGTGCGAGACGTAATGGCACTTGACTGTTTATTTCCACTTATACTGTGACATACAGTATATACTTTTATTTTTGACATATATAGTTTATTGGCCATGTGTGCCCAAACATGGTCCTCTAATGGTGGTATCATGTGCTAGTTTGTAGTATTTTGCATACCTTATTAAAAATGTGAAATGCTGTTACAGTTTTACTTAATGCCCATTTGTGCTTTTAGCACTGATGTCCAAGCTGCAGCAAAATTATATCGGAAATGTTTATTGTATCCAGTGTGGTCTATAATGCCTGGAGAGTGCTATCTGTTAGCATTCCCTTTCATCGTAATATCAGTTAATATGTGAAAACAACTTTAATTTTGGACCTATTTGTGAAGTCCTGCTTGCTTGCATGCGTGCTGCCTACATTATACTAAACGGATGGGTGATTCTCATGAAACCTGTCAAAGAAATGTCCTGGTCATAGACCTTATGTACAGCCGTGCCATCTTTGATTTTTAAGGGGAATAACAATGAGGCTTTGAGGGATAGATGTAGAGCCTCTTCAATGGGTTTTCCTGTTGTTTAAAGTGTTTTTGGACCATTCTGTTGATTTAAAATATTTACATTTCTTTCCAAGAAATTTCATTGGACAAAAAACTCCAGACAACATGAGTTGTGGAAAATTAGATGCAATCAAGGAGATTTATGCAGCTTTTTACAGTGCATTTAATTGAAGACACTGTAAATCTATCCCTCGTATCCTCAAAGATGGTGAAATGGTCTATGTTGTTAACCCCAAATTACTAAAAATCAAAAATGAAATTGTATTTTGCATTAAAACAATTGTTGGCTACATTTAAAACCATTAAGATTTTCTGCATTGTGACATTTACAGGAGAGTTAAGCACATTTTACCCCTCAAATCTTATACAGCGCAACAGTGCCGGCCCACTTTTTTAAACCACCTGGGTTCCGGAAGTAATTTTTCATGAAATTATTTAAAGACTTATAAGCCATAAACCAAACCAGCCAGCTCTAAGGGGAATCATTCACAACATTACAAACTTTGTTTTAAAATGTGCGTAACTGTCATGAAAATAATGCCACAATGTAATGTGACAATATTTCTTTTAATTTTGGTGTAAACTAGGACCAGGACACAACCATAGCTGATTAATCATCACATACGTTGTTGTCAAAATAAATAAATAATAATTTCTTAATGTAGTAAAATGTGTTTCTTTTTTTCCCCACAGACTACCTATGCGGCCCAGAAGACAATGTTTACAATATTGACTTCACGAGGTTCAAGATCAGGGACATGGAGACAGGGACAGTGCTGTTTGAGATCACCAAACCTCCAGCCACAGGTGAGTTTGAACACTGGTTATTATGACCCTGATACACAGCTCTTCCTATTGCTTAGTCATTGTGATGTGTGCACAATCAAACATTTAAAGTTTCGAAGGCATACTCATAAGATAGGTACCACTAGAAACATGTCCAAATTTCACCCTACAAAGAAAAACTATCCATGTTTGAGTGTGTGGTCACAAATATGATGAATTAGTAATGTGGCATTGAAGTGATATGTGATATGCCATCATATCAAATTTTTGTCCTTATAAAGGTGTGTGTTGCCTTGAGGTTTATATTATAGGCAATGATGACCCTCATGTTTCTTGGCATTTGACTTGCAAAAATGTTTCACGCTAACTTCCCTTTCAGGTACAGTGGACATAATTTTTAAGCATTTGTTCTTCCCTATTATTTGTTTTTACTTGATGAAACGCATGAAAATGTCCTCTCTTTAAATGCGTGATTTTAATTCTAATCCGGCACATACACCTCAATGATGTAATCCGTATGATTCTTGTGATGTTTACCTTTAATAAAGGTGGGGATAAAAGAGATGTTGATCCAAACGCTGGGCGATTTGTACGGTATCAGTTCACGCCGGCTTTCTTACGGCTGCGTCAAGTAGGTGCCACGTAAGTACAATCTTAAATCAGTGAGAGAATGTGTTGCCTTTTAATGTATCTACATTTCAGATACAGCCATTTCAGGTTGATTTGTTTTTACTGTTAGAAATTTTAAACATTTTAAATTAGAGCGAAGTTGCTAAAATGAGTCCTTGTGGAATATGAGTATATAATTGCACAATTACAAAGTGTTACTACTGTTATCAAGTCATATCATATTGTTCTTTATTGCAAAGAGATTAGAAATAGCAGCGAATATAAGAACAGACAGCTGATACTCATTAGTTGAGCAGTATTATTTTCCAGTAGAATAGTCTTTTGCTTATTGAGGTCAGATAAAATAATCTAAATGGACTGTTGTTAGAATGTCCCTTGTATAATTAACAGCATTAGCTGGGAGAGAATTTCTTTCATATGTAAAAGTGACGTTATGGCTGAAATATGCCCATATGAATCAATATTGAATCGCTTGTGAATAAGAATCTAAACGAATTGGGAAATCTGTACCAATACTCAGCCCTAGCATTGACCCTAAATCTTGTGACCAAACATCTTTGATCTCAATGCCACCATATTTGATTTAAGAGATACAGCCAAGGCAAATTTTCTTAGTGAATAAAGACTAACCTTTGTGTAAGGAACAGACATTTATTATATGACTTCAGAAGACTTGGGATAATGGCGCAATAGTCTTTTAGACTTTTAATGATAATTAAAATTAGATTATATGATAAAGAGCAACCAGGATTTTCTTAAATTTGCCTCATGTTCCACAGAAGAGAATAGGATGGGTTTAGATGACATGTTGGCAAGAAAGCATTGATAGCGTTTCCATTTTTGTGTAAACTACACCTTTATTTTAAGCTTTGGTAGATATGGCTGCCAAACAGTTATCTAAACTGCCCAAGAGAAAGGACTATGGAAAAATATATACTGCGTGTTTGTGCTTCCATGAAAACACCCATTGGAAGAACCTTCCAAATCTTCTCTGCCTTGTTTTTCCCTCTGTAGCGTTGAATTCACAGTGGGGGACATTCCTATCAATAACTTCCGGATGATTGAGAGGCACTACTTCCGTGAACAGCTGCTGAAAAGCTTTGACTTTGAGTTTGGCTTCTGCATTCCCAGCAGCAAGAACACCTGCGAGCACATCTATGAGTTCCCTCCACTCTCCGAGGATCTCAGTAAGTGTCATTAGCTTTATTGGGCTGGGAAATTCCAACAATGAACCCTGAAAATGTAAGCGGTGTCAGGTGTTTAGATGTAATCATCTAAAGCATGTTTCTATGAAGAGTATTGCAGATGTTGTTTGTCAGCTCATTTGCTATTCCCATTTATTTCCAGGAGAATATTTTAAGACGTGTGCAATTCAAGTGTTTTCAAAGATGTCTAGATTTAATTTCCTCTACATATTTGTAGAGGAAATTAAATCTAGACATCTTTGAAAACACTTGAATTGCACACGTCTTAAAATATGTAGTTAAAATTAAGGGTTTATTTTGGAGCTGTAGTGCAGCAGTCAGGGCATGAGCTCTTGACGCATCAAAGCCATCATGCTCAAAAGGCACAATTTACCGGTACTTATAAAGTATCGCAATACCAAAACAAAATATAATATTATGATATCATCATGTTGCTAATTTCGATTAATCTTAATTTTTCAGTAATTTAATTAAAGTTACTTCTGATGTAATTGCATTAAATATTTTATAAAATATAGAACAATTCTTTATAAAACAATAGTACATTTTAAAATAGAAATTACGTTACAATATGTTTTCTAATTTAATGCTTCTCTCTTTAAATTCTTTGGCCAGTTCATGAATTATTTTATTTTATGTGATATTTTTGATAGTCTGTCCTTGTATTTTTTATCTGGTCGAGGTTGATAAGGCTTTTAAAAAGTAATTAGTAATAAGTAATGCAATTCATTTTCAGACAGAGTAATAAGTACAGTAATCTAATTTCAGTGTAGAAGATGTAATTAGTAAATAATATATTACTTTTTAGAGTAACTTACCCAAAACTGCACAAATGCAAGTGCATGTTGTGATTCAGCCATAGCAGCCTTGTGCCACAGGTAATCAGATTTTTTTTTCCATTAAGGTTTTCATTGATACTGTGAAGCTGGCTCTGTTGTGTAGCATTTTAATTTACCAAAAATAAAATGTTAATTATTTGATTTATTATATATATTGTAAAAACATATATATAATATTTTGTTAATTAAAATTGATACATACAGCTTTAATAATAAAAAAGCTAGCTATGTTGTGTACCATTTTAATTGACCAAAAATAAAATTGCAATTCTTTTGTAAATTAAAATACTACAGAACAGCGCTAGCTTTTTAAATGTATTTATTATTAAAGCTGTATGTTTAGATTTGATTAAATACCATTTAATTAAAACATTTAACATGGAATCCACAAAAAAAAAGAGATGGAAAATGCATAATTTGTAACTGTGATACTTTATGCAATTCATTTATTCAATAAATTTTCTGTGTAATTTCATAATAAATCTGAGGCTTTTTATTTGTTGATTATAGTATCGAGTTAGTATCGATACCGAGGTACCAGGGCTGGTACCGAAGCCAAAATGTTGGTACCAGAGCAACCCTACATGGTACAACCCTCTTGGATAAGTTGCATCATTAAATTCATCACCTCTAAAGTACAGCAGCTACAGCCATGCACATGTATTAGTAAGGTTGAGTATTTTTTTCACCACTGTGTATGTTTTGTTTTTTTGGTTTGGGTGGGGGGAGAGGTTGTTTGGTTTTTAATTAGTTACGTTTTGTTAGTTTGTTTGGTTCTTGAATTGTGATTTACGCATCTGGTGGACGACATGGTGCTGAAACAATTGTTTTCAATAAAAGTATGCACACCTCTGCCGCTGCTCTGTAGCTCTCGGCGGCACAGAGCTACGAATCCGGATGCTGCTCAAATTTCTGCTGCACCATGTTGCGCAACTCTCATAGTTTTCCATTAAATTCAATCCAAATTATCAAATGACAAAAATGATTTACTCACTGGATTATATTGTGTATGCATCTTTCATATAGCCTACACAATGTATTGCCAGCAACAAGTATGCCTTTGTGTGGTTTAACAGCTTGAATGAAATTAAACCCATTCCATGCTACAGATATAGAAATTCCATAACTTTACCATTTCTAATTGTTCAGTTTGCACAGTTACACCAGTTTCATTCACTAATTGCAAACAAACTCATCAACATCTCTTTGTTTATTCTTGCAGTACAAAAACATTCGTAACTTTTGTGTGTATCTGCACTGCACCTGCCACCTGCACCGCATCGGTGGCAGACAGGACACACAAAAGTTACCAAGGTTTTTCCCTTCAAGAATGAACAATGCTACTGTAAATAACCTATGTCCTTTGATGATGATGATGATGATGATGATGATGATGATGATGATGATTTGGGTTGAATTTAATGGAAAATATGTGAGCAGACATTTGAGCAACCTCCAGAGTTGTAGCTGGGTGCTGCTGACAGATGCCGTGCGGCGGTTTGCGTTCCTTCATTAAAAACAATTGTTTTGAATTTTAGAACAGGCCATGTCATCAGCCAGACTCACCCGGTGTGGGACCCCTTTTAGTTTTCACTGTTTGAGCATTTTGTGCCATATGTGGTGCATTTTTATGATGTCAAGTTAAAAATAGTTCAACTTTTAAAAATATGCCTTGAATCCCCTGCATTTTGTTCCATCCAGTTGTTTTTAAACGCTAGATAAGAGATGTATCCGAAATCGCTCACTTGTTCACTCATTCACTATTTCCTATATAGTTGATGTCTGTGAGTGCACTATATCAGGCAAGAAGTGAACCAAATTAGTGAGTGAATTCAGGAGCATCAGAGAGAGAGAGCGCTGGAGATGATGCAGAAACAACATCACACATGTACTTTTATCTTACATATAGGATAATAATAGTAATCATATTAACAACAATAAGAGTACTTGTTATTCTTATGGTGTGTATATATACAATAAATCTTCATTCTGTTTGTCAGGTTTAATATATATTTTCATAATGATAATACTGCCAACAAGAATAAAAGCATTTGTACAAGCGTACATTCTTGTATTTATAATTTTCTATTTTAGCATCTTGACGCTCTCCCATCCAAACTCTGCAGCATTCTGAGCAGCAATAAGAGATGGCATGTGCACCTTCATGCAACTAATTCATTACTAAAGTTATTAATAACATCCATTGATTGTTAGATGAATACATACATGTGATAACAAAGTTTCAAATATATTCTATATAAATAAATCATAAATTGTTCAATTTATCTGTATTATTTTGGATCGCTATATATTATTATATTTTTATCAAGTATTTTTATATCAAAACGTAAAACACTACAGCCAGCTTGAAATATAACATTGCTGTTATGGTGTAAGCTATGGTGTCCAGACTCATCCAATAGGTCTCTCAGGTTTGGTCCTCTAACACCTCAGTTTGCACCCAATGTGCGTAACCTGGTGTTATTTTTGACAAAGGTATGCAGTACGATAAACAGATTAGTGCAGTTGTGAAGGCGAGCTTTTACCAGTTAAGGCTCCTGAGTAAGGTCAAACCATTTCTGTCCAGAGCTGACCTTGAAAAAGCCATTCATGCCTTCATCAGTTCGAGGATAGACTACTGCAATGCCCTCTACATTGGATTGAATCAATCACTTCTCAATAGGCTTCAACTGGTACAAAACGCAGCAGCACGTCTCCTCTGCAATGCCACCAAACGCTCACATATCACCCCGATCCTCCGCTCGCTCCACTGGCTCCCGGTGCGGTTTAGGGTGGAGTATAAGGTCCTGCTGTTCGTGTTCAAGGCCATTAACGGTTTGGCCCGGCCTATCTCACAGAATTTCTAACGGTCCACCAACCAGCCAGAACCTTGCGCTCCTCTGAACACACCTCTCTGGTGATTCCAAAGTCTAAATATAAAAAGTTTGGAGGTCGGTCATTTGCCGTCCAGGGCCCAAAACTGTGGAACGCACTTCAACCACACTTACGAAGTATCACCATGTTGAGTGTTTTTAAATCGCAGTTGAAAACACATCTATTTAGACAAGCTTTTAACACGTAGCCTCCGACTTGACTCGATTGCTATTTTTATGTACACTTATGTTTTTTATATACTGTTGTCTATTGATGTTTTTACTGGAAAGCGCCTTGTGCACCTTTTGGCTGTTGTAAGGCGCTCTACAAATAAAATTTGATTGATTGATTGATAAGCTGTAAACTGGCATCTCTCGCACTCCTTGTGTCTCTCACTACCCCCTCGCTCTCTCCCTGCATGTCAGTCCTCCCTGTGATTGATTGTGTGGCACTCTAATTCAGAGTGCATTGTGGGTAAGAATGAATGAACTGATGTAGGGAATGATTGGACACCACTACAAAATGGCTGACACCCAAAATAGTGCAATATGTAGTGGATAGGGAGCGATTTTTGACACTGCATATATCTTTTTAAATGCACTGTAAGACACATGTCCACTTGGGGTCAAATGAACCCACAACCAGCATAATTATACAGGGCATCCTTAAGATCAATTAGTCATTTAGACAACCAGCAAAGAAGTCTATTTTGAAAACCGGTAGTTTTACACATCTCTATCACATGGATGATGCAGATTTGAGTCTGGTTTACAAGTGTCCGATCCAATTCCCTCTCTAAATTCCAAATACTTTACTTTCCCTTTTCACTGCAGCTCTTATAACGAGGGAAAAAGGTCCCATAATAAAAAAGAACATTGCGAGTAGGTTTGTAACGGTATGAGATTTTCACGGTATGATAACCGTCTCAGAAAATATCACGGTATTACACAATTACTATTATCAGTGAAAACCGAAGTGTTATTTATATATTTATTTATTTTTGAGTAAACACTTTATTATAATTGAAACCATTTATTTTATTGAAGTGTGTGTAAAAAAAAGTCTCCCTTTTGAAAATAATATAAATAGAAAAAATAAGAAAGCTAACAGAATTATAATAATAAACAGAATTATAAACATGATAAAAAATAGCATGTAACTATAACATCCTATATTCTAAAGCATGTTAGTTTATATGTTAAACTAACAGATAAATGAAAAATAACATCAGCTGTGTGAGCTTTTGAAGTAATGTCCAATGATTATTAACAGTTAAACATATACTGTAGGTGCGTGACAGTGAGGCCAGACTGCCTTGTCTGTCCCTTTAACTCAGTGGTTCTCAACTGGTTTTGCTTCAGGACAGATTTTACATTAGAAATCAAGTGTCGACATGCCATAGATTAAACATAACCTGTATTTAATGTATCCTGGGTTGCATTTCCTTTTATGTTGCGTAGTTTTGTTCATGGTTTTCCAGTTCAAGGACATGCATCAAGTGACATTATTTTTGTTGTTGATGTCAATAACAGAATCTACAGGAAGTTGTCTCTCCCCCTTTTAAAAATTGAAGAGCAGATTTACTTATATGAGCCCATTATTATCCCGTTTGTTACCTAATATTACATATTTATACACATATTACACAGAAGGAAAGGGTCCTCGTTACCATGGTTAATGTGCTAGTCTTAAATAATATTAATAATAATAATAATAAATTAATGTATTTATGAAAAATAAATACTAGCTGAAACACATTTTAAAACTTTAACTAAAACTGCCACTGTTGATATAAAATGAGGTCTAATAGATTCTACTTTTAGATTATTTCACATGAATCTGAAACATTTTGTCAAAATATAAGTTACTTTTAAATTTGTAAAGGTGATGTGTGTAATTATTAATGTTTGTAACTATTTTGGTAAAGGGGCCACATCAGGCTTTAAGTAGTGCATAGGGGCCACATTTTATTGCTTTTGAGATACAATGTTCTGCATTGATTTGGTTTTTGTATCTTTTAAGCCCAGAAATAGTTTGTACTCAATTTTCTGAAGTGTATCTGTGACTAATGGGACTATTCTGCAATTGCCTAAAATATTGTATTGCTCTACAAAGATAGATACTTTTCTATCAGGCATTAAAAAACTGAATAAAGGCTGAGCTTATACATTTATTTTGCCATCTCTACTTCCCTGTTAATTTATTATTCAATTTAACAATCTCTACATCGGGGGTCTGTTATAATAAAAATAAAAATACATTTATAGAACGTTTCATGTTTGTCGCAAAGCGGGCGAGTTTACTTATTTTTTTTCTAAAACTTTACCCATTTACATGCTAAAAGGGTGATGATGCGGGGTCTCCTCGATGTATTGACTTTCAGCACACAACTGAATAACACAGACTGCATGACTATGATAAATGATTACTGCAAGAGTTAGATTAAAATACAGGTTTGAAGGGACTTCAGCATTTCTAAATTGCACAAATAATAAATACATATACATATTTGTCTCTGGCTTGCATGTCAGTGATTACTCCTCCGTGTGTCAATGATGCCGAGATCTACTTTTATATTTAATTTAATCAACGAGAAGGTTTACCTGCAAAATTAGTAGCACCAAACATTACAAGCAGCCTCAAGATTGGACACGGAGTAGTCGTTTAACACTTTTCCTTGAGCAGAATATTGCACTACAGATCGCCAAGTTTGTTCAAAGGAGAAACCGAGAGACAGAAAATGTGCACTCGCATATATGGTTGCCAGATTTCACAATATAAGTATTACATTAGGCGGAATATTTCCAATTTGCACAAGTATAAATCTCAAACTGGTGGCGTTTCGTCTCTTATCTGGCAACCCTGAGCATGTTAAACGCTTGTGGAGACACGTTAGGTCCCAATGCAAGTTAACTGAAATATCCAATAAAAAATAAAAACGCTTTTACGATAAATGAGCCGCGGGCCACATTAAACCATGTGGAGGGCCTAATCCAGCCTGCGGGCCATAAATTGCCCATGTCTGCTTAAGATGTTTGCGAGATTATCATTAAATCTGCGTCGGCACTCCTAAATAGTCTATCACTTGGGCAGCCGCTGAAATATCTTCAATGGGAGAACCATGGCATTAACCAGCGAATAGACCAGTTGCGAAACACTGCTTTAACTCTCTCTCACACACACACTCATGTCAGACCCCCTCGCCTCGCATCTCTCTGACGTTTTCTCTGCTGCGTGTGTCTGTGTGTGTGTCGCAAGTTGACGAGTCTGACAGGCAGACAAGGAGGAAAGGAGATGCGCATGTGAGATTCTCCTTCTGGTTGCATTTTTTTCTCAATACCGTAGAAAAGCAAATGTACGTGGTATGATACCCGTCAATTTTCAAACCGTGGTATACCGTGAAACCGGTATACCGCTGCAACCCTAATTGTGAAAAGAAAACTAATTTAAATAGTTTTAGTTTAATTGTTTATCTTGGAATCATATTGACAAGAATTCATTTTTAGAAGACATGTAAAACTTAGAACTTGGTTGTTGTGAAAACATACAAATTTGAGACTTTAATCTTTAATTAGTCTTCATTGTTTTGTATAACACAGCAAAAAACTTTCTCTCTTTGTCAGTTACAAAAAACAGGATAGTTCACCCAAAAATGACAATTATAATCATTCATTCACCCTTTTCTTCTATTATTTTCAGTACGTGAGATGATCCTACATCCCTATGAGACGCAGTCTGACAGTTTCTACTTTGTGGACAACAAGCTGGTAATGCACAACAAAGCAGATTACTCTTACAGCGGAGGCCCTTAAGACACCAGGGGGTGGAGCCTGAAGCAGAGAGTTTGACTGACAGACCTATGAACCAATCAGACATCTTTCTCCACTAGTCATGCCCTCCTTGATACAATGTCATAAACCACTGCCTACAGTGCTCATTGCCTGTTTTCATAAGATCTAGAGAGTCGAACTTTCACAAGGTCTTGTCCGATACATACATATCCTATTCTGATTTCCACACTGCCATTTGTTCACAGTACATCAGCAAATATAGCTATTTAAATGTCTATTTTTACGCCCTCAAGTGAGCAAATGAAAATAAGGTTACATGTTTTGTATGGGCAAAGCACTGTGATGTGAATGGTTCTTGAGTGTATGTGGATTTTGATTTCAGTAATTTTGTGTGCGTGTTGTGGACAGTGCTCACAATTTAAGACCGATAAAATCATTTTGTATTGCTGATGTCAAATATTTATTTCCCCATCAGAATAAGCTACATACCTGTATATCATATTTCATACTTATGAACTTTGCAACCTAAATAGAACATTATTTTATGGTAAAATACAATCAATAGATTTGTGTTGCATTAGATATATTTTGATACCTGAACAAAGTTGAAACTTGCTTAATTTTGAGATGTTGATATTTGTGTGTATAAAAAAAACAGCAAAAAAAAAAAATGAATTGTAATAGTTGAAGATCAGTTAAAGGTGCACAACTGACATGGATTTACAGTGGTGTGCAGTTTGGTCTACTGGATTCACTTAACGTAATAAAAACCTTTGCTTTCAAAGGTCTGCATAAAGTTCTTGATGACATGTGGAAAGATGCTGTGAAAGATGTTCTGTGTAGATCAATTGTTTGTGAAAAACATCCAACAGAAAAGGGAATATAGCACATGTTACAAACCTTGACCTTTCAAATGTCTGGTTTGTGTTGTCTCTCTTGTATTTAAAACAATTAAAAATAAAACGCACACAAGGAAAGAAATGTGTTTTCAGCTTTCTAAAGTACATCAGTGATCAAGGGATTGCTTCTCTCATCTGTACATGTAGTGTTCTCTTTCTCGCACATTCCAATGAGTTAGGCCCCTCATGGATGCTTGGTGCATATAGCAGAGGTTAGATTTAACGTTTCATCCAAGGATGTGTCTATGATTCTTTTTTTATTCATAGTGCAAAAAGTGTGTTTAAGATAATGATGACCAAAAATGCGGTCTGTCTTTGGCTAAAGACTTTCAGGACTTGACTCAAAGAGTGAGAACTAAAATGGATGAACTTGAAAAATGTTTCTAGTGAAAGATGTAACAACTTATTTATGATTTGTAATTTATTGTAAATTATTTTGAGGGGGAAAATGAAAAATGTTTTGGACAATTCAAATTCCATTCTGGAATAAAAGGGAAATAAATGGATGTTGATTTTTTTGGGAAATTATTGTTGTCACAATTATTGTTGGAAATAGTGAAGTTGTCACCCCCCTCCCCTTAACAAAAGTTTATCTTTGATAAACAGTGTTTGATTCACCTTTCTTTTTTAAAGGGTCACTCAGTAACATTTTGTTTGTCATCTTGCACTTAGGGCCATGGATTCAGCATCATTCAAACACAATAGTTTTAATTTACTGATGCAATTGAAGAAGTTCACTATACACAGTCAGCCATAATTTATTAAATGCATGAGGGTAAGTGTCCAATAACAGAGTGGTTACTGAGATAAAGTGAGTATACAGCTGGTCATGTGATCATAACACGGCTGCCCCTATGGGAACCCTCACCATGTAGGGAAAACAATTTTTTTTTTAAGGTTACTGATATGGCTGGAGAGCTCATGATTATTTTACATGTTTCAAAATTACTAATAATTTCTTTAGGAGTAAGTTTTAATATGGAAAGCAGACTGATTGCTATAAAAGGAGGGAAGAAGTGCTTCCAATCATTGTGTTCTTGTTCGCTATGGTTACCTCTAAAGAAAGACGTGCGGCCATCATCGCATTGCATCAAAATGGCCTCACATGCAAAGAAATTGCTGCAAAGAATGTTGCACCTGAAAGAACCATGTACCAGATCATCAAGAACTTCAAGGAGAGAGGTTCAACTGCAGTGAAGAAGTCTTCAGGATGTCCCAGAGTTTCCAGCAAGTGCCAGGACCGTCTGCTCCTGAGGAGTCAGCTACGCAATCGTGTCACCACCAGTGCAGAGCTTGCTCAATATTGGCAGCAGGTTGGTGTGAGTGCATCTGCACACACAGTGAGGCGAAGACTTTTGGACAATGGCCTGGTGTCAAGAAGGGCAGCAAATAAGCAACTTCTCTCCAAGAAAAACTTAAAGGACAGACTTAAATTCTGTAGGAAGTACAAGAATTGGACCGTAGAAGACTGGTGCAAAGTTATTTTCTCTGATGAAGCCCCCTTCCAACTGTTTGTGACATCTGCAAAATCGAAAGTCCGGAGAAGAAAAGGTGAACGCTACCATGAGTCCTGTGTCATGCCAAAAGTGAAGCATCCTGAGACCATCCATGTGTGGGGTTGCATTTCATCCAAGGGAGTGGGCCCTCTCACAATTCTGCCCAAAACACTGCCATGAATAAAGAATGGTATCAAAAGATCCTGCAAGAGCAACTTCTCCCAACGATCCTGGAGCAATTTGGTGATGATCCGTGCATTTTCCAACATGATGGAGCACCATGTCACAAGGCAAGAGTGATAATGAAGTGGCTCAGAGATCATTACATTGAAATTTTGGATCTGTGGCCAGGCAAATCCCCGGATCTTAATTCCATTGAGAACCTGTGGTCAATCCTCAAAACTCAAGTGGACAAGCAGAAGCCCACAAATTGTGATCAACTTCAAGCACTAATAAGGCAAGAATGGATCACCATCAGTCAGGATTTGGCCCAGAAGCTGATATCCAGCATGCCAGAGCGAATTGCAGAGTGTAAAGGGGTTCAATGGAAAGGAGGAGGCGAGAACCAGTATAATAAATATTGACAATATAAAAAATTATTTAATGAAAAACGTAAACAGAAGACATAAACACACACATGACAATCAGCTGCCCGTAAACGATCTCTCTCTGGCACTACCATCCGATATCTGCCTTTATCCATCTCAGAGGCTTAATTAGCCTGATAATGGACCAGGTGTGTATAATCACGCCCCCCCGCCCTGTCACATCAGAGGTTATGAATAATAAGGGTCAATTCTGTAAATATTGACTCTTTGCATATATTGAATTTTTTTGCCAATAAAAGCCTTTAAAACTAATTAAATGCTTATCATTGTTTTCCAGTATACCATAGAAACATGTGAAAAAATTATCTACAAATACTGAAGCAGCAAACTTTGCAAAACGCAAAATGTATGTCACTGCCAATACTTTTGGCCACGGCTGTATATCTTCTAATATACACTGTGCGTGTTATCTGCGAATGTGCCTGCTGTTGATTGTACCTGTGTACACTCAGCGCCGTCACGCTGCTTGCTTATTTAAATACGCGGCGCTCCCATTGAATACAAATGAAAAAGAACGCTGGCCTAGAGTGGCTACACGCTAGAATTTACGCTGCATAAGAGAACACTGCAAATTTATTGATTTCAAAGGGGATGGTGCTCAGGAAGGACGGAGAAGGAAAGGGCAAGGGTTTCCGACAGTGAAGTGTCATGCTATAAAAAGTTGAAAACTCACTCTGGTGCACATGTCCGTTGACCAATGGGAATCTCGGAGAGGTGGAAATAGTTGCGCTGCAAAAACCAATTCGGATCAGGGTCGGATTTTCCAACTTCCTACTGGGAAAAGTGCAATGGAACACCACTTGAAGATATAATTTCAACTTTGAAAGTCGGGAGGAAATTTTAAACTGATTTCACGGAGATGCAAGTGTGTGACGTCATACAATCAATTCGCATCCAGTAAGATAACAAAATAAGTGATAAACATTCAATTGTATTAAATAATATCAATAAATGTGTCAAAGTTAATACATTACATGATATTAAAGCATATTTAACAAACGTTAGCAAGTAGCGGGTTTTCAAAACATGGTAAATTATAGGCTCTTTTGATAATCGTACACTAGTAGCATAAATGCTAGCTTTGCAAATAGTTTCTGAATTAGGTTGCAGACATCTCTGGTGACAGTCAAACACCTGCTAAGCTAACAGGAGTGCTGCAGTTTTGTTTCCTTATACGTCATCTTCCGAGCATCTGGCAGTGGAATGCATTTATTGTTGGAGAATGGAGATATCAAGTAGGATTCTAACGCGAGTCTGTTGAATGCTTGATTCTGATTGGTTGACGGACGTACTAAAGTGTGCAATTATTTTTAATAATTCGCAAGTAAATGCACGGCTATGAAGTAGTTCCAGGTCACTTCAACGCGTTATTTCAGTGTAGTAGGCTGTAGTGCCCTACAGCCTACTACAACATTATAACTAATTAAAACAAAGGCATTGGTTAAGTACATTGGATACGAATGACAAACAATGTCTATGATATACTTCATATATTTCAATTTAGATTTAACCACGCCACCCACATACACCAAACATGCTACCACAGAAAAATAACCATATAAACAAAGACACTGATTATAGTAAATTAGTTAAAAATGTCTATAATATCCTACATTTATTTCAGTTTCGGTTGAAAAGCTCCCTTGTCTCCCCTGCACTTACACACGCTCACTTACATACATGCACAGAGTTGAACCCCTGTGACTTGATTAATACAATGACTTGATTAATACAACAGTTTCCTCGGATAGCTATAATGGAAGGCACCACGCTACCCATCCCCATCTCTCGTTCACATGCACAAACACCGCGCTGAAAAGCGGTGCATCCTCCGTTGCTTGTTCTAAAGTGACGTTTTTGAACAAGCAATGAAGGCTTGAGCTGGATCAGAGCTAGATACACTTGATAAATAAAACGTATATATTATCTGAAACATCTGTGGGAAGCACACCTCCCTTTACACACTCTCACGCACACACACACACACACACACACATAGACTATACGCATTAGGCATACACTTACCCGCAGGTGAAAAGCAGAGCTGTTAGGTCAGCATGCACCTGACTATCAGTATAGGGTTGAAATCAGTTGTTAATATTTACATAGGAAAACACTCACTGCTGCTGAGTTGCTTAAACTTACATCTTTGTGATTTTGAAGAGATGTTACTTCTGACGAGTGCTGCAACAAATAAAGGTAATCCCACAGGTGATCTCTCTGTTTCTGAGCTTCTGTTTCAATCCCTCAAAAATAAATTCACACACAAACTCACGCACAATTGCACCAATTGTTACTCCAGTAAGTGCTCCAGTAAATCACTGCAATCCTCGCCATCCTACGTTGCTAGTTCTAAAGTGATATTTTCGAACTAGCAATGAAGGCTTGAGCTGTATCAGAGCAAGACGCTGAATCTGTGGTGGAAGAAAGTTGTCAACAAAAAAAGAAAATGTCTTAAGACATCATTCAGTGTTTTTCTCAAGTTGATCGTAGTATAAGCGGAATTATTGACTCCAGCCCTTTGAATTAATGAAAAATAATGCACACCCATGGTGTAACAGTCACTCCGCTGCACATGGCCGCATTACCACCTAGGAGTGCATTATTTTTCAATAATTCAACAGCCTGCTGTCAATTATTCCTTACATATCCCACATCCGATTTTATGGAACCTAATATAAGCACCTATAGTTTGCATGCGGCAAACACGTCCGTATGCGTTCGTGGTTAATACTATGAAAGGCTGAGCATGCGCAAGATGGAACAGCAAGCAAACTCTTTTTTAAAAAGTAGACCCAAGCCATGAATACCATAATCGGTTATTCTGATTTTCTGAAAATGTTAGGCCTATCTGTAAAACTTCCATTCTTACACAAAGAAATTAATGTAAAGTTTCCCCAGTGTTTTTCTATTCCTTCAGTAAAACAAATGGCATTTTCAAGATGTTTTTATTTCAGAAAAATTAATTGCAATTTTTTTTTATTTCAGAAGAGGCACTTATAGAGAAAATGTAAAATAAAAATGTTAACTTAATATTGAAATGTCATGTTAATCATATGTTAATTGACAGATATTAAACAGTGTTTTAAAAGTAAATACAGACTGAATGATCCAAAAAGGGATCTAATATAAAACGTCTGAATAAGACCCTATAAATTAGATACATTTTCATGAACCAGCACAAATGGAAGACCAGAAAAGCTACTTGTAAAAACTAAAGCCACAATGTAGAAAAAAGCTTTGTACAGTCCCTCTCTGATGAACTTATAACGTATAACCTACTTCCACCACTTCGGGGCAGCAAAAGCGCTACATGCACTCACATTAACAAACTCCTCATACTTGCCCTGTGCTGTTGAAAGTGACGTTTTAAAGATTTAAACAGAACTTCAGAGGCCATAAAATCTTACTGACCTCTTCAGACAATGACAAAGATTTCTTGAGAAGATACAGTGAAAAGCAGATGTAAGAGACAAAACGAAGCATTTGCTCCAGAGGGCATTGATGAGGGGAGAAGTGCTGCATGCTACAACTGCTGTGACCCTTTTTTTCTTTTCATTGTACTTTTTGAATGGTCTTCCCCTCTCTGTGACTTCAGTAAACTCACTAAACCAAAGGGTTGTTTGGAAAGTTATTCATGGTGCTTCATGTGTGACATTGGTCCATGAAGGAAAAGTGTCTAGTTTGAACAAGGCCCATCCCCACGTGTTGATGCCGAGGTTGATGCACAGAATGCCGATGATGTTGAGCATGAATCCTGCCCTTGCCTTCAGAGAGAGCAAAAAGAAAATTGTTATGACTTACATTATCTTCTAGTGGCTCAGTGGTTCTCAAATGGTTTTGCTTCAAGACCAAGATTTAGAGTTAGAATTAGGCAGTTACCAAATTTGACTAGCTTCTACTTAGCGATGGATGAATTTTCAGCAAAATCCCTCCGAACTGCATTTGATTTCAACATCATACAAAGATAAGAGATTTCTCCTCCCTTTTAATGTAAAGAAATGTAAGAGAAAGGCACTCATTTAAATTGGGATCAACCATACCATGTCTAGGACTTTGAGGTTGCCATAGGAGAAGGCAATGGCGTTTGGTGGAGTGGCTACAGGAAGCATAAACGCTAGCGATGCGCTTATTGTGCAGGGAAGCATGACGTAGAGAGGATGGAGCCCGATAGTTGTTGCCTGAGGATGGAGACAACACATACAGTACGTGACATGTTGTGCAATACAGTCGAGACATTCTTTATGGTGTAGTATTTTGTTATATTTAAACTGTGTTTAGCAGCTAATTGTATAGGCTAATTCAGGCAACTCTAGTTTTGTTTGTTATTTAGCAGCCAAGTACTCACCATAGAGGCAAGTATAGGCAGGAATAGAGTGGTGGTGGCTGTGTTGCTGGAGCATTCAGTGAAAGTTCCCACCAGCAGACAGAGGATCAGGGAGATGGCAAAGGGTGGGATATTCTTCAGAGGGGCCAGACTTTTACCCAACCAAATGGACAATCCTGATACCTTTACACAAAGATTAAGAAGAAGCTATAATGACTGATTACAATCATAAAAATATGAATTCCACTTGGCCTGGTCTTAGAATGACTGCATCACCTAAATGGCTTGATTATTAAGAAAACAAAGAAATGCTTACAACTTGGTGTTTTTACACAACTGGGGGTATCCCATGCTGGCCCAATCAATTATAGAATGGGCCACCAAGAACCATCTCAGGCAATGGGGTGCCTGAGCCTCATTAACATACAGGCCATACAGTATCTTTTAGGGTTCTTAATTTACATGAAGAGCACAACTTTATTTACATTGTGGGCAGCAAACTGTTTCACAAACTGGTTTAAAGGTTTTAGTTTACAGTGTTCATTGTTCAGTCTGACTCCGCTGATTCCAGAGTGCTTTGCATACTTTGTCACTGGTACACTGCAATAAAGACCTCAAGACCGAAGACCAACTCTTTCACCCAATTGATTTTATTATTTTCACCAGGGAAACAATGAAAATGGGCAACAAACCCCTAGGCTTGCATTGAACCAAGCCACTTCAGAATATTGTAGAAACTTGAGCCAGTAAGCAAAACACTAACAATGTCCTAGCAATAATCCTTTGTAAAACAATGTTCATAATTTTAATGTAAAAAGAATGTAAAAATGCTACAGTAAAAAAATCTGTTAATTGGTTAACAATGCAAGTAATTTTACAGTAAAATAAATAAAAACATATTTCTTTTAGAAATAAAAAGTACGATTTAATTTAAAATGGCTATTATGCATGTATAACAAGAACATACAAGTACTTTTATGGTAAACGATTGTTAAAATGTTGGTGTAAAAGTCTTTACATATTTATATGCTCCTGGAAGGGCCACTTTAAAATGAAATTTAAGTCATCATGTGGCCTTTTGTTTTACCACCTGTGTTACTATGGTGGTTAACAGTACATTTAACAGTGCTAAGCAGATTTTTGTAGTTCCAGTGGGTTGGTATATTAATATTTGATCATAAACGGTGGTTAACTGTAAAATATACAGGTAACAAAATGTCATTGCCTAAATCACGGTCACTGCATTTTTATAGTGAATTGCTGGCAACCACAGCTGCCAGGTATTTACTGTAACTTTAACAGGATTTTTAAAGAGGGCCTTGTAATGCCCTAACAACAAACCAGAACATAATAGCAGTCACATAGCAACACGTTTGAAAACCTCCACTACACCCTAGGTGCAGTGTTTTGCAAGGGCAAGCACCACTCTCAATTTTTTCACAAAATGTAAAAACTAGATTAAAAAAGAATTCCATTTCAATCCTGATGTTCAAGACTAATGAATGTGCATCATGTACATTCACTATGATTGTTATGTGTTTTGAGTAATCCTACCTCACTGCCACTTGCTAAGGCAAATCCTCCCCCCAGCAGCAGGACTATGTTCCAGGGCATGCGTTCATGCACCACTTTCCAGTTTAGAAGAGTTGGAGGAGCCGCAAGCTTCTTGCGTTCCTTCTTCTCCTGTTTGTCTTCATTATCTTGTTTTTCTCCTGTTTTACAAAACATAACCTCTGGTTTGCGATCCAGTTTTCTGGATCTAAAGAGTATTCTCTCCAACACAAATATGAACGTAAAATGCTCTTACCTTCCTGCTCTACTCCTTCTCCTTCATAATTTTTCTCTTTGGATGAAGAGAAACACTCTACACGAGATGGAATAATGAAAAACAGGGTTGACATTAAAATGGCCACGGTGCCATCTGTGACGAACCTTTGAAGAGACAAAGAGCAAATAAGAGGAAATAATTCACATGCAAAGTTTGTCGAGTGACTTGTTGACACTCATTGATTTTAAATGTGGATAAAGGAATCATGAAGAGATTTCTGATGAAGTAGACTCACTGTCCATTTTTGTTGAAAAGCTCACTGGCCCAGCCTGGCATGAAACCCGGTTCTCGTGTGAACCACAGAATCACCAGCAAGACAAAGATGACTAGCACTGCACCCTCAGCAAAAGATATCAGGCCCAACTTCTTATATTCATTCTTCATCACTCTGTACGCATCTTTGTCTCCCTCATCATTCGTTCCACAGCCAAAAGATTTTTTAAAGCTGTTCAAAAGAATAATACCATAGATTAAGAGTGTGTTAAAATAATTTCTTAATGTAACTTAAAGTGGCTTCCCTTGAGAAAACGTTTCAGGACCAGCTATCTAATCTAATTATCTAATAACTCTTACTGCCTTTAGACACACGATATTTAGTGTAAAGAGGGAAAGCTACTTACTTAAAACCCAAATAAATGCACTGCAGCCAGAGCCAAGAGAGCACCAGCATCAGCACCATGTTAGGGAAGGCAAACCCAAACCAGCTGGCAAAGTTGATCACGTCAGCGTTATCTGGAAAAATCCTGTAAAACAAAAGCAACATGAGATGGGACCAGATCAGCATTTTATGATTAGTATCAGTCACATAATTCTGTTATGCACATTTTTATGCCGTAGGCCTATGCAAAATATTTGGTTGCCTTTTGCCTTGACACAGTCAAAAATTGTGTTCAGTTTAAAGAAACAAATATATTTGGGTTATTTTAGGTTGCAAGTGTTGCAAACCACATCCAAGCAATTCCACATTCAATTTGTAAAAAAGATTATACTTGAATAAAAATTATTTAATTACTCCTTTTAAGAGCGGGGATAAGAAATAATAATAATGATAATAATAATAATAATAACAATAGTTTTTCAATATACTGAAGTCATTTGACAATTTAACCACAAATTGTAATTTTAGATAAAAGCAAAAAATGTTATGCAGAAAAACACTGAAAGTATTGCTTATAATATATAAATATATAATTCAATAATAATAATAATCTATTAAATTATAATATATATAATATGAAATAAAAATAAAATTTTTACATATTCTTTTACAATATGTCTGAAGATTAAATATGTAATAGATCATGAATATTATACAGTACCTTATGTCTTGCTTAATTTTTTTTTATTTAATAAATGTTTTTACATTTCAAAGTTGTGGTGAGCGTCATTACAGGATATATGACAAACTTACTCATCCATCTGGCCCTTGAGAATGAGATTTGGTGTGGTGCCTGTCAGAGTGGCAGTGCCTCCAATGCTGGCGGAGTAACACACAGAAAGACTCATCCCTTTAGAAAGACGAAGGTACTTCGCCTCACGCTCCTTCCTCCTGTGTTCAGACAGTGGATTGATTCCTGCCTCTGGATCTGAGCTGACTGTGAAGATATAAATGGAATAAGCTATAAGACAATGGTGTTTATTGAACAGCATGTAGAACTTTTTTCTTTCTAAGACTGTACACACATATTGACCTGTACTGTCTACAAATTTCTTAATCAGTATTTAAGTCTTATTTTCCAGTATATGTGTATATATATATATATATATATATATATATATATATATATATATATATATATATATATATACACACCCACACACACACACACACAGTTGCAGTCAGAAGTTTACATATACCTTGGCCAAATACATTTATATTCTGTTTTTCACAAGTCTTGACATTTAATCGTAGAAAACATTCCCTGTCTTAGGTCACTACTTTAAGAATGTGAAATGTCAAGACAATAGTAAAGAGAATGATTCATTTCAACTTTTTATACTTACATCATATTCCCAGTGGGTCAGAAGTTTACATACACTTTGTTAGTATTTGGCAGCATGGCCTTTAAATTGTTTAACTTGGGTCAAACATTTTGGGTAGCCTTCCACAAATTCTCACAATAAGTTGCTGGAATTTTGGCCCATTCCTCCAGACAGAACTGGTGTAACTGAGTCAGGTTTGCAGGCCTCCTTGCTCGCACACACTTTTTCAGTTCTGCACACAAATATTCAGATTGAGGTCAGGGCTTTATGATGGCCACTCCAATATCTTGAATGTCCTTAAGACATTTTGCCACAACTTTGGAGGTATAATTGGGGTCATTGTTCATTTGGAAGACACATTTGCTACTGAGCTTTAACTTCCTGGCTGATGTCTTGAGATTTTGCTTCAATATATCCACATAATTTTCCTTCCTCATGATGCCATCTATTTTGTGAAGTGCAACAGTCCCTCCTGCAGGAAAGCACTCCCTCCTGCAGCAAAGCACCCCACAACATGATGCTGCCACCCCAATGCTTCAAGGGTGGGATGGTGTTCTTAGGCTTGCAAGCCTCACCCTTTTTTCTCCAAACATGGACATTATGGCCAAAAAGTTACAATTTTCTTTAATCAGAAGAGAGGACATTTCTCCAAAAAGCTTTTTTATGTTGCTTTTGGAGCAGTGGCTTCTCACTTGCTGAGCAGCCAGGTTATGTTGATATAGGACTTGTTTTACTGTAGATATAGATACTTGTCTACCTGTTTCCTCCAGCATTTTCAGAAGGTCCTTCGCTGTTGTTCTGGGATTGATTTGCTGTTTTTGCAAAAAACTGCGTTAATCTCTAGGATTTTACAGAATGCGTCTCCTTTTTGAGCAGTATGATGCTGCATGTTCCCAAGGTGTTTATACTTTCATTCTATTGTTTGTATAGATGAACAGTGGTACCTTCAGGCATTTGGAAATTGCTCCCAAAGATGAACCAGACTTGTGGAGGTCCACAATTTTTGTTTCTGAGGTCTTGGCTGATTTCTTTTGATTCATTCACAGGTACACCTCCAATTGACTCAAATTAGCTTATTAGAAGCTAATTGTCTAATTGCCTAAATGCTTGACATAATCTTTTGGAATTTTCCAAGCTGCTTAAAGGTACAGTTATCTTAGTGTATGTTCTGACCCACTGGAATTGTGATATAGTCGATTAAATGTGTCAAAAACAATCTGTCTGTAAAAAATTGTTGGAAAAATTACTCGTGTCATGCACAAAGTTGATGTCTTAAATGACTTGCCAAAACTATAGTTTGCTAATAAGAAATCTGTGGAGTGGTTAATAATTTTGTTTTAATGATTTCAGCCTAAGTGTATGTAAACTTCTGACCTCAACTGTGTATAATTTATAAATATATATATATACACACTACCGTTAAAAAGTTTTGAAACACTTACTCATTCTTTATTATATTTTTTTTCCCCCCACATTTTTGAATAATAGTAAGGTCATCAAAACTATGGAATAACATACATGGAACTATGGGAATTATGTTGTGACTAAACATATAATAAAATACATTTATATTTTAGCATATTCAACGTAGTTACACTTTGCCTAGAAATTACAGAAATGTACTCTTAACATTTTCTCAACCAACTTTTTGAGATAACATCCTGGGATGATTTTTAAACAGTATTTAAGGAGTTCCCATCTATGTTGGTCACTTATTGGCTGCTTTTCTTTATTATTTGGTCCAAGTCAACAACTTCAGAAACTTTTTTTTTAATTAAAACTTGTTTTATAATTAAATAAATTAATATGGTGGCACAATTATATTTTTGTCTACAACACTAATTTCAAACATTTAAGCATACGCCTTCAGATCAAAAGATTTGAAAGATCATGAGAAACATTTCAGTCAAGTGTTTCAAAACATTTGACAGGTAGTATATATATATATATATATATATATATATATATATATATATATATATATATATATATATATATATATATATATATGGGGGGTTACTTTCTAACTACATTAAAGTTGAATCCATGCTGTAACACATGGATTCAAGTGATGAATAAGCAGTTAATAAGCAGTTCAATGTATTTTATTATTAAATAATACTTTATATAATAATACATTTGTTTATAATAATATTGTGGTTGCTAGGCAACTTAGGCACTTGGCGCATTATTAGGGAATGTTATAGGCATTTTAAAATGGCTTCATACACGGCTTATCAATCTGACTTCAGTGTCAGAACTATCCATTTTATAAATATATTGTTTTAATCAGAAAACAAGACAAATTACTGATTAAACATAATTACAATTTTTTCAGTGTAACCAACCATGTTTAGATGTTAGACATACTACTTAGTTTGTCTCCAGTGTCATAGTCATCCAAAGGAGGTTTGGTGTCAGAGACCTCAGCCAACTCAAAAGCTTGGTTATACTGCCCTTCCCTGAGCTCTTTCTCATCAGCCTCAGCCTCTGTTGTACTGAGCTGCTTGAGAACAGCCTGAGAAATGGGCAGCATCATGGCTGTGGTGGCTGTATTGCTGATCCACATGGAGAGGAAGGCTGTCACAATCATGAAGCCCAGCATCAGCCTGCAGAAAATGACAAAAAAAGAAGCATAATTTAAAGGGATAATTTACCAAAAACTTATAATTCTGTCATCATTTACTCATCCAAATGATGCTCCAAACCCATATGATCTTCTTTCTTCCATGGAACACAAAAGGAGAAGTTAAGCAGAATGTTAGTATCAGTCACCATTCACTTTCACTGCATCTTTGTCTACACAATGTAAGGCTTTCAGTCCATAACATTCTGCCTAAAATCTCCTTTTGTGTTCCATTGAAGAAAGAAAGTCATACAGGTTTGTAATGACACAAGGGTGAGTAAATGATGACAGAATTGTTCAATTATCCCTTTAAATACTATGTCAGTTGAAAAGATGAGAAAGAGAAGTGTGATTGTGGTCTTACAAAGCAGGTCGAACTCCCACTATTAGGAGAACCCGTAGGGCGATGCGCTTATGGAGATTCCAGTGTTCAACAGCTATAGCCACCAGCAACCCACCAATGAACAGCATATTGGTGTCCTTTAAATACTGCACACATACCTGAGATTCAAAAAAACATTCAATCCCATGTTTAACTGTGGGCACTGTTGCTGACATACCATTGAAAAATAAAAAGCTCTACCCATCCTCTTCCAGCCAATCAACAGGTGAACAATTTAAGAAACTTTTCATCCATATTGATGACATTGTTCAGTTCACAAGTTTACAACCACTGGGGTTCTCAACTGTACAGAGCAATTTGATACAGCAATAAGTTACTTGTATCTGTGCATTACAGAGATTTTACCACAGGAAAGGGGGGTTTTCTTCAACTTTAGACCGAAAATGCTCTTGTGCTTAAAGGGTAACTAAACCGTAAACCAACTTTTTTTATAGGAATAATAATAACATAGAGTCTGACAGCAGCTGTCAATTAATCCGTCACTACGAGTCTCAGGTGCCCCGCACTCGGTTCGTTCCCTCTATCCCCAAATATTCAAATATTTCTAGTGGGTGGAGTCAGACTCTGAGCAGGCGTTTAGTTACCCTTTAAAAAGCTAGCCACGCAAAAACAGCGATGTGACGCAACAGACAATAACGTCTGGCTAGTGCATGTTTACAAAGAAAAACAACCGAAAAACAGTATATTTACATCACTTGCTTTCATAAATAGTATATAGCTATAATACATACTATAAACAATAAAAAACACCACTGTTAAATAAATTGTTACATTTATTTAATATTTACATTTACAATGTAGAAACTTCACGAATCACCATAATATACAGTATGTGTGGTCACAGTGTGTTTATCAGCACAACGGCATCAGACGCTGCTCATCCAATTCGATTTTAAAGTCAGAAACTTCCAATATAAAAACTACTGATGTAATCAGTCTATAGAGCATAGGTAAGCATAATCTGATCCAGTGGTGTAAATTGGATTTTACGGGCCCCAGAGCGAAGCACCTGTTGTACCCCACCCAGAAGGCAGTTGTTTTCAATGTTCAATTTCAGTCAATGATCGCAGGCCCCATTTCACCACTGGCCCCAGTGCGGCTGCACACCCTGCACTGACCGTAGTTGCACCGCTGATCCGATCTCATTAAAACAGGTAAGAAAGATAAAGAATATGAGCAGTAGAATAAAATCTGTCTGGTGTCATAAGGTCTTTATGGCACATATAATTTGTTCCAAGGAATCATTAGAGATACAGCATGCACAGATAGAGGATTTATGCTGATGTAGGTGGGTTCTGTGGACATGTGATGAAGTTCTGCATCAGTCATCACTTTTAAATATATTTCTGTGTCCCTTACATTCCTGTTTCATGACCATAGACCCTCTCGTATGACTCAAACTACAGTATCATAAAGCCAACTATCTGCAGGGGTTCAGAATTTTTTAAATACCTGTCCAGACTGCATGATGCCCATCATAGGGAAGAGGACAACAGGCAGCAGGGCGGTGATAGCCAGTGGCATGCACTCTGTGCACCAATACAGTGCCATCAGGATGATGGCAAAGCCACATTTTGCTTCCTGAAAAGCAAAAGAGTAATTGTCACATTTCAAACAGATGTTCAAGTAATAGAAGCATTTCTAATGGAGAGAATTGCTGGACATGAATAAGATATCATAGGGAATATTGTAAGTTGACATGATCTCATGTCTATGGGGATTCTCTCATCTCATGTTGTCTAAGGTGAGGAAAGGTCAGGATTCAATGTGGTTATTTATTCGTGTCTATCTATTATGTCTCTCTGCACAGTGAAGATACCTGGTAATAACATGTTCTCTAATCTCATCAAGTCTATTAAGACACATCTATTGCTCTCAGAACACTGATATAAGCAACCTTGACAATAAATGACCATAACATACTTTTTTTAAATGCATGGATGCACTATTGAGTTTTATTACTAGAGAAAATCCATTGCAGTCTTTTTAAATTTTCAGAAGTTTTGTTGTTTGTAATTAACGTTCTAATTAGCAAATATTTCAACATATGTATGTTTTCACTTTTGAAAGGGCATTAAAAAAAAGTGAAGAAAACAATAATGATTATAGTAATAATTAAATGTATGTATATAATAGTATGCTGTCATGTAAGGGACCGTCTGAAAACTCCACTCACTACGCTGAAACATAGGAGATGTCCACTCACTCAATTCACGTGCAAGTTATACATGAAAAAAAATAAATGTTAAATACCTTTTCACATTCAGAATGTTCTTATAACTTCCCAGAGGACAGACATGCATACTACAGGTGATATTATAACAATATGAACAATTATATAAGTACAGTAATCAATTATTTTATAGAAAATTCACTAAAATTCACAATTATATTTTCTCATTTTAAAGGCTGTAGTTTTTTTTATTTTAGTGATTAAGTAGGAAGGACTTCCTACTTAATCACTAAAATAATACTTAATCACTAATATAAAAAAAACTACAGCCTTTAAAATGAGAAAATATAATTGTGAATTTTAGTGAATTTTCTATAAAATAATTGATTACTGTACTTATATAATTGATGATACTGTAATAATCTGTCCTGTAATAAGTCTGTCCATCCTCTGAGTCTGAACTACCCGAACACCCCCTTCTAATTATTCCTCTTTTTTTCAGCTGAATTGGGGTTCTCAGGTGTAACTGGAGGCCACATTGCTTTACTATCTTTGTTTTGAACTCCAACTGTTTCTGGTAGACCTCTGCAAGCTGTGTCAATATGGTCCCCGGGGTTCCACTTATAAGTACAGTTTGTTTCTTCACTATTATTGCTGCATATTCAGCTGTTCATGAGGTTTATTTGTAAAAGAATCAAGTTGCGTCATAGGAATATTATATTAATCAGAAATTTGACCTATACCACCATGTTCACATTCTCTCTTTGCCACTTTTGCAATCATTGGCAACTTGTGCAAAAAGAGTTTTTGGTTCTGGTTAACATTTTGGTAAACATGCAATTAAAGGGACATTTCACCCAAAAATTAAAGTTCTGTCATAATTTCAACTAAACCTCCTGTTGTTCTTAACAGATTGGCAGAATGACAGCCCCAGTCACCATTTACAATAAAAGTAAATGGTGACTGGCTTGCCTCAATCTGCCTGGCATCTTTGAAAAAATAAAGCCAAAAAGATCTGGAACACCATGAGGTGCGTAACTCATTTTTAGGTGTTCCTTTAAGTGCTCTGCGGATCATTTACACAAAATACCTCAACACAAATAAAACACTCTTTTACTCACCGGAGTTGGGATAACCAGAGGTAGGGGCAGTATCAGAAAGGGGGTGATGAAGATGATCAGGTAGTTTCTATGATTCCACAGCCATCGAAGAACCCCTGCCATGTTTTCTGGCACTAAGCTTCAGATGTCAGGTGTGCTGTGGATGGAAAACAAACCAAAGTGCTGATGATGTGAGCAGAGCAAAGGAGGCTGAGCATGATCAATGTGTTTATACTCTTCGTCACATATGAGAAATTAAAAATGAACTGCGTGAACTTGGGGAGGGTAAACAGGGTCATGAAAGGGGAGGGCAAAAGAAAGCCGGCAAACCAAAAGGCCACAAACTCATTCTGTGTTGTTACTAATGGAATTATTAAAAGCATATGTGGACTTTTCACACCATTAATGTTATCATTGAAGAGCATTGTCACTCTCATATATGTGTCTTAATATTCCACTGGTGTTGTTATCTATGGAATGTTTCCTATAGCTGTTATCTACTGGGAAATATTATGTAAGAAATACGTAACAGTGACAGTTAAAAGCAGGAAAGACTTCAATGAGGACAAATGGCAAAATACATTTCAAGCTAAGATACTTTATTCCAGTTCTTGAGAAAAAGTGCTTTGTATTCAGAAGTATAGTCCCTATTCAGTTTGAAGAAGTGGACAAACATTGTTATCTTCTGTAGCACAACCCCTAAGTGAAAAAAGTGAGCTGTTAAGAAATGCCAGACTGCCAGGTGATTATAATAGAAAATCAGACACAATGAATTCATCGTTTTATAACTTTCTTACCTGTTCATTATTGTTAACTGATTATGCTATTGCAATAGATTTCGGCTAAAGAAATATCGGCACACACTTGCCGAATTTGATGTGAGATCAGGCTGTATGGTTAGTCACAAACCAGATGAGAATTAACAAGTAAGTTGGTTTCCAAAAGAGGCTAATGAAGTTCTCAAGACTATGATATGGGATGATGAATGTCAAATAAAATAATACAATTCTGACTTTTTATAATAGCCAATACATGTATAACAATGATGCGTTAAGCTTGAATACTGTAATAAAATTCAGTGTAGTGATGAACAGATCAGCTATACGAGCTCAATATTTGATACACCTGATAATCTTCAGTTATACTTTCAATTGTATCAGCATTACTTATTAATCTCCAGAGACATTGAACTCTTCATTTGTAACCATTAAAACAGATTTCATTTGGAAAAAAAAAATTATCTTCCTTGTTTAAACCAATGTAAACCTATATTTGTAGTTAATCGTGTGAGATAAGTTAAAATACCATCAGTCAGGGATGACAGAAATATTTTAAGTTTATTATTATAGTGTTGACAGGCAGCACGTGATTGCACTTTGGTCTCTTTTTTGCACTATTTGAGTTCAGCACATTAAGAAGAAGGAGCATTGTGTAATTTCTGAAGCCCCTTATCCATTATAATGCCTACAGGTTTAATGTTTCTCTTTCAACTGTGGCTGTAACAGCCCTAAAGTATGTTAAAGGTCCAACATATATAAAATTTCTCCAAAGTTTGTTCTTCCTTAATCACTCCATAGAGTCTGTTATTGCACATTGCATAATCCCACCAAACAACATTTGGAGTGTTGCGGTATGTACAGAAAAGTTTCATTAGGTTTCATTAAAACACTTACTGTAACTTTGGCTTAAACTTATAGCTAAAAACAGAAGAACAACATTTCACATTCACAGTACCTCCTTCACATAGATCTTGTGCTAATCTGACTGGGGGAATAATGTAATTCCCATTTGTGTTACTGTGTCAAGTTCTATTGCCGGCAAAATTATTTCCTTTCCTTGGGGAAGAAATCCATATTGCACTTTACAGGATCATAATGGCGGTAGCTTTATGGAGCTATTCACTCATAGACAGTGTGAGCTGTAAGCATTATTATAGATGCTGTTAATTATATTATAGATGCTGTTAATTAGGTAATATACTGAGGTTTGATGCTAGACCTTTGTTGCGGCACTGGACTATTGGATAAGTAATCTTTATGGCTGTCTAACAGGCACAAGACAACCTAATTTTACACTATATGTACTGCACAGTGTTTGGCTGTTGTCCCAACACAATCGATTGGGAAATAATCCCAAGGTCACACACTAATGTTTCCGAACTCTTAATGGGATAGTTCACCCCAAAATTAAAATTCTGTTATAATTTACTCACCCTCATGTTGTTTCAAACCTGTATGACTTTCCTCCATGGAACATTCACTTTTATTACATTTTATTTTCACCATAAAATCAAATTCATACATAAATTAAACTTTTCAACAATCCATCCATCAATTTCTATAGCCACTTATCCTTAGTAGGGTCGCAAGGATTGCTGATGCCTATCCCGGCTGTCTTGGGCTAAAGCAGTAAAAACATCCTGGACAGGTGGCCAGTCCATCACAGGGCTAACAGACAAACAAATTTACTCTCTTACCCACACCTAGCATATCCAGTTCACTTGACCTGAATGTTTTTGGACTGTAGAGGAAAACAGAACACCTGTAAGAAACCTGTGCAAACACCGGGAGAACATGCAAATTCTACACAAACATTTCCCAAAGATAAAGTTGGTATTATTAATAAGAAAACAACTTTAGTCAAGTGATGCTTGACATCAGTTTCTAAGCCATTTTTGCTTCTCTTAGTCATTATTTTTGTTCAAATAGTTCAGTTTTAGAAAAGAAAGAAAGAAAGTTTAGCCTGTGGGTTGAAAATAATCACCACAAGATATAAAAAATATATTTTGGGTTTTTTATTCTGACTGCTGTCTCAGAAAAAGCACAGCAATTGATGGGGCTGTATTGTATATAAAAAAAGAAGAAGAAAGAAAATACAAAAACTGTATCATTGTGCTTATGAAATCATGACAAATGTTATTACAATACAGGATTTTTGTAAATGTGACTGAAAAATAACAATGTCCCAAATGAGAGCAAAAATGTGACAGGACTGCCATAGGCGGGAATCAAACCCAGGTGTGTAGTGCTCTAGCGTGTGGTGTTCTACCACTGAACTAATTTCCCAACAGTTGAAGCCAAGAGCAGAAAAGCAAAGAGTCTGGATACTTGTGTTTCTTCCCCAAAAAGTATTATCTTTAATTGTAGAGAATAGCAAAGTACAATAAAGGGAAAGCCGAGCTTCCACAAAACAGATAAACAAAAGAGACACGAGGGTCAAAAAGATACAAATAAACTGGGTAAGCCAAGCTTCCACAAAACTGAGAAACAAAGAGAAACGTGGATCAATAAGCACAACTTGAGAAAGACTTAGCTGAGGGCTGGTCACGGGAGAAACAGGGTACAAAGGCTCAAGACTGAACACCTTGGTAAAAAACAAGCAGGCTTATATAGGGCTAAGCACAGGTGAAGGGAATGAGGGTTAATGCGTGGATGGTTAAACAGGGTTAGGGGTGTTAGTGCCATCTGCAGGAGAGGAGAGGAACATGTCATGGGAGGTCCAGGACGAGCGCCCCCTTACAGATCCTTACAGGAGTCCCTCCCCTAGGAACGGCTCCTGACGTTCTTTAATCAGTTCCCTCGGGACCGGTGAAACTCCGCGATGAGAGATGGATCAAGGATATCCCGAGCGGGGACCCAGGTCCACTCCTCTGGGCCATAACCCTCCCAGTCCACCAGATATTGGGTCTTCCCCCAGACCTGGCGAGAATCCAGCAGTCTATGGACGATGTACGCTGGTTGGCCCTCGATGATACAAGGTGCAGGGGCAGGTTTCCTAATTGGAGACAGAGTGGAGCAAACAACAGGTTTTAACCTTGAAACGTGAAAAGTGGGGTGAACCTTCATGGACCTGGGCAGATGAAGGTGATAGGAGACTGGGTTGATCTTCTTGAGGATCTTAAATGGACCAACGTAATGTGGAGCTAGCTTTCGGGACTCCACCCGCAGAGGAAGATCTCGGGTTGATAGCCATACTCTTTGCCCTGGGCGAAGCGTGGGTCCCACCCTCCGGCGTCTGTTAGCCTGCCTCGGTTGTTGCCGGGAGGCTCTCAAAAACGCTGCACGTGCTCTCTGCCAGGAACGTCGGCACCGGCCGACCAGTTGTGTGGCAGCAGGGACCTCAACCTCTGGCTCCTGTCTGGGAAACAGAGGAGGGGAAAAACCAAACAGACATTCAAAGGGGGACATGCCAATGGAAGAATGGAAGAGGGTGTTATGAGCGAACTCAGCCCAGATTAGACGAGAACTCCAAGTGGAGTGGTTGTTGGAAACCAGGCATCTTAGAGTCCTTTCAATGTCCTGGTTGACTCTCTCGGTCTGGTCGTTGGACTGGGGGTGGAAGCCGGAAGACAGGCTGATGGAAGACCCGATGAGACGACAAAACTCCTTCCAGAACTGTGACGTGAAACTATGTCCTGTGGGAACCCGTGGATCCTGAACACGTGCCTCAACAGCAGTTCTGCTGTTTGGTAAGCTGTGGGGAGCTTGGGAAAAGGTAAGAGGTGACAAGTCTTTGAGAATCTATCCACCACCACCAGAATTACCGTATTACCTTGAGATAGTGGTAAGCCTGTGATGAAGTCCAGAGAAATGTGGGACCAAGGGCGTCTCGGGATGGACAGTGAGTGCAGCAGGCCTTGAGGGTGGGTCTTGGGTTCCTTTTCTGGGCACAGGTGGGACAAGCAGCGACGAAGGCCCGGACATCGCCCTGCAGTTTGGGCCACCAGAAATTCCTCTGGACGAGCTTGCAAGTCCTGGTAGTCCCACTACTACTGCCCTCCAGCCAGCCGGTTCTGACGAGACTAGAGGACACCTACATGGGACCACCTCCTCAGTCACTAACCCGCCCCTTGCCGGGTGTGCGGAGCAAGGTAAGTGCTTCGAGTCTTCTCTCAGCACCAAAGCCTCGGAATGCTCTTTTGCCTACCGACGCCACACTACCTGCTACGCCCCGCTGTGAAGACTCGCCTGGTATGTCAAAAACTATCGTCCCATCAGTGCCCTTCGCTCAGAGCTTGGAAGCGGGGCTCTCACTTCCCAACCCATTGCGCTGGCTGGCCAGGACCATCCGACTTGGCTCTGCGATTCAGTTGACCAGGCCCCTGCCCCCTTTGGGCGCCGTCTGCTTTAACTCGGTGCACGGCGAAGACCCCTACGCAACACCCTACGTGGGAGATCACGACCCTCTTACTCAAAGATGCGATAGAGCCTGTCCCTCCAGCCAAGATGAAGAAGAGTTTCTACAGCCCTTAATTCATCGTACCCAAGAAAGGTGGCGGCTTATGGCCCATCATGGACTTGTGACTTTTCAACTGGGCCTCACACAAACTCCCGTTCAAAATCCAGGCGTATCAGTACAAGGTCCTCCCCTTCGGCATGTCCCTGTCCCCTTCACATCTCCGTGGGGTCTTTTCCCCCTGAAAGAATAGGAGGTAACCGAGGCCTTCAAGAAAGTCCCTTAGTGTCGCTAGTGTCACTTCACTCGACACAACGTCTCGTTCCCTCCATCAGGGAACGGAGGTTACAACAGTACCATACTACCATAATTTTGCAATTCTGTGAGAAATTATATTAAAAAAAAATCTGACCATTTCATCGGATGCATAAATAATCTTCCACAAATAATTGAGAAAGTTTTTACATACATACTTTTTTACATATTTAAGAAACAGCATTTGAACAACAGTAATCAAAGTCACACTGATTTAAATTTTTATAGTGGATAATGGCGATTTTTGGCAAATTTATGGCTATGTGTTATATTGCTATTGACTTGAATATAAACTAAGTGCAAGGATCGAGTTACTGTGACAATAAGGTCAATGGTAGCCAGCTGTTATGTGCTTTAGCTCCCAGTTCAATACTTTATTCAGGTCACTGCTATAATCACCCTCATTAAATCTAATTCACTTCAGACCTATTTTGTTAAATCTGTGTTAAGCCCTCTTGCATTAGAATCAACTTGGATGCTTTTATCACAGTAGAGACAAGTAACAGAACAACTTTTTGGTGATCATTGATTATTTCAGAGCAAAACAAACAAGCAAGGGTGACTTTTGGAACCATCGATTCCCAGAGCTGTCCTCCATAACTGCATCACTGTGTTGTTGGAGAGACATTTAGTTTAGGCACTCGTTGCCGACGGTTGTGCCATTAAAAATGAGAAATTAGATTTTATTATTTCTTGTAATAGCAACGTCTTTCGCTGCAGAGGGTAAGTACACCATGAACCACTTTGTTGGTAATAGTTTGCTGATATATTTACATTTTTTTTTTTGTTTGTTTGTTTTTATATGCTCATTTTGGTTGTATTTCATACAGAAACTTGTTTGGGACGATGTCAAAGTGGCTTTGATCCTACAAAGAAATGCCAGTGTGATACCAAGTGCAAGTACTATGGAAGCTGCTGTGAGGATTTTGACACCACTTGTCGAAAGAAAAGTAGGAACAGATAAACTTTTCCAATGTTTTTGTTGACTCTCGAGTCTTTATAAGTTTAATTGAGAAATTAAAAACAAATATCAGTTAATGTAAATTCAGATGTGCATTAAACTTTGATTCATACATTTTCTTATATAGTGGGGTCCAAACATTAGACTTCTAGTTAAAATTATTCTATTTTGCTAATACAAATTCCTCATTTTCATTCATCACAAAATATCATTACATATAATAATATCAGCATAGCAATGTGAGTGAATATTTTAATTAAACTGATGAATTTCAAAATGTCTTAGCATCCTTTATGACCCACTTCTGCTTTAAAGAAATTATACATTTGAGCTGGCATGGCAATATCTGATGATCCATGTTATTCCAGCATGATTTGAGAATGCGCCAAAGAACATAATGTGCGCTGTAATTGAAGCAAGAAAAACAGACCTTTGGTACAAAGAATGTATGTACCTTATTTAGTCATGTGCTTATTTGATTAATGACCTATTAATAGCACATAATCTTACAATTGTTCTTTTTCACTTTCACCTTTCTTATTTTAAAGTTGTTCAAAATCTTAACATTTTGATGGTTTCCATGTTTCCTAAAAGAAATAAGAAATACAGACACGGCGACCGGGGCAGCAAGGACTGCGGGTTGTGTACAGCGAGTCCGCCTTCGTGTTGCGGTCGCCCAGGAAATGAGTGGCGAGCAGTGACCTGAGTGGCGGCTGACTCCGAAGGAGATGGCGGACGAGTTGTGACACTTGACGGGAGCGTACGCCGCCTTGGCGATTTATGTACGCTACCGTGGTGGTGCTGTCTGAACAGATCAAAACGTGCTTGCCCCGAATCAGCGGGAGAGACCCCTGCAGGGCAAGGTGTACAGCCAACAACTCGAGGCAGTTGATGTGCCTAAGCAGGCGGGGCCCCGTCCAGGAGCCAGCAGCTGCGTGCCCATAGCACACGGCGCCCCAAAACAGTTGAGAGGCGTCTGTGGTGACCACAACACGTCTGGACACCTGCTGTAGGGGTACTCCTGTCCGCAGAAAACAGAGGTCTGTCCATGGGTTGAAAGTCTGATGGCAGGAAGGGGTGATTAACAAACGGTATGTGCCGTAGCGCCATGCCCATCTCGGGACTCCAGTCTGAAGCCAGTGCTGAAGTGGTCTCATATGCATCGACCTGAGTGGTGTGACCGCGGCCGATGATGCCATATGCTCCAGGAGCCTCTGGAACTGTTTGAGAGGAGCCGCTGTGCTTCGATTGAAGCGAGGCACCTGAGCACTGACTGTGCATGCTCAGTCATGAGGCGTGCTGATATTGAGACTCCAAGCCGGGAAAAGAGATGCTTTGAACCGGAGAGAGCTTACTATTTTCCCAGTTGTCCTGGTCCCTGTGGGCACCTAGTAACTCTTGAGAGTGTGCTAGGATGAGCCAGTCGTCGAGGTAATCGAGTATTCGGATGCCCACTTCACGTAGCAGGGCAAGGGCTGCCTCTGCGACCTTGGTGAAGACGCGAAGGGACAGGGACGGGCCGACGGGGAGGACCTTGTACTGATACGCCTGGCCGTCAGACACGAGCCGTAGGGAGGGTTGATGCCGAGGCAGAATGGAGACGTGAAGTACGCGTCTTTAGGGTCTACCGCTGCGAACCAATCTAATGCAAATGCAGGTTATAATTTGTTTCTCCGTGAGCATTCTGAACAGGAATTTTTGTGTAAAGTCCGGTTGAGAACTTGCAGGTCCAAGATTGGCCGCAACCCACCATGGGTACGATGAAGTAAGGGCCATCTCGGCTGGAGGGACAGGCTCTAACGCGTCTCTGAGTAGCAGGGTCATAACCTCTGTACATAAGGTATTGGCATTTCCGGCGCACATGGAGTGGAGTGAATATCGCTGAGACAAGGTGGGAGCCCGGCAAACTGAATCACGTAGCCGAGTCGGATAGTCCTGGTCAGCCAACGCGACGGGTTGGTTAGCAACGTCCAAGCTCCATGCAAGGGGCACTAACGGGACGGCCATTTTTGGCGTAGCGGATGGGGCTTCGCAGTGGGGGGCAGGTAATAATGCATCGGGAGGCAGAAGCGTGTCCCGAGGTTTGGGTGCTGAGAAAGACTCAAAGCACTTACCTTGCTCCGCGCACCCGGCAGGGGGTGGGTTAGAGACTGAGGAGGAGGTCCTGTAGGGAAGTCTTCGTAACTCGTCAGCGCTGGCTTGCCGGGGCTGGATAGTCGCGGGTCTGGAGTCGAGATGAGGTCCTGTAGGGACGCGAGATGACTGCGTCCAGGGAGGCGGGAATGTAAGACTTTGGTGGGGGGGTGCCGTGAGAATGGCAACTTGACATTGGCCTTTTCTCAAGTTCAGAGGTACGCAAGGCTCTCGGAAGAGACTCCTTTTGTCTCTACAATCGACACAATGTCGAGTGAGTGACAGAAGGGGAATCCCAGATTTTCAATGTGTTCTCAAACTTTTGGACTCCCCTATATATTCCAATTAAAATTTACATAAACTCCTGATTATTTAATATTTCTTAAAGGGATAGTTGACCCTAAAATGAAAATTCTGTCATTATTTACTCACTCTCTTGCTCCAAAACAGGGACTAAAAACACATACATTTTTATCTCTGTTCGTTCTGAGCAAAAACAATTTTTTTTCGTTCCAGTTCAGAAGTTCCCCAGCCGACTATCCAAATGGTAGCCAGTTAGAACAAAATACAATAATGGTTAATAATGTTCAGATTAAAATGACAGAACTCTGTGCAAGGGATGGGTGAAATACCAGTTGCAGTGTTGCCAGATCTCACAAGAGAAACGAGAGACCTGGTCTGGAAAAACAAGCCCAAAAACGGCACTTGCCTCATCAACATAAGTCAAAACAAGCGCACAAAAAAATTCCTGTGTGGTGGATATATCAGCATAGAAATCATAACAAGCATACAGTTAATTAACTGTTAAGTATAATTTTATTTACAGATCTGTTTCTCTGTCAGTTTCACAGCAGCATCAAATCTTTAAAAAGCATCATATCTTACAGCTGAGAAAAGCACTTTTTACCTTTAATGTTGTTTTCCTTGTATCCGAATTAGCCATTCATGTATATGTAGTTATTATACATACAGGTGCTTGTCGTATAATTAGAATATCATCAAAAAGTTTATTTATTTCAGTAATTCCATTCAAAAAGTGAAACTTGGATATTATATTCATTCATTACACACAGACTGATATATTTCAAATGTTTATTTCATTTAATTGTGATGATTAAAACTGACAACTAATGAAAATCCCAAATTCAGTATCTCCGGAAATTAGAATATTACTTAAGACCAATACAAAAAAAGGATTTTTAGAAATGTTGGTCAACTGAAAAGTATGAACATGAAAAGTATGAGCATGTACAGCACTCAATACTTAGTTGGGGTTCCTTTTGCCTGAATTACTGCAGCAATGTGGCGTGGCATGGAGTCGATCAGTCTGTGGCACTGCTCGGGTGTTATGAGAGCCCAGGTTGTTCTGATAGTGGCCTTCAGCTCTTCTGCATTGTTGGGTCTGACGTATCACATCTTCCTCTTCACAATACCCCATAGATTTTCTATAGGGTTAAGGTCAGGCGAGTTTGCTGGCCAATTAAGAACAGGGATACCATGGTCCTTAAACCAGGTACTGGTAGCTTTGGCACTGTGTGCAGGTGCCAAGTCCTGTTGGAAAATGAAATCTGCATCTCCATAAAGTTGGTCAGCAGCAGGAAGCATGAAGTGCTCTAAAACTTCCTGGTAGACGGCTGCGTTGACCTTGGACCTCAGAAAACACAGTGGACCAACACTAGCAGATGACATGGCACCCCAAACCATCACTGACTGTGGAAACTTTACACTGGACTTCAAGTAACGTGGATTCTGTGCCTCTCCTCTCTTCCTCCAGACTCTGGGATCTTGATTTCCAAAGGAAATGCAAAATGTACTTTCATCAGAGAACATAACTTTGGACAACTCAGCAGAAGTCCAGTCCTTTTTGTCTTTAGCCCAGGCGAGATGCTTCTGACGCTGTGTCTTGTTCAAGTGTGGCTTGACACAAGGAATGCGACAGCTGAAACCCATGTCTTGCATACATCTGTACGTGGTTCTTGAAGCACTGACTCCAGCTGCAGTCCACTCTTTGTGAATCTCCCCCACATTTTTGAATGGGTTTTGCCCATTCACAATCCTCTCCAGGGTGCGGTTATCCCTATTGCTTGTACACTTTTTTTTTTCTACCACATCTTTTCCTTCCCTTCGACCTCTCTATTAATGTGCTTGGACACAGAGCTCTGTGAACAGCCAGCCTCTTTAGCAATGACCTTTTGTGTCTTGCCCTCCTTGTGCAAGGTGTCAATGGTAGTCCTCCCCATGATTGTGTAGCCTACAGAACTAGACTGAGAGACCATTTAAAGGCCTTTGCAGGTGTTTTGAGTTAATTAGCTGATTAGAGTGTGGCACCCGGTGTCTTCAATATTGAACCTTTTCACAGTATTCTAATTTTCTGAGATACTGATTTTGGGGTTTTTCATTAGTTGTCAGTTATAATCATCAATTAAAAGGAATGCACACTTGAAATATATCCGTCTGTGTGGAATGAATGTATACATTATCCAAGTTTCACTTTTTTAATGAAATTACTGAAATAAATCAACTTTTTGATGATATTCTAATTATATGACCAGCACCTGTAGTTGTTAAAAATGTCTTCATTCACAGAATGCGACATCCACAATGTGCAATTAGGCAAAGAAATGATGCAGCAATTTCCTTCTGGATCAAAGCCCATGGGTAACACTTTATAATAACTGCACGCTATTAATCATTAGTTAAGCATTAGTAAACAGTTAATTCTTCATTTATAAAGCATTATTAAACATTAATAAGCAGTTTATAAATACAGCTATAAATGCTTTATTCTTATTTTTTCGGGCAACATGAAGTGGTGTCATTCCAAAACATTACAGTGATAAACCCTTTGGCATTTGTTTTCATGAAAAAAATGGTCAGAAACAAAATTATCAGGTTATAAACGGTTACCAGCATTTAAAAATAATGTTTTCACTCTGGAACAAATGAAAAACTCTTTGTTCCGGTTAAATTTTTCAAAACAAAAATTAAGTTTTGTTTTTTGCTCCTTGATCCTTTTTAGTCCCATTTCTAAACCCCAATGATGTGAAACACAAGGGATTTATTTTACAGAATGATGCATATGTTCAATGCTATAATTATTTGACTAGTGGCTCCCTTTAAAGATTTAAAAGCACCCAAAAGTGTCATGAAAGTAGTCCATGCGATTTGTGTCATATTTCAAGAAGACATACGATCACTTTAATAACTTACAAGTAAAAGTTATTATCACAGGTTACCAAATGTTGTGAAAATGGTACTGCACTGTTTTCATGTATTAAAGGAATATTGGGGGGTTCAATACAAGTTAATCTTAATCAAAAGCATTTGCAGCATACCATCCTGCTATTTTATGTAAATAAACAAAATGTAGGGTACAGTGAGGCAATGGATGTGAATGGGGCCCATCTTTGGAAGATCTAAAAGCAGAAATGTCAAGCTTATAATTGTATAAAAGTACTTGCATTAATTCTTCTGTTAAATCATTGTTTTTATTGTTGTTTAAGAGTTTACAGCACAATGTTGTCATGGCAACAAAGTTGTAAAATTAGATATAAATACAATTATTATTTAATGAATTATTTTTAAACACAATTCAAAATCGTATTTTATCTAATTACACAATGATGACTCATCGACATTATAGACATTACTGTTTTATCTTCTGTAAAGCTGCTTTGAAACAATGTGTGTTGTGAAAGGCACTATACAAATAAAATTGACTTGATTGTCTTAACTATATCTTTACACAAAAAAGGTTAGCAAGTGATTTTATCACACTAAAATCATGTTAACACACATATTGTTTACATCTTGTGGTATGCTTTTGAACAGTGAGAATTTTAACATTTTGAATTGGCCCCATTCCCTTCCAACTGCCACACTGTAACCCAGATTTTAGGCTTTTTTTTTTTTTTTTTTAAGAAAAACAGGGAAACTTTTAATAAATGTTTGTAGTAATCAACATTATGCCATAAATGCTGTCAACTGAGCTCAACTTTTATTAAATGAATATTCCTTTCAATTCATCCACAGTTGCCCGTGGTGACACATTTGAATAGCCCGAGAAGGATCTGACCTTAACAACGACAGAAGAATCAATTGTGGCAACCACCACCGCTCTGCCCCAAACCACAGCAGTTTCCACACCTACACTTCCTCCCGATCCAGAAGCTGTAACTTGTAGCGGCCGCACCTTTGATGCCTTCATGCAATTAAAGAACAGTTCAATCTATGCTTTCAGAGGTGAGTATAAATGTTTAATGCAACCATTTTGCCTTTCTCTTGGTTACTATAACCAGAATTTCACTCAAACAGCCTGACTTCACAGCCCCCACTTGCAACTTGTGTTCCAGGGGATTATTTCTTTGAGTTAGATGACCAATCAGTCATGCATAGTTATCCCAAGCTCATTAAGGATGTGTGGCGTGTCTCCGGTCCCATTGATGCTGCCTTCACTCACATCAGCTGCCAGGGAAAGACTTATATATTCAAGGTTTGTTAATACATGGATTAGAATAAACTAAGTTGCCATTAACTTTTGTAATGTAAAGAAAATGTTCTCACTGTAACTTTGCACTTCTATATTCCACCGGCGAAGAAGATGTGGGCGGATGTTGAGTGTGTGTGAAACCAGCAAAAAACGAATTGTCATGCAGCCGATTTATGCCCTTGTTATGCTTCCATTTATACTCTGGGAGAGTCAAGTTTAAAAGAAACTTGCCGCTAAAATTATATCCTTGTCTATTGTACATATTTAGTGTAGCTGTGCACAAAGCACCGCCGACACAGAGTTCACTGCCAAACCAAGCAACTTCTTATTGGTTATTGCATTTAATTTGGCTGTTAAGTTCACCAAACTTGAACTCAAGAAAACACAAGAAATATTTTGCCACCGGAAGTCCATCGTGCAAAATTAACGATCGGGCAGATTCCCATTGAGATGACTGTATTTTGTACTCAGTATTTTGCACTTGGAATTTCTTCAGGCAAATGTAAATGTGACCACGACTTTAGGTGTAAAACTGTAGTCAGACTGACAAATCAGACAGATCACACTGTGAATTTGGTGGTATATGTATTCCAGTTCTGCTACTGAAATTGGTCTGTGCATATTGAAATTTGAAACCGTGGCCCCCAGTGGCTGAAGTTGGAGGTGTTGTTGAGGTGAAATATCCACAGATGTGTGCCAAAAGTGAGTTCTATTTTCAATTGTAAATTATGTAATACAGTCTACAGGAATTCATAATTTATTAACTCTTCCCCCAAGCCTCAACCATAAATCTAACCGTCAGTAGAGTAAAAAATTTATTTTAGAGTAAAAATGCAATCACTAAATCCCACTTACCATTGCTCATGTGAATGCTCTTGCTTCCAGGTTTCAATGTGAGATTGCTCTCTCAAAGTGCTTTCAAGGAAAAATTATAACATTGTAATTAATACGAAAATGTCTGTTGGGGGATTTATTAATGGAGTAAATCGGGAGATGGGGGGTGGCACTTGTCAGTAGTTTGGCCGAATGAGGTTGATTTCAGGGTATATGAACATTCTGAAGCAGTATGGGGGGAGTATGAAGCAGTATTTATACTGTATTTATTTCATAAATACAGTATGAAGCAGTATTTCTCATGTAATCATGTTGGACATGTCATTAATACCACATTCAGGACTAGGGGTCCAGACAACTCTAAGCATTTTCCTCTGCTGTGCGATGCAACAAAAAAAAAACTGTATCAAATTTTTATTTTTAGAGAGTTGGGGCTTTAATTGGTCCTCTTAGATTATGATCTTTCTATTTACTGACGAGTTTAGCTCAACTGCACAACTATACTCCGATTCAGAGAAAATGGAGTATAGTATAGTACTGAATCTACACTTCTTTTTTTTTTCTCACTTTCAGTAGTCACTGTGTTTTGTCTCAGTATGGCAATAATGCCCAGCCATATTATGCCTTTTTTCTTGGCAAAAATATTTAGAGTAGAAGGTTTTTCTTTTTATTTCCCTCTTTATGTGCTTAATATCAGGGCAACAAGTACTGGCGTTTTGATGGTGATGTTTTGGATGAAGATTACCCAAGAGACATTTCTGTGGGATTTGAGAAGATTCCTGATAATATTGATGCTGCATTTGCAATCCCTGCTCCAGGCCATCATGGGAGGGAAAAAGTGTATTTTTTAAAGGTGTGTGAAATTAAATTGAAGGCTCAGAAGTTCAGAAATATGGTTCCCCTTCTGTCGCTCTCTCCATGTTGTGTCAGAGAAGCGACACTAGGGGTCTCTCTTGAGCGCCGATATTCACCTCTGAACTATGAAAAAAGGCCAATGAGAGTTGGCAACCAGTATTTGCATGTCCTGCCCCCGGACATACGGGTATTTAAGCAGCTCAAATACGGGAGTTCATTCAGAAAATTTCTTCGGAGCCGATGGTCGTGTCTGCAATTGCTGCGTGTTACACACCGAGTTCCTGTCATTCCTCTGCTGCATGCTGTTGGATTCCACGGCACACAACAGCGGCTTTCTCCTGTTTGCACGGCTGTGCATTCCTGCCTCTGGGCGCTTCGACAGGGCAGATCATAAAAGAACTCTCACGAGTCCTTTTTTCATAAAAGAGTGATTTTATTTAAAAGAGTAATCTCCTCTAAAAGAGCAAAACACAGCGGCGTTGAACGTCCTTTTAAGGACGCGTCTTTATAAAGATGCCTTTCCGCCCCTGTGTTGTTTCTGGATGCGGTAGAGTGCTCTCCGCTTCAGACGGCCACAGGCGTTGTCTCGTGTGTCTGGGTAGCGATCACACCGAGGCTGCGTTTGTGTATGGTTCATGTTCTCACTGCGAGAACATGACCATGACAACGTTGCGGTCGTGGCTTGCTTACAACCGTGAGCAAGCCACTCCAGCCGCCCCCCGTGTTGCTCCTTCTTCCCACGGGATTGAGGACGATGCGGCTGGCGATGGAGACGATTTGGGTACGGCCCCTCGACGACCCGCACCCCAGCACGCTCGTTGATTCCCGTCCGTGCTCGAGACGGCGGCGACTCGCCTCACAGCCAGTCTGCCGACCCTCATGCGATGGAAGCAGATGAGCTCGCCGCGGCATCGGAGGGCGGGTTATCTGATGCTGAGGACTCCCCTGGGCTGCCGCTTCCGGGCCTGCACGCCCAGGCTGAGGCCGACGCACAGATGACCGACATGCTTTCCCGGGCAGCCAACAGCGTGGGCTTGGACTGGAACCCTCCATCCTCCCCACAGCCATCACGGCTGGATGACTGGTTCCTGGGGTCTGGGTGCCGCTCACAGCCTCGCCCCCCCCCCGGTTCCGTTTTTCTCGGAAGTGCATGACGAGCTGACGTCTTCGTCCAAACTCCCGTTCAAAATGCTCACCCAGAAACAAATTCTATCTGGCGTCCGGCATCTAGATTGGTTTGCAGCGGTAGACCTGAAGGACGCGTACTTCCATGTCTCAATTTGCCCTCAACATCGACCCTTCCTACGGTTCGCGTTCGATGGCCAGGCGTATCAGTACAATGTCCTCCCCTTCGGCCTGTCTCTGTCCCCTCGCGTCTTCACGAAAGTCGCAGAGGCAGCTCTTGCCCAGCTCCGAGAAGCCGGCATACGCATACACAATTACCTCGACGACTGGCTCATACTGGCCCACTCCCGAGAGTTACTATGCGCACACAGAGACCAGGTGCTCAGCCACTTCAGCCGTTTAGGGCTTCAGGTCAACTGGGAAAAGAGCAAGCTCTCCCCGGTCCAGAGCATCTCTTTCCTCGGTCTGGAGTTAGACTCAGTCTCAATGACAGCATGTCTCTCTCCCGCGGCCCACCACGACACGGTAGACTGCAAATCTCTTGGTAAGCACGACTTAATCGTCAGGTTCCTAAAAGGTGCCCGGAGGATAACTCCCTCCCAGCCTAACCTGTTCCCCTCCTGGGATCTCTCGGTCGTCCTTACGGGACTCCAGAGACCCCCCTTCGAGCCGCTTGACTCAGTTGGACTCAGGGCCCTCTCTCTCAAGACCGCCCTGCTGATCGCGCTCGCTTCCATCAAGAGGGTCGGGGACCTGCAAGCGTTCTCTGTTAGCGACACTTGCCTGGAGTTTGGTCCGGCAGACACTTTCGTGATCCTAAGACCGCGACTGGGCTATGTGCCCAAGGTTCCTACCACACCCTTCAGGGATCAGGTGGTGAACCTGCAAGCGCTGCCCCGGGAGGAGGCAGATCCAGCCCTTTCACTGCTGTGTCCAGTACGTGCTTTACGTATTTACCTGGACCGCACACAGAGCACCAGACACTCTGAGCAGCTCTTCGTCTGCTTTGGGGGACAGCAGAAAGGGAACGCTGTCTCCAAGCAGAGACTCGCCCACTGGGTTGTCGACGCCATTTCCCTGGCTTATCACACCCAGGCTGTGCCCCCCCCTTGCAGGTCCAAGCCCACTCCACCAGGAGTGTTGCGTCCTCATGGGCACTGGCTAGGGGCACTGCCCTAGCAGACATTTGTAGAGCAGCGGGCTGGGCAACACCTAACACTTTTGCGAGATTCTACAATCTCCGAGTTGAGTCAGTATCGTCCCATGTTTTCTCAGGTACCGAGCCTGTAAAACTCGGTAGCACGCCCACGATCTGACCGGGTGAATCGCTTGCACCTAGCGCCTTTCCCCCTAACCAGGGGAAACAGTGCACCTTCATTCCCAGGAGATCCCAGGTTTGGGACACTGGTTGATTCCTCCCTAGCCCTCGTGGGTCGCAGTTCAGCGGAGGAACTCGCCGACCCAAGCCACTGTGGGTACCGCAAGCTACCCTGTACAGGTATAGGTGCTCCACAGTTAAGGCCTCCTTCGGACTCCCCCTGTGTGTAACACCACGGTTCTGTCCCCTCTGGCGAGCGGACTCCCTTGTTTCCCTTAGGCAGTCATGGCTGCCTCGGTTGCTGTGCTGTATGTTCCCCCCTCTATGAGGCTGGATCCACCACCGCACCAACTTTTCCACATAGGCCCTAAGTCAGGCCTCTGATGGTTTTGCCACTTAAACTTGCCTCCCCTTTCGGGTAGGCATGGCCTCCGCAGGGTCTGCTCCGCCCTGAATAAGGGCTAAGACCTCCTTCCCTCAATGCGTGTAAGGGCCCCGGCCTTAGTTGCTCTATGCGAGAAACATAGAGAGAAAAGAGGCCCGTTGCCCCGGCCACCTTGTTCCCCCCTCCAGGGTAACGATAAGGAATCCTGATGGCTTAAATGGGGCATTGGGGAAGGGTACGTGCAGCCTGATACAGCTGGTCATCCTGCACGTAAGAATACCTGCTTGCTCCTGTATCAGCAATTCACTTACACGGCTCAGCGCATGGCACTTTTATAAGTGGACCCCTAGTGTCGCTTCTCTGACACAACGCGGAGAGAGCGACAGAAGGGGAACGTCTAGGTTACGTATGTAACCTCCGTTCCCCGATGGAGGGAACGAGACGTTGTGTCTCCCCTGCCACGTCGCTGAGCCGAGCCACTGTTGTGGCCGGACCATTTCCGGGTCCTCAGAAAAATCCTGAATGAACTCCCGTATTTGCGCCACTTAAATACCCGTATGTCCGGGGGCGGGACATGCAAATACTGGTTGCCAACTCTCATTGGCCTTTTTTCATAGTTCAGAGATGAATATCGGCGCTCAAGAGAGACCCCTAGTGTCGCTTCTCTGACACAACGTCTCATTCCCTCCATCGGGGAACGGAGGTTACATACGTAACCTAGACGTTCTGCACCATAACAGACACAATACATAGAAAAATACATAATTTATTTAGTTTTTAATTTAATTTGCTGAGAAAAGTGCAAAATGCAAGTGAATTGAAACCCAGACTAACAAGAGCAGGCATTTCAGCACATCGCTTTTTTCGGGACTCAAGGACTTTTCCTGTGGGATTTTCCAATGGGTTTTTAGAATAGCAGTTTTTGTGTTGCAAATAAAATAATGTCTGTGGTTAACATGCTAATTCTCTTTGGGGTTTTAGGACAACAAATTGAACAGCTCTATTAGATGCAAAAAATAAAACAACAACAACTCTGTTTGTCTCCACAGACAATTTTATGCCAGGTATTCTAAAAAATCTAAGATCTAAGAAACTATCAATTTCTATAAAAATTTGTGCCTTCAGACCTTTCCTCATAGTCCAAGCCCTGCACTCCAGTCGCTGCTATAGCTCCCAGCCACAGAGGCCATTCCCCAGTCACTGCCTGTCCAGTTCCCTGAGGCTGTCAATGAGCCTGTCCAGTCCCCAGCAGCCGTCGATCAGTCCAGTAATCGGCATCTGTCAAACCCCAACTATCAGTCTGTTACTCAGCCCAGTACCCAAAACACCTGTCAGACACCAGCCTGTTGCTCAGCGCAGTAGCCAGCATCTGGCAGACACCAGCCACCAGTCTGTTGCTCCGCCCAGTAACCAGCACCCGTCAGTCACCAGTCTGTTGCTCGAACCAGTAGTCAGCATCTGGCAGTCACCAGCCACCAGTCTGTGGCTCAGCCGACCAGTACTACCAATATGAGTTCAAACACCAGCCTTCTCATGAAGAATGTGACCGCATGACCAAGTCTTCACCATCTGCTGCCTTCACACATTATACAAATCTGTACTGTGACTTGGATAACATGTTCTCCTTACTCTTTCAAGGCTGTACGTCTGTGCAATGACTTCTATAAATATTAATTTGCAGCGGTCATACCAATCTTCTAAACCTGCTATTGTATAACTGTTTAACTTTCAAGTTCAAGGACATCACAAAGGGCCACGCTTCATCTCCAAAGACTGGACTGGGATCAAACCTCCTGTGGATGCTGCAATGGTGGGAAGACTGTACGTAAGCCCTGGGTCCTCACCTTCCCCAGCGACCAGCTCAAGCAGAGGCAGAACCAGACAGAGAAAAAAAAACAGGGGCAGAGGATCCAGAGTTAGCCACTCACTGTTCTGGGAAGACTTTGGCTTGGACTATGAGGAAAGGTCTGAAGGCACAAATTTTTATAGAAATGGATAGTTTCTTAGATCTTAGATTTTTTAGAATACCTGGCATAAAATGTTACTACTACCAAAAAGATATCGTTGAAAAAGGTGTCCTGAAAAATCACTCTGGAGGGGAGCGGCCAACACTTCTTGCCAATAAGAAAACAAGCCAGTTAGAAATTAGTCTGGTCCCGGAATTTAAAATCCCATAAATATTTTTTCATAGGGAAAATTATTTTTACAAACTTTACAGACAGACCTACCATGAGCTTCGAAGTTGTTGTATACAGCGACCATCCAGCCCCATGACGCACTGTAAATTATGTAATCGAGTCACTCTTCCTACACTCTAAATCTACTAACATTATATATTTGTATATATCTGAATATATTGCCATAAACATCAAATATATTGCTTCTAAATTTTGTCAACAACTTCAAATCAATCGTTTTCATTTGCCATTCACAATGCTTCATGGGAATGTAATTAATTCCCTCATGAAATACGCTAAGTAGTCTTGTACCTATGTCTTTTTGTCAGACTTTCAAATACTTCAAATCAAAATTTTTAATGTTCTGATGCAAATCGCAGTTGGTTGGTTTGATTCATGGATTAGAATTAATTTATGGAGAAATTTAATGAAATCCCTATTGAAAAATGTATGGGGAAAATGCTCGCAGCCCTAATATGGCTGAAAGTGTGCGGGCACTGTTGCGCTCTTTTGCCGACATTGGGGTCAGCTGCCATGTCTTTGGAAGGGCGTGTGGTTGAAGTTTGCAAAATGGCTGAATTTAGCAAAACAGCTAAAATGGCTTACAGCGTATTTAAAAACATATACTGCAGATAAATAGAGAAATAGTAGACATTTACATTGATGTGTCTAAATATGCTCATGGGTTATGTAGGTATCATGGAGCAGAGAAGCATGGAAAATATCATAAAAAGGGTCGTGGAAGACGTCCAACTTTTTCTTTCTTTGACATGAGCTATGACCCAGAGGACTACACAGATGTGGTGGTTGTCCAAGAGAAGGCCATGCCTGTGCAAAATGTTTGCTTCTTTAAGAAAGGTACAACAGGCCAAACTAGTGTCATTCTTTCTAACTAATTTAAGCTTTATAGACATTTATTGAGATGTTGTTTTAATGTTAAAATACAACATTATGATATCATTTTTAACTAGTTGTAACAATGTGTTAAAGATGCATTGCATTGTATCTGTGGTATATCTCCTCTAGATAAATACTATAGAGTGGACCTGCAGACCAAACGGATCGACTACGTAAATCCTCCATACCCAAGATCCATTGCTAAGTATTGGTTGGGGTGTAAAGAAAAGGACTTGTCAGAGAAAAAATAAGAAACAAAATTTTTAATTTTTAATGATTTTTATGTTCTTGCTAAATTAGAAGTTAATTATAATAATAATTACTATTATTGTATGTTTATTGTCCATCCCTTGTCTTGTGTTTATGATGTGATTATGGGTGTTGTAGTTTTCCTTGTCTTTGTTCATTGGTTCTTGTGTTCATTAGTGTCAGGTGTTTATTTAATCCCTGTGTTCCCTTCCGAGGGAACTCGCACTGCGTCGTTGAAAACGACTCTTTGGGGAACGCTCCTTAGCGTGCGCCTCTGAAGTATGAATGAAACTATTCCAATCTTGATTGGTGTTGCGTCATGACGTAACATGTGACGGCATAACCGGATGCATAAAAGTGACGCCGGCACACATACACATTAGCTTTCGCTCTTCAGCAAGCGCTCTATGTTGAAATTGTTTGTCTTATTTGGTGTTGTTTGTCTGATTTAAAAATATTATGGCCACCGAACAGTTCAGAAGTGCGTGCACCCCTGCCCTCGTTTCATTACGGGTAGGGACACGCACGCTTTATGTGTGAACTGTTTGGGAGCGCAGCACGCACAGGCAGCTCTCGAGGGATCTGCCTGTGAAAGTTGTGAAGCACTACCCATGAGAGTGCTGCGCTCCCGGTTGGCGTGCTTTGATGAGCACGGTCAGGCTCGCGTTCCCCACGGTTTTGGTCCCGCGTCTGTTGAGGCAGCGCGGCGATTGAGATCGCGGGGTTCGCAGCGGATTTTGCAGATGAGAATGAGACTGCTGCGCACTTTCTCATTCTTCGTTTGAGGATCCCGAGCCTACTGTGTGTGGTGCAGAAGCCCGCGTCGCGGCTTCTTCTGCCCATGATCAGGTCCCGATGCTTGAGCTCACTGCTTCCGAGGAAGTGGATATGCTCAGCATCGATGCGATCTGACCGTGAGCCAAGCACGCCGGTTTTTGGCCAAGCTTATGAGGAGCTGATTGAGGTTATGACGCGTGCCGTGGCCAGACTGAATATCAGCTGGCCACAAAATGAGCAGGGAACGCAAGTTGAAAGCAAATTAGACGCGCGCTTCCTGCGGCACAGATCACAACCTCAGCGCCGGGTTTGCCGTTTTCCCCGATCTCCACAGAACGAGATCGTGGGGTAAACCGCGATTCGTCCCGTGATCTCCAGCCCCAGTGTTTGATTACAGAACGATGTTTTGGGGGCACGGGATATGGGCTAAAACCCCGGCGCTGCCTAGTAAGCCCTGCAGAGATACATCTGCTTTAATAAGTAGGGCTTACATGGCGGCACACAAGCGGTGTAGGTTTCCCGCCGTCTCTGACGCTTCGGGCCACATCAATTTCCACCGAACGCACACTGTATGTTCGTGTCAAAAAAAAAAAAAAAATATATATAAAAAAAAAAACAACAAGCATCAATTGTGGTCACAAGAACCATATCGACTAAATCCTGCCGGTCTCTCGCTTCAGGAAGTCGAGAACAGTGCTTGAAAAACACCCGGGAGGCTGGTTCCCTTAGTTGAAGCTTCGGAAAGAGGTCCTACCGAGGTGGTAGAACCTCGGAGGGCTGCTCCCCACTGCAGAGCAACCGAGGTTGCTCTCGCAGCGGAGTCCTCAGGAAATCGGTGTCGGTTCCCGCCGTCTCTGACGCCGGGCCACATCAATTTCCAGCTGAACGCACACCGTGCCGTTCAGCGTCAAAAAATAAAAAACACACATCAATTGTGGTCACAAGAACTGTATCGACTAAACCCTGCCGGTATCTCGCTTCAGGAAGTCGAGAACAGTGCTTGAAAAACACCGAGACCAGCCTCGAGAGGCTGGTTCCCTTAGTAGAAGCTTCGGAAAGAGGTTCTACCGAGGTGGTAGAACCTCGGAGGGCTGTCCCCGCTGCAGAGCAACCGAGGTTGCTCTCGAGCGGAGTCCTCAGGAAATCGGTGTCGGTTCCCGCCGTCTCTGACGCCGGGCCACATCAATTTCCAGCGAACGCACACCGTGCCGTTCAGGTCAAAAAATAAAAAACACACATCAATTGTGGTCACAAGAACTGTATCGACTAAACCCTGCCGGTATCTCGCTTCAGGAAGTCGAGAACAGTGCTCGAAAAACACCCGAGATCAGCCTCGAGAGGCTGGTTCCCTTAGTAGATTTTGTTGAGGCATGGAATCATCTTCCCAACATATCTGCATGGGTCCTGCATATAATAAAATCAGGGTACAGACTGCAGTTCGGGCACCACCCCCCAAATTCTCTGGGGTGGTGCAGACTACAGTGGTTCCGAGCAGGCTCAGGTGATGGAACAAGAAGTGCAATCTCTGCTGCTGAAGGAGGCCATAGAACGTGTTCCTCATTCAGACAAGGAGTCCGGTCTTTACAGCCGGTACTTTATAGTTCCAAAAAGGATGGGGGGTTGAGGCCGATTTTAGATCTCAGAGTTTTGAACCGGCCTTTGAGGAGGTTCAGGTTCAAAATGCTTACCATTCCTGTCATCGTGAGTCAGATCAGATCCGAGGACTGATTTGTCACGATAGATCTAAAATACGCCTATTTTCATGTACCCATCCTTCCATGTCACAGGAGGTTCCTGAGGTTCGCTCGGGGCTAAGCTTACCAATATCGGGTTCTTCCGCTCGCCTAGCACTCTCTCCCCGCACATTCACCAAATGTATGGATGCAGCTCCTGCTCCTCTGAGACTTCAGGGCATCCGCGATACTGAATTATATCGATGACTGGCTCATTCTGGCCCAGTCTCGAGAAATGGCGGTTCGGCATCGAGATGTCGCCCTTGGCCATATTCGAAGTTTGGGGTTGAGACTCAACACAAAAAGAGTGTGTTACAACCATCCCAGTGCACAACATTTCTGGGTGTTGTGTGGGACTCGGTTACGATGCAGGCACGCATGTCTCCTGCGCGTGATCGAGTCCCTTATGGCGATGGTGTCCGGGTTAGAGCTAGGCCAGGCCATCACTGTAAAGCAATTTCAAAGACTGCTGGGCCTCATGGCAGCGGCATCCAACATTGTACCGCTGGGCCTTCTACACATGAGGCCCCTCCAGTGGTGGCCGAAAGCCAAGGGGTTTTCCCCAGCGGGAATCCATTTCAGTATAATCAGAGTAACGCCGCAGGTGCCTTCGTTCTCTGCTAATATGGGAGAAACCTTGGTTCCTGTCCCAAGGGCCAGTGTTGGGAGCGTCATGTCGCCGAAAACCGTTTCGACAGACGCCTCCCTCACTGGCTGGGGCGCGGTCATGGACGGCCGCTTTGCCAGGGGTCTGTGGCAGGACCATCATCATTCTTGGCACATAAACTGTCTAGAGATGTTGGCTGTGTTCAGGGCTCTGAGGAGCTTCCTTCCAGACATCAAGGGTTACCATGTCCTAGTACGCTCGGACAATACATCAGTGGTAGCTTATCTGAACCGACAAGGAGGACTCAGATCAGCCCTCTGTGCAGACTGGCGCATCAGATAATTCTTTGGTCCCAAGGGAAAATACTGTCTATCAGAGCAATGTATATTCCGGGGTTCAGAATCAGGGAGCAGACATCCTGTCGAGGCAGGGGCTGAGGCCCGGGAATGGAGACTTCATCCAGAGGTGGTGAAGTTGATATGGGACAAATTTGGACCATCAGAAGTGGATCTGTTCAGCGTCTCAGAGACGTCCCACTGTCCACTTTGGTTCTCCCTCTCACATCCAGCCCCACTGGGGTTGGACGCCATGGTACAGGCTTGGCCGAGGCTTCGCCTGTACGCATTTCCCCGATCAGCTCTGCTCCCGGGAGTCCTGGAAAGGGTCCGCCAAGAGGGCATCAGTCTACTTCTGGTTGCCCCCATGTGGCCGGCCCGAGTATGGTTCTCAGACATAATTTCACTCCTGATAGCTCCGCCATGGCAGATTCCTCTGAGGAGGGATCTGTTGTCTCAGGCGGGGGCACAGTCTTCCACCCTCGTCCAGAGCTGTGGAAACTGTGGGTCTGGCCCCTGAGGGGTTCAGTACCTAAATGCTGGTCTATCAGTGGGGGTGGTTGAAACCATACTTAGCTCTAGGGCTCCGTCTACTAGGAGATTATATGGCCTCAAGTGGAATGTGTTCTCCACTTGGTGTAGAGAACATGAAGTAGATCCAGTTAACTGCCCGGTGGCTTCAGTTCTGGAGTTTCTTCAAGATCGCTTCTCTGCGTGGTCTCTCCCTTCCACACTCAAGGTGTACGTGGCTGCCATTTCGGCGTTCCATGCACCACTGAGTGATGGGCCTCTGGGGAGGCACCAGCTGGTCATTCGTTTTCTCCGTGGTACATGGAGGATGAGACCGACAACCAGGTCCAGGGTTCCTGCCTGGGACCTGGCGGTGGTTCTCGAAGGGTTATCCCTGGCCCCCTTCGAACCCCTTCAGTCGGCTTCAGCCCAAGGACCTGACGTTCAAGATGGCTTTTCTCTTAGCTATTACCTCTCTAAAGAGGGTGGGTGATCTTCAAGCCCTGGCAGTGACGCCAGCTTGCTTGGAGTTTGCCCCTGGCGGAGTTAAAGCCATTTTACACCCGAGACCTGGCTATGTGCCTAAGGTGCCGTCTAACACGGCACGGTCCACGGTCCTGCAGGCTTTTCATCCTCCACCTTATGTGTCGGCAGAAGAAGAGAGGCTCCATTTGCTCTGCCCTGTCAGAGCTTTGAGCTGTTACCTCGAGAGGTCCTCTTCTTGGAGGAGGTCGGACCAACTGTTAGTGTGTTTTGGGTCACCTAAGAAGGGGCTCCCTGCCTCAAAACAAACCATTAGTAATTGTATTGTTCAGGCTATTATCTCGGCCTACAAGGTGCGTAATTTGCCTTCACCTTTGGCCGTGAGGGCTCATTCAACTAGAGGCATGGCGTCCTCTAGGGCTCTCTTATCGGGAGTACCCCTCCAGGAGATCTGTGAGGCAGCCGGTTGGGCTACCCCGCACACTTTCATCAGGTTTTTACAGTCTGCACCTCCCTAGTACGCCTGGCGCACGTGTGCTCTCGTCCTAGCTGAGTGCCTGAGTTCAGTTTCACCCTAGGGCAGGCCTTTTTTCGGTGCGTGGCCTAGTGGGCATTCGTTCCCCAAAGAGTCGTTTTCAACGACGCAGTGCGAAGTTCCCTCGGAAGGGAACGTCTCGGGTTATGACTATAACCCTTGTTCCCTGAGAAGGGAACGAGACACTGCGTCGTCCTGCCACGCCCCTCAAGGCCTGAGAGCGGCTTGCTTCATCGCTAGGCTAATGTGTATGTGTGCCGGCGTCACTTTTATGCATCCGGTTATGCCGTCACATGTTACGTCATGACGCAACACCAATCAAGATTGGAATAGTTTCATTCATACTTCAGAGGCGCACGCTAAGGAGCGTTCCCCAAAGAGTCGTTTTCAACGACGCAGTGTCTCGTTCCCTTCTCAGGGAACAAGGGTTATAGTCATAACCCGAGACGTTTTCCTCTGTTCATTGTCAGTTCTTGTCATTTGTGGATGTAGTGTAGTGCTAATTTTCAATTAAAGCTGCATTTAAATCTTGAACTTATGCCTCATCCCTATCAGACATTACAGAAGAACTGACCATTTCACATGGATGGTCTCTCTGGCATGGTACTGAGAGTACACAAAGATTGTCTGCTCCTTGGCAAACTGTGTTAATTGGGGAGACATTGCGCTGTAGGACATTTATAGGTTTGGACTCAACAATCCTGTGAAATCCTATCTGCCAGGAGGCATATGTGAACTTTCCTTGGTCAAATTCATTGACCATGCTTTGAGGCTCACATTCTCTTCCTACACTGTGGGGTATGGCAGCAACCACACAGTGGCACCCAGCTCTCTTTCATCAGAGGCCATTCCCCTGCCAGCACATATGCCTGCCATGGTTGTCCGTCCCAGAGCTAATGCCTGAAGCCTCATATGTCCCAGAGCCAGAGCCAGCGCCTGAAGCCTCGTCTGTCCCAGAGCCAGCGCCTGAAGCCTCGTCCATCTAAGAGCCAGCTCCCTCAGCCACGGAGGCTGTTCCCGCATCCAGAAGTGGAGGAGGAGAAGGGTCCCTGCACTCCAGTCACTGCTAGAGCTCCCAGCCACAGAGGCCATTCCCCAGTCACTGCCTGTCCAGTTCCCTGAGGCTGTCAATGAGCCTGTCCAGTCCCCAGCAGCCATCGATCAGTCCAGTAATCGGCATCTGTCAGACCCCAACTATCAGTCTGTTACTCAGCCCAGTACCCAAAACACCTGTCAGACACCAGCCTGTTGCTCAGCCCAGTAGCCAGCATCTGGCAGACACCAGCCACCAGTCTGTTGCTCCGCCCAGTAACCAGCACCCGTCAGTCACCAGTCTGTTGCTCGAACCAGTAGCCAGCATCTGGCAGTCACTAGCCACCAGTCTGTGGCTCAGCCCGGAAACCAGCACCCATCAGACACTTGCTATCAGTCTGTCCAGCTCTGTGAGGCCCCTGCCAGTCTTACCAGCTCTCCGAGTCCCCTGAGTTTCCGCCTCCTGCAGCCCTCTCGCCCCCTGAGTTTCCGCCTCCTGTGGCCATGACCGATGAGTCTCCGCTTCCTGTGGTCTCACCCCTCGAGTGTCTTATGACTCCACCTCTCGAGTGTCCCAGGGCTCTGCCCCTCGAGTTTCCCATGGCTCCATGCCTTGAATGCTCTGCTTCCCTGGCCTCTGAGCCCTCCGTGTTCCAAGCTGCCTTGCTCCCTTGTGTCTTGCTCTCCGAGTCCCCACGTGCCTTGCCCTCTGTATCCCCTATTGTCATGACCTCTGAGTACCGTGTCACCCTGACAGCTATCCTGTTGCCTGGACTTCTGAGCCCTTTAAATCCTCAGCTGCCCTGGCCTACAAGCCGTCTTGCCAGGCCATGCTCCACGCCCTGTCTCGCCTGGTCAACGTCTGTCTCTCGGTCCTCTGCTGGTACCGCCCTGACCTCCTGGTCCATGACGGTCTCTGGGGGGGGGGGTTATTGTCCTTCCCTTGTCTTGTTTGATTACAGGTTTTGTAGTTATTTTCCTTGTCTTTGTTCATTGGTTCTTATGTTCATTATTGTCAGGTGTCCCTTGTTTGCTTATTAGTGTCTGTGTATTTAATTTATGGTCAGTTCTTGCCCTTTGTAGCTGTAGTGTTTGATATATTTTCTGTGTTTACTGTTCATATATTAAATTAAAGCTGCATCTAGATCCTGAACTTACGCCTCATCCCGATCAGACATTACAATTATTTATCTAGTTCTGTTTCTGATGAGTTTCATTACAGAAAAAAATACTCAAGCGTAGGACTGTCTTTCTGTAAGTTTAATTTCTTGCAATTGTTTTAGTCACCATTTGGAATGCCAAAGCTTCCTCTTGGCTAGTGAACCCCCGAGCCTTCCAATTTCATGGTTATTTATCAGTATCTGTGGAGTGCAGCCCCCACCTTCGCAAACTCCACCACACAGCTGTTCCTGCTTTCATCTCTGAGATTCAGCTGTTAATTGTCTCAAGTTGTTAACCTTGCCCTGTTATTTTTTCAACACACATGCAGAACATTAGTTCAAATAGAGGACAGCATTAAAAGCAACAAGTTACACAAAAGAATAAACTGTAAAATTACAAGACAAATGTGGAATTAGCATAAATTCCCATAACAATTACAACCAGTGTTAAAAAAAGATCATGTAAAGTCTGTAAGATCTATAATTTATTTGATTAATTTAATAATTTAATTAAAACACTGTAAGGTAACATGACATCAAAATTGACCCTGTTATTATTTTCTCAATACGCATTTCTGGTCTTATTGTTAACAATTCATCATTGCAAATTATTCAAAAGAAAACAAATCGTAATAATCTTTAATCAAATTGTATCAACTTGTTCCGACCCTTAAGAAATGTACCTTTTTTGGCTGACATCACATTAGTTAATGTTACAAATAACCAAACAGCTACTTAGGCATTATTTTTGGCTACTGTTGTAGGTAGTTAAGCCTTTTTCAGTAATTAAATGCCTGTTAATATGAATGTAAAAGGTTTACAGAAATAATAGCAAATACAAATTTAAAAGAGAAATGTTACCACTGGACTGGCCCTGTATATGTTGAAATGCATGGGTGAACTTGGCCTTGGTTCACAGCCTCAAAAATTGGGACATATTGTTCATCCTCTCCACAATTGATTGCAAACTGCATTTAGGTTTGGCTCCACTGTGGTATGAGATACCTCAATCAATTCCTGATCTATAAAACCAAGCCTTCTTGACCAACCAAACCTGTTTGGTGCTTTTAGTGGCACAGAAAGCACCTCAAAGGAAAGATGATCTTTCCTGTTTTAAACTGTTGGCTTGATCCACTCTCTTCTAATTATGCATTAAGGCTCAGTAAGACTTGTGAAGAATGGATGGATTCCCAGCATGTTTGTTGGGTCACAGCCTGTATAACTGAATCTTTTTTGCCCAGGATAGTCATAACACTTGTAAGCACTTAGTGAAGCCCTTATCATTTAAAACTCTATAAGGTAACTTTGGGAACCTGGTCACACTGTATAATAAACCGTGTCTATCAAAACAGCATTGTGTTACCAAAAGTAATAAGATAGAATAGATGAGGTCAAAGTGACTTTTTGGAAAAAATAATACAATCTCAACACATTAGTAAAATTAAATATACTACTAGAATGTTATAGAGAGTTATACCATGAACTGTAACAGAAAGAAAAATAAGCATGTCTACATTTTCTACACATGTTTTATTCCATATTTGTACCCTCCCCAATTTAACTGTATGAGGGCCCTAAAAAGGGTCAGTGCCATCTTTGTGATATCCCTCTGCACACAGAAATCACACACACACACACACACACACACATGTTGTGTTTCCATGTTTTATGGGGACTTTCCATAGACATAATGTTTTTTATAATGTACAAACTTTATATTCTATCCCCTAAACCTAACCCTACCCCTAAACCTAACACTCACAGAAAACGTTCTGCATTTTTACATTTTCAAAAAACATAATTTAGTATGATTTATAAGGTGTTTTCCTCATGGGGACCGACAAAATGTCCCCACAAGGTCAAAAATTTTGGGTTTTACTATCCTTATGGGGACATTTGGTACCCACAAAGTGATAAATACGCACACACACACACACACACACACACACACACACACACAGATCCACAAAACCAGCAAATACACATGAACACAAAATAAACACAACAATAATAGTAAAAACAAAAGTGATGGGGTAGTTTATGAGATAAGATGAGTTAGTGACTCATCTTAGCCAATCATAAGATGCTTAAAATTATGCTGTGCTATTATGCTATTTTTTATTCTGGAATCCTGTTGTAACAAAGGTAAGTTGGGATCCATAAGCAGTCTTTATTGAAAACACAGAGGATAACGGGCAATGGTCAGGCAATGGGTGAACAGGGCAATCGTAGGCAGGCAGAGAGCGAGGTGAGGCAGGCAGAATGTCGGGGCAGGCAGCAAACAGCAATACGGGAAGGCAGACGAGAGTTCAGGTAGGCAGGCAGCAATCAATCGTAGTCGATAGGGAAAGCAAGGTCGGTAAACAGATAAACAACGTGGAATGTAAACTAGAACGCTCAGTAGTGTAGCCGGAACAAACAAGACTTCGCAGTGTGAGTGTAACTGTAAACAATGTAATCTGGGTCTTGGAGAGTACATTTGTGATAGGTGTGTGTTTCAGGTTTTATTCCTGTGCCCGCCCGTGGTGCAGAATTATCCTTGAAAACAGCATAATTCACAGATGTATCTGTGTGTTCCTGCAGGATTTTTGGATAGTATGCACTATGCAGTTATAGACCTCTGGTTGGATGAGCCATACCATTACTTGTCTCAGATTTTAGATAAGTGAAGTTGTGCCACACCACATAAGCTGGATAGCTTACTGAAATATACTGTAAATATAAAATATAAGCAGAAAACAGAGATGTAATAAAAATAAAAATAAAATCCTTTGTGTTTGACATCAAAGCATACATTTTTTGGGGGGGGGACTTGACAACTGTGCTACACATAGTGTACATTCAAAGACATCATATTGTTTGTGTAATTCACATAAAAGGATCTTGCAAGAAATCAAAAAAATATGCAGCTTTTAATGTTTCACCAACAATAAATTAATAACAGGTTTTTTAAGTAAAGGCGGGAAAGACTTTGAAGATGCATCAGAGGATGTGATCTATAAAACACGTTTATGTCAATAAGCATACCAAACTATTAATGAGGAAATTTGCTCACATTTGCTAAAGGGACTTGTGGCAAGGCGGAGGGCGGGGCCGGGTCGTGATCATACACACCCGGTCCCGTATTAGGCTAATCAAGCCTCCTGAGAGGGATAAAGGTCGACTGCAGAGGATCGTGCGGGAGACAGAGATTGTTTACGGACATGTCCGTCATGTGTGTGTTTATGTTGTCCTTTAAGTTTATCATTAAATTATTATTTATATTGAAAAGCCGGTTCTCGCCTCCTCCTTTCCATTGACTACTTTACAGGACTGAAATTGCTTTTCCATCAGTTACTCTTCTGATGTATGTATCTGTATGCATATGTAGGAATTGCTAGAAACATTTGTGTGATATATGTGTGATTTTGTATGTTACATCTTATCACATGGCCATTTGTGTAATATTTTGAAATACATATGTTGTATTTACTGTTTGTGCATGTGACATTTTTATTAATGGAAACCATACATACGCATACATAAAGTATACATGTATTGCCATTTCAGATCTTTCTTCACAAACTCATTAGACATGTTTAATCATGTGCAACATTAAATTCAACTCAGTTTTATTTCTAGTGCTTTTCTCAATGTTGCTTCATATCAGCTTACCAGTACCTCAGTTAGCAAGTATATATAGTGTTTAAGATACATTTTAAAAGTAGATTACTGTATAAATTACATTTGAGGTGCACTTTCTTGTAAGTCTTGTAAGTATTACAGTAAGTACTGATTTTTCTTAAGATCAGAAGCCTATGAACCTATTGAGGTTTTTGCACGACTGTGCTTTTTGCACTTTCTGTGGGTCTTATGGGACATTCAGTGTGTTTTATGACTATTGCTGCTGCTGTTTCAGACTATTGCAAGTGCTGTTTTCTTCTTGGCAGATGTTATTTGCACCCCAGCCCTAGAGCAAATAGTGTCAGATACTATTTGCACTAAATACTTATATACAGTACAGGCATCACTGCAGTGTATATATTGTGGTTATTTAGAGAGCCGCAGACACACTACATTAACCTCTACCCCTAAACCTAACCTTAACTTTACCTAAACTTTCACACGGGAACGAGTGCAATCGACAAACCCCTCCTCTGGATCAATCCCTTCTCTGCGCTTCTCGACATCCACCGTGAGCAAATCCCTGCGATGAAATCAACATTTCTATTCATTTTTATCTATTATTTTAAGTAGAATTAAAGGAAATATTAAGAGTGGAATCAGGAATTTGGATGGGGAAACGAGTGGGACAAAACGCAGATATGAACCGTGGTCGCTCCGACAACAGAACACATTCACAACGTCTTTATACCCCCCGCCGCTGCAATGACACCTTTTGTTTGGTTTGTCCTATTCTATGTTTCCACCAGACTATGGGGTGCAAAGAGCTGCTCTGTGTGGCAGATGCTATTTACACCGGGTTGCAATTTTACTAACTATATAACTATATATTAAATAGCTATTTATCTATGGCTGTTTTTAACTTTACTGTGAACCCTGTGCTAAACTTCATGCATCTATATCTATGTATCTATTTTTAAAACTGAATTGTCGATTCTATGTTATTAAATTTTTTCATTCTATTCAATTATATTCTATTATGCGTTTATGTTCATTCTTTATCTATTCCATGATCTTTCTATCAAGTTAAGGATATTAAGAGGCCAAGGAATGGGAAAGAGGAAATGCTTGTACAGAATCTGACTGTGAACTGAAGTTCTTCTGACTTCATTTTCTTCAGCAGCTTCTTTCCTGATGGCAATGGCATCCTCTAGTGGAAAAAATGAGTTTGGCACTGACACAGACACAACTTCAACAGCTAAAGAAGCATTCTATGCACTTCTGTGCAAGGTAATACTTGGACCACTGTTGCACCATCCTAGGAATGTAATAACGGGAGGTGTCTTTTTACCATATAATCATCCTTTTACACTAAAAAACTGGAAAACTCAGGTTGTCCAATTTACTAAATCATATTATTTGTGATCTACACAGCAAAATTGTGTTTCACTTCATAACTTGTTTTATTTGCTTTTAATTGATGTAATTATCTCAAATCTGCACTCTACTTAACTACATTATGTAGGGCGAATGTTAACCAATCAAGTTTGTTCAATAACATGCGCAAGGGGATTTAGGCAGCGGTATTATAGTTCCCAGGGTTGATTTGCATGGGACGTGATGCGAAGAGTGTTTTTTCATTTATTTTTGAGCAAGATAAGAAACTTTTAAAGACTTAATAGTGTTTAATGTGTTATTTTGGGATTTAGAACCGATTATGTTACGCTAGTTTACTATTAGAACTTTTGCTTAGTTTGAGGATGGGTACATGTTGCTTTACTCAAAGATCTATGCTTAATTGGAATTTTGCATGCTAAAATATGATCAAACTAGCTAAATGTTAATTACCTAGCCTTGCATTATAACATTAATCAGTAATATGACTTGAAAATATAATGTAAAACTGATTAAATGAATCATGTGTCACAGTCTGTTTGCACCTTAATCAAGGACTCTTATTTTGAAGTTCTCTCCCTCACTACATTTCCCATAAGTCACTGCCCTGATTACTCCATTATCCCCACCTGTGTGTCATTCCCTCATTTAATCATAAGTGTATATATACTCTTTAGTTTTGTCAGTCTGGGTCAGTCCTTGAATTGTAATGTCTGAATCGTGATGTTTGAATTGTAATGAAGTGTGGTTTTTGGAATGTTATGTTTGCTCTACTCCAGTGTTTGCTCTACTCCAGTGTTTGCTCTACTCCAGTGTTTGCTCTACTCCAGTGTTTGTACCACTTCAGTTTTATGATTAAAGGATATAAAGTTCCTACTCCTGCGTCTCCTCTTGTATCCAGTGATACCAAACGTTACATCATGTTAGGAACACATACAAAATCATCACTTTTTAAGTCACTTCATTGGATCATTTAAACATAATTTTATTCCATTGTTGAAATTGTGTGGTCATATGATGTTTTCTGACAAATAATTAATGAGCCTAACCAAGAAAAAACTGTGTTGATGTAAATTAATAGATTCGTGTGAAACTGATGTACATGATTAAATCGAGTAAATTCAAAAAATATTTTTGATGCTCGAAAATCCATTCCCCACTAAGTCCACTGTGGAACACTGTGTCCAACCGTGTTTCAAATACTCAACACTCCAGTTTCTTCAACTGATTCAATTATTTATAATATTATTATAAATAAAATCATAAAAACTAGTGTGATCTTTGCATCCTTAAGTTGATACTAAAAGGTTGACAGTAGTTCAATTCAATTCTAAGCATGGACTGTAAGCTTATGCTTCAAGTGAATTCCATACGGCCAAATAACAGTAAGGAATGATGACCAAAAGTTATTTTTGTTGGTGTCTGTGTATGAGTGAATATGAGTGAGTGAATGTGTGATATACTTGTGTGTGTGTGTGTGTGTGTGTGTAATGACAATAGAAATTATTTAATTTAGCAAACAACATGTTTTCTTTATAATATCACACTTACTATTTCTTGTAATATTCTCTTTCTTTACTCTTTAGTAGGCCTATCCTACCATAGTATATTTTATTAATTCACTTATTTTTTAATGCAAGTAGGGTACAACGAGACTAAAGGCACCCTTAGCTTTTTTTCTGGTCACAAAATGTATTAAGGTAAAAAAAAAAAAATAATAATATATATATATATGGATAATTATTATTGAATATTGATAGAGCAACATCATTTGTGTGAAAATAAATTATAATGGAAGGTTATTTCAATTAAAATACATTTTTTGTTTGTTTGTTTATTTTTTTAAATGTGGTGAGGGAGCCTTTTATGCCCTCACTTGGGGTAAAAGGCCCGTAGGAGGTATAAAGTGATATTGTGTAGAAATTGGGGCAATAGTTAAAGGGCACAATTTGTCAACTAATGCAAATAATTTTGAGACAACAAGATGCTTTTTTGAGTAACAAATTAAGATGATGCTTACTCAAAATAACTACTTCAGAAAAAGTCAACCATTTCATGTTAATTTAAAAAATGTGAACCCACTTTTAAAAATTTTCATAACAAATAGAAAATTTGCAGGGGCCTTTAGCCCCTGCAACACAGGGCTTTTTACTCCAAATACTATCTGTTCACTTATTGGACAGTTATTGTAAAATGGTTGTTTAATGACCTTAAACAAATTTCATTTCAATTCAGGGATTTTCATTAGCTACATAACTTTGTAACTTTAAAAGAAAATATTAAATATTAGATCAAATTGCCTCAAAATCAACCTTTAGACATCACACACAAAGATATCTTGTGTTTAGGAGAGTGCTGTGGTAGTTTTTGTTGCTATTTAGTGTTTTGGGAGAAAATAAAATCAATGGAGCCTTTAGCTATATATATATATATATATATATATATATATATATATATATATATATATATATATATATATATATATATATATATATATATATATTTTAAAGTTAGTTAATTGAAATACAGTTGTTCTTTTTTAGTTCACAGTGTATGTTAACAAATACAAGTTTTGAGTTTTTAAACGTATTAAATTAACATTAACCAAGATTAATAAATGCTGCATAAGTATTGCTAATTGTTAGATCATATTAACCAATGCTGTTAACAAACAGAACCTTATTAGTGTTTCCAATTAAACAATATGGTATTGTGATGAATACACAGCCTCAGGCTAAATGCAGTATTGTGGCCACGCCTCCATTCACGAGACTCCGCCCTTACGCTTGCGTGCTCTACTGTTAACGGAACAGTGTTTTTAATGTTTATCATGGCTGGATCAAATCTATTAGTTTGACTAAACTATCTGAGATCAAGGCTGCAGTCGAAGATCATAGAATATATTCATTTACATTGACAGAAGTGTACGGGGTGTGAAATAACCCAGGTAACGTATTGACTTGTAAGGCTTTTTGTTGTAATTCTCGACTGCGTATTTATCGTTTCCTTAGTATTAGTACACGACTGGGACAGCGGCTGACAGTACAGAAATCTACTCGAAATTGTTCCCCTTTCACCCAATTTTTTCGCTTCCAGTCTGTGAACGTAATAAACGTTTAATTACTATTGCTTAAGGCAATTATTACATTTTATTTGGTAGATATATTTAAGACTCATAAGCCATGTGGACGGCGTTATAAATATGCTTATATGATTTAATTCGTTCTTGCACACGTATGACAGTCTCATTGTCCGCTATTTTATGCATAACTTTCATAGCATACATATATATATATATATATATATATATATATATATATATATATATATATATATATATATATATATATATATATATATAGCCGTTTTGGAAAGATTGGTTCATTTAAAATTAATCAGAAATCTTGCAAATTATTATACTTTTGTACCCTTATAGCACTACAAAAATAATGCTAATTTTATATACAGTATAATACTCAATAGTAAATATTTTTTTTGCATTTAAATTCTCTTTAAAAGAATAGTTCACCCAAAAATGAAAATTCGCTCATTTTCTTACCCTCATGCCATCCCAGATTATGACACAAATGAAGATTTTTAGATGAATATCTCGGATCTGTTGGTCCATTCAATGCAAGTGAATGGTGACCAAACCTTTGAAGTTCAGAAAAGCACACAAAGGCAGCATAAAAGTAATAAATATGACTCCAGTGTTTGAATTCATGTCTTGAGACGTGATGTGACTGGTGTGGGTGAGAAAAAGTTCAATATTTAAGTCCTTTTTTTACTATAAATTCTCCTCCCTGCCAGTAGGTGGCAGTATGCATGAAGAATGCAAATGGATCAAAAACAAAAGAAGAAGAATATGGAATTGAAAGTGAAAGTGGACATTCATAGTAAAAAAGGACTTAAATATTGATCTGTTTTTCATCCACACCTATCATATTGCTTCTGAAGACATGAATTTAACCACTGGAGTCGTATGGATTATTTTATACTGCCTTTATGTGCTTTTCTGAGCTTCAAAGTTCTGGCACCCATTCACTAGCATAGTGAGGACTAACAGAGCTTAAAAATCTTAATTTGTGTTCTGCAGAAGAAAAAAGTAAAAACATCTGTGATGATATGAGGGTGAGTAAACGACGAGAGAATTTTCATTTTAGTTTCAATATTCACCCTCTAAGGGCTTAGATATCAATCCACTATAAATCTCCCTACTTGACTCTCATTCATAATGTATGGGTAAAATGTACGTAAATGTGACAAAAGTGTAACCCGAGTGAACTTAATGACTTCCTCTTTCACAGTATGTCTCGTGAGCAAAAAGCAGTAGAGCATGCCAGGAAGGCCTTCCTCACAGGTCGGACCAAATCACTTGAGTACAGAATTACCCAGCTGAAGAACCTGCTGCGTTTTGTCAAAGAAAGACAGAAGGCAATCGCTGAAAGTCTCAAAAAGGATCTCAGTAAGGTTGGTGACACGTCCACTTATGTCTTGTTTTAATCCCTATTTGATTAGGTGTTGTGCTACAGTATATGCTGAACTGAATGGACATGTGTTACATGTCTGAATTTCCCTTATTCAAAATGATCAGTGTTTTATATGTGTGGTAACAGAGTGAGTTTGGAACTCCTTTGTATGAGACCATTGGTCTGGAGAGTGAGATTAACCTGGCTGTCAGCAAGCTGAAAGAGTGGGCAGCTCCTCGGCCAGTGGCCAAGAACCTTCTGACCATCTCAGATCAGGTCTACATCCAGCCTGAACCTTTGGGAGTAGTGCTGGTCATTGGGGCCTGGAACTACCCCTGGGCTGTCACCATCCAGCCCCTTATAGGAGCTATAGCAGCAGGTAAGTGGGGTTTATTGAAGATGGTTGATCTGTGTGGGGTCATTGGAGTGCGTTGAGGTTTGCTTGAAAAGGTTATGTACATCAAATCAACTTGCCAAATGCATCTTTGTGAACATGACATGCATTCTGCATACACACAAATTGCTTGTATTTAGTGGCCTGTCTGATACAATGTGTGCCTCTAAATACTACACCAGTAATAGTTGACACAAAAAATGTATATTCTGTCATTATTCACTCACCCCTTGTCGTTACAAATACATATGGCTTTCTTTCTTTTGTAGAAAACATTTTGAAGAATTTTTCTACATGGATGCTATATTCCAAGTGTTATGAGGTGATATTATCGCTTTGTGTGAGGAAGAGACCAACATTTGCAGTATGTCATATGGGTTTGGAACAAAATGAGTATGAGTAAATTATGATATAATTGTAATTTTGGGGTGAAATTATGCTTAGGAAAATTTTATAAATGAGTCATTTATCTTGATTATTTTATTGGATCATTGTATAGATTGGCAAATAGAAACAAATATCATATTGATGGAATTTACATTTTACAGCAGGTTTTTTAAATTTGATTCTGTACTTTGTCTTGTTTTTTTTATACTGTCCTGAGCTAACAGACCAAAGTACAATTCTTGAGTCACTGTCAACAGTGCCAAAGCTGGAGGTTTCTGCTAAAGTTCAGAAAAGTATATAAATTACTTAGGATAAAGCTTATCTGACTGTTTATCTGTTAGGATACCCAAATAGCAGTTCCATTATTACTGATAGCTTCGGAAGAACCCAAAATGAATGCCCTTTTTGGCATATTGTCAATTAAAGATGATTTTTGCAGTAAAAAATATGTTTCAATGGAACATTGCATGTAAGCCTCTGTTGTCTGAGTGTACATTTCCTTTTCAGGGTGTGTTTGAAAAACAATATGTGAATAGATGCTACCCATATACAGAAGTTTGTTTTTTAGCTGGGTTAGTATCAAATCACTTTTTGCAAACGGAAAAACAGATTGTACTAAATTATGTAATTCATTTGAATTCACTGTCAGCACACATATAGTTTAAGCTTTTATCCCTCTGTCTGTTATCTTTGTCTTTGTGAATGTTGTCACCCTTTACTAAGTGCAAGGACAAGTGTGGCTCTCATGTTTGCAACTAAAGTGAAATTGAGTCATTACCAACAGAGAAACATTTTAAATCTGAAAGGGATAGTTCACCCAAAAATTTTAATTCTCTCATCATTTACTCACCCTCATATCATCCCAGATGTGCATGGCTTTCTTTCTTCTGCAGAACACAAACAATTAATTTTTTGAAGAAATGTTCTGCTCTGTAGGTCCATACAATGCAAATTAATGGTGAACAAAACTTTGAAGCATCAAAAAGCACATAAATGCAGCATAAATTAATCCATATTAATCCAGTGCTTAAATCCATGTCTTCTAAAGCGATAACATAGGTGTAAACAGACAATACAGGTCAATATAAGTCCTTTTTTACTATAAATACACTTTCACATTTTTCTTTTATTCTTTGGCGATTTGCTTTCTTCTTGCATATCACCACTTACTGGTCGGGGATGGTCAAAGGTGGAGATTTAATAAAAAGGGACATAAATATAAATCTGTTTCTTACCCGTACCTATCATATCACTTCTGAAGATATGGATTTAACCACTAGAGTCATATAGATTACTTTAATGCTGCCTTTATGTGATTTTGGAACATCAAAATTATGGTACCTATTCAATTGTATTGTATGGAATGATAGAGCTGAAATATTGTTCTAAAAGTCTTTGTTTGTGTTCATCAGAATAAAGAATGTCATACACATCTGGGATGGCATGAGGGTGAGTAAATTATTTTACATTTTTGGGTAAACAGTTACTTAAAGGGTGCAATTTTTAAGATGCAAAAATTATTTATCGTATTCCTGTGTAAAATGAAACCATTTGTAGGTTGATTTCACCTAAAAGTTTCTCTGTGGCGCTATCAAAACATTCCTCTGTTTGTTTGAGCATCCTGACCAGTCGAACACAGCAACATATACTCAACCAATTGAGTTGTGAGGCAGAACTATCTGTTTGTACAACTAATGAAAGACAAGGAGATTTCTGGAATCAGTTTGAAAACAGTGATTATTGTTGCAATTCAATGTGGTGATGCTAGTGGAGCAGAAATTACACAATTCTGCTTCAAATATTTAGTGTTGTGTTAAGTGTATGTTTGTGTTTTATACAGTATGTCTGACCTCATAATTACACCATTATTATGTGATTATGTTTTACAAGGAATTTTAACCAGGGAGATTTATATAAAAATAAAAAGATACTTGGCTTCATAAAGTCATTGTCATATTTAAATGACTACTGTGATTTTTTAACAGGTAATGCAGCTGTGGTCAAGCCATCTGAAGTCAGTGCTCACACTGCCAAAGTAATGGAGGATCTCTTACCTTTATACTTAGATCAGGTAAGATTTCTTTGTCATACATATTAAGTCAAATAAATATTTGTATACTTGTTTTAATGTTTGATTTGGATGAATTTAGAGTATTTTACTGACACAATAATGTACAATATACAATGGAATTCTTAATAACAATATAGGCCTGCAGTTAATTACAATAATTAACACCTGTGCATGCTGATGGTGATGATCACAGGAGATGTACCCTGTCGTCACCGGTGGGGTGACAGAGACCCAACAGCTGCTCAAGCAACGGTTTGATCACATCTTCTACACTGGAAATGGCACAGTGGCTAAAATCATCATGGAGGCAGCAGCTAAATATTTAACCCCTGTTACGCTAGAGCTGGGGGGAAAGAGCCCATGCTACATTGACAAGAACTGTGACCTCGCTGTTGCCTGCCGGTCAGTTTATTAAAAATTGTGAACCTCCTGTCTTTATAATAAATTTGGGTTAAGAGTGTTCATTGAAAAAAGTGCTGAAATTACTGATACAAAATCAAACTGTTTATATACACCGATCAGCCACAACATTAAAACCACCTGCTTAATATAGTGTAGGTCCCTCTCGTGCCACCAAAACAGTGCCAACCCGCATTTCAGAATAACATTCTGAGAATATATTCTTCTCATCACAATTGTACAGAGCTGTTATCTGAGTTACCGTTGATGGTGCCAGACGGGCTGGTTTAAGTATTTCTGTAACTGCTGATCTCCATGGATTTTCACACACAACAGTCTTTAGAATTTATTCAGAATGGAGCCAAAAACCAAAAACATCCAGTGACCAGCAGTTCTGTGGATTGAAACGCCTTGCTGATGAGAGAGGTCAACAGAGAATGGCTAGACTAGTTCGAACTGACAAATTGTAAGGTAACTTTTGGTGGCACGAGGGGAACCTACACAATGTTTGGCAGGTAGTTTTAATGTTGTGGCTGATCATATATATATATATACACTGGTGGCCAAAAATGTTAAACAATGTGCAGATTTAGCTGTTTCAGAAGTTAATTGGCATTTTAATTCACCAAAATGGCAATCAACTAATCACAAAGTACAGTCAGAACATTACTGATATAAAAAACAGCACCATCACTATTTGAAAAAAGTCATTTTTGATCAAACCTAGACTGGACCCATTTCCAGCAGCCATTACTCCAACAACATATCCTTGAGTAATCATGCTAAATTGCTAATGTGGTACTAGAAAGTCACTTGCCATTATATCACACAGTTGAAATCTATTTGGTTTGTTAAATGAAGCTTAACATCATCTTTGTGTTTATTTTTGAGTTGCCACAGTATACAATAGACTGGTATGTCTTAAGGTCAATATTAGGTCAGAAATGGCAAAAAAGAAACAGCTTTCTCTAGAAACTCATGTTCATACTAAAGGTGTACTCTACAGTCTTCAAAGACAAAGGACAACTGGCTCTAACAAGAACAGAAAGAGATGTTGAAGGCCTGATGTACAACTAAACAAGAGGATAAGTACAACAGAGTCTCTAGTTTGAGAAATAGATGCCTCACATGTCTTCAGCTGACAGCTTCATTGAATTCTACCCACTCAACACCAGTTTCATGTACAATTTGAATGAGTGCTCAGAGGATGTGCAGACCAGCTGGCAGATGTTCTTACCGACATCTTCAACATCTCTCTGAGAAGTGCCGTCATTCCAACGTGCTTCAAGGCCATCACCAACGTCCCCATGCCAAAGAAGTCTTCAGTGTCCTGCCTCAACCACTACCGTTCCGTCGCACTCACACCCATCATCATCAAATGCTTTGAGAGGCTCATCATAAGGCACATTAAGACCCAGCTGCACCCCTCACTAGACCCACTGCAGTTCACGTATTATCCCAACCGTTCATGCCATCGCCACCACCCTCCATCTGGCCCTCACCCGCCTAGATAAAAAGGACTCAGACTTTCAAATGCTGTTCATAGACTTCAGCTCAGCATTCAACACAATCATTCCTCAGCACCTGATTGGAAAGCTGAACCTGCTGGGCCTGGACACCTCCATCTGCAACTGGATCCTGGACTTCCTGACTGGGAGACCTCAGTCAGTCCGGATCGGGAACAGCATCTCCACCACCATCACACTGAGCACTGGGGCCCCCCAGGGCTGTGTGCTTTGTCCACTGCTGTTCACTCTGCTGACTGACGACTGTGCAGCAATGCACAGCTCGAATCACATCATCAAGTTCGCCAATGACACGACCGTGGTGGGTCTCATCAGCAAGAATGACGAGTCAGCATACAGAGAGGAGGTGCAGCGGATAACGGACTGGTGTAGAGCCAACAACCTGTCTCTGAATGTGGACGAAACAAAAGAGATGGTTGTTAACTTTAGGAGAGCACAGAGTGACCACTCTCCACTGACCATCGACAGCTCCTCTGTGGAGATCGTCAAGAGCACCAAATTCCTTGGTGTTCACCTGGCGGAGAACCTCACCTGGTCCCTCAACACCAGCTCTATTACCAAGAAAGCCCAGCAGCGTCTCTACTCTCTTTGAGAGCATCCTGAGCAGCTGCATCACTGCCTGGTTTGGGACTTGCACCGTTTCGGAACGCAAAACCCTGCAGAGGATAGTGAGGACAGCTGAGAAGATCATCAGGGTCTCTCTTCCATCCATCAAAGACATTTACACAAAACGCTGCATCCACAAAACAACCAGCGTTGTGGATGTCCCCACAAACCCCTCACACAAACTCTTTACCCTCCTCCCGTCTGGCAAGAGGTACCGAAGCATTCGGGCCCTCAAGGCCAGACTGTGTAACAGCTTCTTCCCCCAAGCCATCAGACCCCTCAATACTCAGAGACTGGACTGACACACACACACACACACACACACACACACACACACACACACACACACACACACACACACACACACACACACACACACACCTGTACACCAACCAACATTTGCACATGTCCAGAGTTGCACTTTAATTCATTGTCACTTTATACCTGGCTGCTACCTCAATAAATGTTATGTCTATAGAACACTATTTCAGTGTATGTTATGTTTACATTTAGCATTTTAGAAAGTGTCATCTTTTTGCACTACACAGATTACAAATGTGTACTGGTTGGCAGCGCACTGTCTCTTAATGTGCCTATTGTCCTGTTCCTTTTAGTAATTTATTGTACTATTCCGTACTTTTTGCACACGTTTGCACATGCACTTTATGTAGTAATGTTATTTAGTCTTTGTAGTCTCATGTGGTTCTGTGTTTATCCTATGTTGATTTATGTAGCACCATGGTCCTGGAGGAACATTGTCTCATTTTGCTGTATATTGTACTAACTTTATATGGTTGAACGACAATAAAAACCACTTGACTTGAACAGTAAAGAGAACACACAGGGGTGCAGGCCTTATGGGAAGAATTGCAAAGGAAAAGCCACTTTTCAAAAGGTTAGAGTGGGCAAAGACACACAGACATTGGACAACAGATAATTGGAATAGAGTGTTATGGATCTTAAACCCATTGAGCTTTTGTGGGATCAGCTAGACTGTAAGGTGCGTGAGAAGTGCCCGACAAGACAGCCACATATATGGCAAGTGCTACAGGAAGTGTGGGGTGAAATGTCATCTTAGTACCTGGGCAAACTGACAGATGGAATGCCAAGGATCTGCAAAGCTGTCAAAGCTGCACGTGGAGGATTTTTTGATGAGAACACTTAAAGTAGTTTAAGAAGTTCTGATTTTTTTTAAAAATTGTAATAGTAATTTTTCATGTTATTAATGTCCTGATTATACACTGTGCTCAGTTGAATGCACTTTGGTGAATAAAATAACCAATTTCTTTCCATAAGAGCAAAATCTGTACATTATTCCAAAGGTTTGGCCACCAGTGTGTGAGTGTGTGTGTGTGTGTGTGTGTGTGTGTGTGTGTGTGTGTGTGTGTGTGTGTGTGTGTGTGTGTGTGTGTGTGTGTGTGTGCGTTTATCACTGTTTATACAGTTATCACTGTTTATCATGTGGGGAACAAATGTCCCCATAAGGCTAGTAAAACCCGAAATTTTTGACTTTGTGGGGACATTTTGTTGGTCCCCATGAGGAAAAAATCTTATAAATCATACTAAATTATGTTTTTTGAATATGTAAAAATGCAGAATGTTTTCTGTGAGGGTTAGGTTTAGGGGTAGGGTTAGGTTTAGGGGATTGAATATAAAGTTTGTACAGTATAAAAACCATTATGTCTATGGAAAGTCCCCATAAAACATGTAAACCCAACGTGTGTGTGTGTGTGTGTGTGTGTGTGTGTGTGTGTGTGTGTGTGTGTGTAATTTTGGAATGATTTGCTATAATAACCATTTTTATATTTATTCTAAAGGAAAATTTCTGTGACATTCGGTCTCAGTTTAATGTCGTCATGTCAAGACTTATTTCACCTATTTGTGCTTTCAAAAATAACTCCTTTAATCAAAATAGAATATCTGGGTATAAACACTGAAGCTGTGAATTGATTTTCAATGTATTTAGAAAAATACCTTTTTCTCTTTCACGTTTCTACAGACGAATTACATGGGGGAAGTACAGTAACTGTGGTCAGACTTGCATTGCACCAGATTACATCCTCTGTGATCCCAGCATTCAAGACAGAGTGATTGAAGAGATCAAGAAGAATATTAAGGTACACATGTTCACTGATTATCCCACTAGAACATAGATGCTCTCCCAGATCCTCTAATCTGATCTATGTAGTATTACAGCATTAATTATTTACAGCAGGTTGTCTCGCCTCAAACGCACGCACTTGGTTGAGCCAATGTTGCTGTGTTTTGATAGCAATGTTTTGATAATACCACAGAGTCACATGGATTTTACATTATCTGGGTAATCAATCTACTAATGACTTTGTTATAATTGTCTCTGCACATTAAACTGGGATAGGATACATTTTTAAAAATAATACACTTGGGGAGGGCCTGGGTAGGTTAGCGAGTACAGATGCTGACTACCACCCCTGGAGTCGTGAGTTTGAATTCAGGGTGTGCTGAGTGACCCCAGCCAGGTATCCTAAGCAACAAAATCAGTCCGGTTGCTAGGGAGGGTGTAAGGGGGTCCACCTATCGGCCCAAGGATGGAATCCAATAGTGTGGCTGAAGGGCTATTGCTTGTTCTGTCTTATCGTGCGCATTAAATAATACTTTAATTATTTAATTTGAGTTCCATGTTTTATTAATCTTATCTTTTATTGTTTTCTCCAAATATGAAAAAATCGCATTAATGTATCTATGCTTTTTAATTTACAAGTTAATTTATTCTTAATATTTTTTAGTAATTCTCTCTTTTAGACTGTATTTGTTATTTCAATGTTATTTAGGTCCTGTGCCTGATGCAGGTCCTTTAACTACAAACTTATCAGTTTCAGATATTAGTAAGTTTTAGTCTAAGTCCCTATAGGGTCTCGGTTTTACCCGTTTAGTCTTATTTGGCTAAGTTCTATCATAGATTATCGACTCATCGTTTAGCCCCAGTCAATTAAGTTTGTTTTACAGATTCTCTGTCCTACTCTTAGTAATTCCTGTTTTAATTCTACTTGGCTAAGTCCTATAATAGGTTCTCGGTTCGCCATTTAGCCTTTTACTTAACTAATGGGGTTCTTCTGAAGTAGCTTATTTAAGCCAACTCTGACCATTTGTAATTAATAAGAAATCTACTAAAAAAAACTGTCCTTCAGGATGAATTAAAAAGGTAACAATTTAAACCATGTAAACCATGTGGGAGATCCAAATTACAGATTTCTATTATTAAAAGTACACACATTAATGTGTGGGATCTTCTGACTACAGAGAACCATGAACAATGTATCACATTTCCTTAAATACCCAACCCATAAACAAAGGGAATTTTAGGAGTGGTTAGGCTTGGAAGTCCTGGGGACATACCTCATTAACATACAGGTAGGGATGGGGACAGACCTCCAGAATTCTACAGCATTCGGCAAAGACCTTATAACTTTGTTGCCATTAGTTTTATCAACATGGCAAAGGGACCAACATACCAGTCACACTGAGACATTTTAAATTATACCATACATGCCTAGTTACATAATTTTTTTGGATGGTTTGCTTTGTTACATTTTTACATATACATTTTTTGTGTGTGCTTTGTGGGGGAGACAAGGGGTGGGGGGGAGAACAGATGAGTGAGTTTTAGGAGAATAGGCCTAAATTAGCCTGAGGTGAGATAGAGGTCAGATGTGAGATTTGTGTTTGATGGTCCTTGCTCAGTAGGATGCGTTGACTCAAGGTGCGTACACACTGCCAGCGACATCGTGCACGACAGCGACTCCATACCATTCATTTTCAATGAGAGCACAGCGACTTCCGGCGACACGAGCTGTCGCGACCGTTGGCGACTAGATGTGGGCGTGTCCAGCGACGCGACAAAGTTGAGACAAGTTCAACTTTATTCAAATGAAGAGCGACTAACGGAAGCGACAGCCAATAGGAGAGACGACGGGAGAGCTCACGTGATCCTTCTCTCGCTCTCTCTCTCAGCTCCTGCAGTAACGGAAAGATGGATGAAAGGCTAATTCTTGCTGTTAGAAATTTTCCAGTGCTCTATGATATGTCTCTTCCCACGTACAAGGACATTTTTAAGAAAAATACTGCGTGGAAAGGTGTATCTGAGATCGCGGGGATTTTATGGACCCAGACAGACCGGCATTTGCATTTCGCCGCAGATAAACAGCCACTCTGGCAAACAGCACGCCTTGTTTCTCATTCATCTTTGATATATAGCATTTTATGTACTGATTCCATTTATATTTAGTCTTTTCCCTCCAAAGTGTTTTTAAAAACTTTGTTTTTAGTGGCAAGAAAAGAGATTCGCTGTCAACAGCAATGGAATGACATCCGTGAATGTCATTTATAAATGTTACTAGGCAACCAGTAGTGGGAACACCCACTAGCGACTTCACCGCCAGCCACTGGCGACAAAGTCACTGGCAGTATGTACGCACCTTCAGGTGGTGATTCTCATCTGTGTAAGATCCTTTGACTTTTACGACATCTTGATTTCAGCCTTACAAGGGTAAAGTCATATGGGGTATCCTCCTTGTAGTCGCTATAATGTGGTTCGCTCTTGGTGGGGCACGTGGAGAGTTGTGCTTGGATGCGGATAATAGTGTGAAGCCTCCACTCGCGCTAGGTCTCTGCGGTAACGCACACAAAAAGCCACGTGACAAGATGTGCGGATTGACTGTTTCCACGTGGAGGCAACTGAGATTCGACCTCCACGTCCCAGAGTCACTATGCCACTATGAGGACTTAGAACACATTGGGAATTGGGCATTCCAAATTGGGGAGAAAAATGTGTGAAATAAAAATATATATATAAAAAAAAATAATACACTTTGACTTCCACTTTGAGTTCTATAACATATGAATATAAATGTAAAATTATACATTATGAGCTAATATACATACATTTTGGATCATCAGGATTTCTATACTGAGAACCCCCAAAAATGCCTGGATTATGGACGCATCATCAACCAGCGGCACTTCAAGAGAGTGATGGCAATGCTGGAGGGCTGCACCATTGCTGTGGGGGGAGAAAATGACATGTCCGATTGCTACATTGGTATAATCACTAGAGCTGCATTGCTTTAGCTACTGTATAAGTATTACATTTACTGCATGCTAGTCAGTGAAGCCCCCTCTGTGTACATTTAACAATAATTACCGTTCTTGTCCTCATAGCTCCAACAGTTTTAAGGGATGTGAAGCCGGATGCAAAGGTAATGCAAGACGAGATCTTTGGGCCTTTGTTGCCCATCCTGACTGTGAGCAGTGCAGATGAAGCTATCAAATTCATCAACCAAAGAGAGAAACCCCTTGCACTCTACATCTTCTCTTCAGATAACAAGGCGAGGAATTGTTCCCTGATGATTTGTGATAACGTGAGGCCTAATTTTACTTTATAATTTAATATTTAATGTATGGTTTTACACTGTAATTCTAGCTGATTAAGCAAATGATTGCGGAGACCTCTAGTGGTGGAGTGGTGGCCAATGACTGCTTGATGCACTTCTCAGTCAGCTCTTTGCCCTTTGGTGGAGTTGGTGAGTTTTTTCAATATGACATTTATTTTGAAAAATCAGAAGTATCAATGTAAGACACTGCAACATTATATTATACTATATGTGCATGCAAATATCCTAGGCAAAGTTTATTTCTAGTTTATTTTTAAGGAGTTTTCACTTTATGACTGTTAGTTTTATAATTTTATTTTGTGTTTTTAGTTTGTTTAGTTTTCAGTTTATTTAATTTTAGTATTTAAAAATGAAAAGTAAATGCGTAAACTGATAGCATTTAAATATGATTAGCACTGTTGCATAAGGCTGTCTAGTTTTATCACTATCTAGTGACATTTTCACGATTATTGAAGGCGGGTTAGTTTTTGTTAATGATAACGCTGATCCCAGGTAATTTGTGGACAGTAGCTCAGCTCTTTGGCTCCCTCTGCAGGTAACAGTGGGATGGGCTGCTATCATGGCAAGTTCAGCTTTGATCAGTTGAGCCACCTGCGCGGCTGTCTTATCAAACAGCTGAAGATGGAGGCAGTAAATAAAATGCGTTACCCACCACATACAGCAGATAAGCTGGGCTGGGCGCGCTTTTTCATACTCAAACAGGTCGACTTTGGTAGTCTGAGCCGCATGGCACTGCTGGCTCTGCTGGCAGTCTTTTTTGCAGTGATTTTACAGGTAATAGACCATCAGACACATCATTATAGTGCAGATTTTAATTTTAGTTAAAGAGGCTTGAGTCATACATTTTACGGATATTATTTAGTTCTTTAAAATAATATATCAAAGTATAAAAGTGTTTATTAATATAATATAATATAATATAATATAATACTTTTTGTATTGTTTCTGATCCTGTACATAATTATAATATTTTTTACTTTTACCCTAATAACCCAAGAGAGGTTTTGGGTTGCCACATACATTTTTTAGTGTTTGTATTTATTTAATGTATGTATTTATTTATTTTTATTAATAACATTAACAACATTAAAAGTGTTTATACAAGTATTAAAAGTTTAAGTGTTTATAAATATAGAATAGAACATGATATTATTGCATAATATTGTTTCCTATGCCCAAATAAAGCAATAAACCAAGAGAGGCTGTGTACATATAATATTATTTACTATATTTTTATTTTAATAAAAAATTTTTTTTATAAAATTATACAAAGTTTAAAAGTGTTAATAAATATATCATATAATATAATGTCATGTAATATAATATAAAATATTACTATTTGTATTGTTTCTGATCCTGTACATAATTCTAACTTTTTTTCCTATGCCTTAATAAACCAAGAGAGGCTGTGCATTACATATAATATGAATTACTATCTATTTAATATTATAAACAAATTGTTAAAAAAATATATATTTTTAAGTCTTTATACTGTACATTTTTTAATATAATATAATATAATATAAGACTCATTTCTGATCCTGTATATAGTTATAATATTTTTTCTAAGCTCAAATAAAGCAATATACCAAGAGAGGCTGTGCATTACAGAAATTTTACAATGGTTAATATGTGTTGTTGGATAACCATATAGATAATATATGGTTTTAATCTTAACAGCAATAAGATTAAAGACACCAATGTTAAATAAATAATTAAATGTTAATAATAGTCATCATAATAAACAATAATTCCTCCAAGTAATATGGTTCATACCTTAAAGTAATAATTCATCCAAATATTGTGTCATCATTTACTCACCCTTTATGTTATTTATTATGTTATTTTAATGTTATTATCCTTTCCTGATGATCACATCTTGTTTTTCTTTTCAGAGATACTATACTGACTAAGAATGTGAAATAATATGCAGAAAGTGTACCTCCAGCCTGAAGACACTCAGCCACACAAGACCTTGATTGGATAGTGGGCCGACTCCAGCTGAAATGCTGCTTCCCTCTTTTGCCTTACTTGTAATATCATAGGTCTTAAAACTGGCCAAGATTTATTTAAACCATTTTGACGATGCTGCCTTTCTCAGAAGTAATTGAAACTAAAATATATCATTTCAATGAAGCTAATTCTAATTGATGTGACATTTGCTTTATCTGGAGAACTTTAATCAGTGTTTATTTTAGTGAACACTCTTTATATGTAGCTAAAATAAACATTTCGATCCCATCTTTGGAGATGTTTTTAAATGAAGACCTCACAGAATAGTTTTTACGATTTTTATATTTTGAAATATACCCTTCAAGGGGTAGTTCACCCAAACATTAACATGCTGTCATCATTTACTGAATGTTAGTCTCAGTTACTATTCACTTTCATTGTTTCTTTTTTTTCCCCATACTGTGAAAGAAAATTGTTACTGAGGCTGTCATTCTGCCTAACATCTTTAGACTGATCTCACAGTGAAATCAGAAACAACAGGTTACATTTCTGTAGCTGAAATTGGTCTGTGCTTACCGAAATGCAAAACATGTTGTTGGCGGTGTATGGGCAAGTTTGAGCCCATTTTCCAAAATGTACCTTTTTGGACATTTGAATAGACTCTACTATATAAACCTATTGACAGCATCTAAAGCAAAAACGCATTTATGTATGTACAGCTTGTGCGTTACGTACTGTTCGAGAGGAAAATTGATTGCATCATATTGTGATCAGTGAAAGTGGCCTGTAGCATCATGCAAATGAGTCCTCTGCAGACTGGTCGGAAATCAAATTCCTGGAACACTTTCTGCACAAATTCCTACAAATACTAATGAGATCAGGTTTGCAGTTTGTTTGATCCATTATACCACAGACGTTATTGGGACCCAGTCAGTGTTACTTATGAAGAATTGTTTAATTGTGTCATATTAAGAAATATTAAAATATTGAATAGAAAAACACCCTTAATGTTACTGAGAAAAGGGTCTTTAAACTTAAATGTTTGGAAAACACATAAACTAGATGACATGCACAGGCAGCCAAAAATAATAGTTTGTAATAATGTACAGAAATTGGTACTTTCATTCACCAAAGTGGCATTCAACTGATCACAATGTATCATCATGACATTAATAACGTGAAAAATTACAATTTCAAAAAACTTTCAGATCTTCTCATCCAAAAATTCTCCACGTGCAGCTATGACAGCTTTGCAGATCCTTGGCATTCTAGCTGTCAGTTTGTCCAGATACTCAGGTGACATTTCACCCCACACTTCCTGTAGCACTTGCCATAGATCTGGCATAGATGTCTTGTCGGGCACTTCTCACGCACCTTACAGTGTACTGATCCCACAAATGCTCAATGGGTTTAAGATCCATAACACTCTTTTCCAATTAAATGTTGTACAATGTCTGTTTCTTTGCCCACTCTAAACTTTTATTTTTTATTTCTGTTTCTAAAGTGGCTTTTTCTTTGCAATTCTTCCCATAAGACCTGCACCCCTGAGTCTTCTCTTTACTGTTGTTCATGAAACTAGTGTTGAGTGGGTAGAATTCAATGAAGCTGTCAGCTGAGGACATGTGAGGTGTCTATTTCTCAAACTAGAGACTCTGATGTACTTATCCTCTTGTTTAGTTGTACATCTGGCCTTCCACATCTCTTTCTGTCCTTGTTCGAGCAGTTGTCCTTTGTCTTTGAAGACTGTAGTGTACACCTTTAGTATGAAATCTTCAGTTTTTTGGCCATTTCAAGCATTGTAAAGCCTTAATTCCTCAAAACAATGATTGACTGATGAGTCAATGAGAGAAAGCTGTTTCTTTTTTTGCCTTTTTTTTTACCTAATATTGACCTTGCCAGACATTGAGACATGCCAGTCTATTGCATACTGTGGCAACTCAAAAATAAACACAAAGACGATGTTAAGCTTCATTTAACAAACCAAATAGATTTCAACTGTGTTTGATTATAATGGCAAGTGATTTTCTAGTACCACATTAGCAATTTATTATGATTACTCAAAGATAAGGTGTTGGAATGATGGCTGCTGGAAATGGGTCCTGTCTAGGTTTTATAAAAAATTACTTTTTCAAATAGTGTTGGTGGTGTTTTTTTACATCAGTAATGTCCTGACATTACTTTGTGATCAGTTGAATGCCACATTGGTGAATTAAAATAGCAATTTCATTCCGAAACAGCAAAATCTGCACATTACTCAAAACTTTTGGCCGCCAGTGTAATGTATGTAATATGTAATATGTTTGGTTTGGATAGCTTCTTATTCCTACAATATAAGGGACCATGTTCACTCTAATAATACAGTATATGCTGACAATCATATATTGTCACTGTCATATTGGAAATTTGTATGCATTGAGGACCTGAAGGCTCCTTTAGACCTAACATTTGTGTCTAATAATAAAGTCAAAGTATAAGAGAAATTTATGACAAACAGAAATAATTTTTAATAGTACAATAAACATGTTTTTACACAGCCATATTTGGGTTTTCTGATTTAATTGTGTAGCACTGACATCTCTCTTACTGTAGTTAGCAGAGGCACGTTTGTCATGATATTGTTTTCTTTTCTTTATCTTCGTCTTTGTTCCCTCCTACACAAATACAGTACACAAAAGAACCCATTAAATCATGTGTACTCATTCAAGCTTGACATCATAATCACCAATAAAAAGTAATTTGTGATTTTCCTTGACACACTGACACATTTATTAAAATTAATCTTTTTGCAATCTTAAACTATTACAATTAACTTTATAATGTGCAAGCCTTTTTCAGTAACTCATCACACGACATGGATTGCAATAAGTGGTGAACAAGAACAATTGGCCAGTCCTTAGAATTAGGGATAGTTCACTCAAAAATGAAAATTCTGAATTTAATTCATATGCCATTCTTCCTTGTATAAAGCACGAAAGCAGATGTTAGGTGGAACTAGAATGTAAAGAACAGGACATACTCAGTCACTATTTCATTTTTGTAATGAAAGTGAATGGTTGCTGGGCCTAACATTCAAATAATTCACATGTGGATGAATAAATTATGTCAGAATCTTTATATTTTTTGTGAACTATCTATAGCCATGTTGTGCATTCTCAACACTGTTCACTGCCTGGATTTACTTGAAATGGTATACACATGGAGGCTAAGGTCAACCTGAATATTCCTTTGTGGAATGAGGAAGTAAAACTGGTTCTGTGGCATGAAAGTCGTTTCGATGAAACTTTTTAAAAGCTGCTACAATAATGCACTCTTGCAAGACAACAATCCATAATCATGATTCAATGTAAACACATCTACTCCAAGGGTGTTTAGTAAATCAACTGAGCTTGTTAAGTGATGTATGAAGACTTCTAACTCTTGTAACATGTTTTTTTTTTTTTTATACCGTTTGAATTCTGAGAGCCCCTTAGGGAGGTGCTACTGTAGGGTATCAAATATCACCAATAACACAGACACTGCTACCTGTGAACACTGTAAATGGGCCAAGGGTGAAAAAGTAAAATATCAATCAAATATCTTTTATTCACCATTTCCCAGACACTTATATATTTGGTGTCTCATCAAGTTTGCAAACTGCAAATTAGGTTCAGTTTCTCAAAGAGACATTAAAGGAATGGTTGACCCAAAAATGGAAATTAACTCACTCATTTACTCACCATCCTAGTCTAGATGTGTTTGTCAGCACAACACGAACAAAGATTTTAAGAAGATTATTTCAGCACTGTAGGTATTTACAATGCAAGTCAACAGGGTCCAAAACTTTGAAGCTCAAAATTCACAGAAACGCAGCATAAAAGTATATAATTAAGTATTTAAGTAATTTTTACTGTAAATTCTCCTCTTGCTCAGTAGGTGGCAATATGCATAAAGAATGCGAATCACCAAAAACAAAAGAAGTAGGACGCTTAGGAGATACGCACTTATGATGGCTATTTGAAAGTGGAGATTTATAGTAAAAAAAGGACAAATATTAATCTGTTTCTCACCCACACCTATCATATTGCTTTTGAAGATATGAATTTAACCACTGGATTTGTTTGGGTTACTTTTATGCTGCCTTTATGTCCATTTGGAGCTTTAAAGTTCTGGCCACCATTCACTTGCATTGTATGGACCTACAAAGCTGAAATATTCATCTAAATATCTTCATTTGTGTTTAGCTGAAGACAGACATTCCGACACATCTGATAGCCCACGTACATCACCCAGACATCTATTTGATATGTGTGTTTACAAGACTTATTTTTTAAGTTGTTTGCTCTACTGCAATACATCTATAATACGTTTACTCCTGGACGTCAATAAGACATTCAGCAGATGTCTTTTGAGACATTTATGATTAAGACTGTAAATCTGATCTTTTAAAGATGTTTAGCAGATGTTTATTAGATGTGAACTTTCCAGATGAAACTATCTAAAACAGACATCTCAGAGATGTACATGTGCTATCTGGGTGTATAAATGATGAGATAACTTTCATTTTTGGGTGAACTATTCCTTTAAATATTAAACCCTTATACATCTTATTCAGAGTAACACCATGTTTGATTTTTGACGGGAAAGAAAACGAGGTTGTGAGGGACTAGAGTCTCTTCAATTAATTAACCTGCTCTGTGTAAACTCAGATCACATTTAATTTTCATAACTTGCATTTTCTACATCACTGAACAACAGTTGCCTACAACAGCCCCTCACAGCCTCGTTTTCATACCCGTCAAACACTGAATGAAGTCTGTTTGTTTATAAGGGTTGAAGGGGCACATATAGCTCCTCCTTAGTCAGATGGGCGGGCAGAATTGGAGACGTTTCGCTGTGCTTGTTTTACCTGACTGGAGACGGAAATGGCATGACAGATTGATTAAATTCCAAGCGCGAGATTGTTAAATACTATTAACGATTAATCGACTCAGTTTTTCATCTTTGCAGCAAGACTTTAAGGATAATTGTTTACGTTTGTATTCCACTCTGAGGAAGTTGAGGCATTAGTATGCCAGGTTTAGATTATAAGTTTCTGGAGCGACCGAGGAGGAGGTTTCTTTGCCTTCTGTGTAGCAAGCCGATGAGGGAACCGGTGCAGGTGTCCACCTGCGGTCATAGATTCTGTGACACCTGTCTGCAGGAATATCTCAGGTAATACAATCTATATGAACACTATGACGAGTGACGTGAAAGCAAGTGGCTGCCGTTAGGCTGTATTGTTAATACTGCACGTAGCCTTTGTTTTTGTTGCAGTTTCTCAAAGAAAATCCTAAGTGGTGAAACTTTTCATTGTAGTGTTCTTGTTAGTGTGTATTTACAAACATACTAAGTAATTATGAATTAATTACATGTACTTAAAGTGTTATTATTTTGAGGAGCTGCTTATCAAAATGCACAGTGTAATGTAAAGTGTGACCACACATTCATTTGAGTGTGATTTCATCTCTGTAAACTTAAAACTAATTTTTTTTTTTTTTGAAGATTAAAAGAAGTAAAAGAATTTAGATGTTAGCAATTGAAAATGAAAAGGACAATGTTTTGATTGTTTTAATTTTATTTTCCATTGCCTTTGTGAAAAATATAAGTATCACTTACAAATAATTGGCCCTTTGAGAGAGCAGTAATAAAGAAGAGCCAAACAGGCCAAGCAGGATGTCAAAGATTTGAGTGACACAATATCCCTCGGGCTACATAGTCTTAGTACTTGGTTTTCTGTCCATGTGAAGGTTTTACATAGTAATGATTCCATGATACAGTATAAGCTTTGCTTGTTTTACATTTTAACATTTAAAAATATATTGTCGCACAATCAAAATGCTAAAGAATATTTCCTATATATTTGATGCATTAATAAATGTGACTACATTAAGAAATACTGCTGTATTTTGGTGGATGACTAAAAATGTGTATTCCGAACTGACAGAGGATATGCTTCTAAATATTTCTTGCCTGTTAAGATGTTTATGCTCCTGATTGTCTTTTAACCATTAATTCAATCATTCAACATTTTTTTATTTCCTACACTAGGTCAGGTTAACCATCAATACTGTTAACTGTGAATATTTGTACATTAGTGAGAATAAAGTTGAGTTTACAGTAAAATGAACCATCAAAATATTTAACATGAATGAACTATGTAATGTTAAATGAAATCACCATTTGAATATAGTTGAAAGGATTTGGAATCAATTGTAAGTTATGCAGTGAGTATCTTTGGTTACCTTACTCATCTGTAAGTGAGCCCAGTTTGGTTTTATGACCCATTCTTTGCATTCCAGTCTATGTAAGTACCTATGTGTTTTTTAATGTATCCCCTGCTATGTACTCCTTTTGTATATTTTGTGGCATTAAAAAAAAAAAAAAATTCCAGTCATCTACATTCCTTGCCTTCTCAATCCTGTAGTCAAAACACAATGTTGTGTAGTTCACAGGTGTAATGATGCTTTAGAAGGTTCAAACAATGACAGTCATTTTCCTGTGTAGTCCTGTAGATGTTATCATTATAGTGATTGACAGCCTCGTCCTCTCACATTCTGTCAGTCTAGTGATTTTCAGTTATAAATCTGAATCATTTACTAATTTAAATACTGTTCTGTGGACTGGATTACTGTGTGCTCTATTTGAAGCCATTTTATGAAACCAAAATGTTATATTTAAAAATGTGAAATAAATCCATTTCATTATTTATATTTAGTTTATTCAATATCTCAACTGTCAGGCAAACTAGTTCCTACACGCTTAGGAACCTATAGCATATAGCATGTCCACATCAGCCTCTTTAAGGATTGTGTTCTCCCTGAGACTTTTGGAAAATTCCTCATAGAATTCTAAAATGATAATGTGTGTCACACGTAACAGAAAGATCACTGCTCTGTTAATATTCTGCTGTTGTGTTGGTTGCACTGCATCCTCACATTACGTGTGCTTAGGGACGTCAGCATCCCAGATGGATGATCCAGTCACATTTTCCTGAAGGCCCTCTGATAGTGTGTGGGAGGTGATTCTGAAAATGTCTCCCTTACATTCGTGTAAAGACAGTTCAGATGTGATTCACTCAAGCTGTCAGTGGCTGTTCTGAACTGCTTTTCATAATATAGAGGCATTAATTAAATGCAAATAAAATTCCAACACATACATGTGCAAAGGCACCTTTCTGTTGGGTAGATATAATTTATGCATAAATTATTATAAGTTTGCTCTGCACATGAACAAGGCAAATAGCCTAGCATACTGTGTAGCAACTAGTCATATGTGAAATTATGTTTTAACATAAAAAGAATAACAAATGATTAGCTTTCTGTTTTGTGCATGTGCAAATGTGTGTGTGTGTGTGTGTGTGTGTGTGTGTGTGTGTGTGTGTGTGTGTGTGTGTGTTGGCAGGTTTGGGTGGTTTACGAAGACTTGTTTTAGGTTACAAACTGGTAATTACAAGGGTATTATGCTATAAATGTAGTTTATGAGGTAATTTCTTGTGTTCCCATAATTTAAATCAATTAAAAAAACATACTAAACAATGTTTTATTGAAAATTTAAAAATGCAGAATATTTGTTGTGAAAGTGTATGTGTGTGTGTGTGTGTGTGTGTGTGTGTGTGTGTGTGTCAGAGGGCCAGCTTTTTTAAATCATCCCTTTAACTGCCTAGAAAATAACTCAACCTAAACATTTAGCAAGTGTAGTATGAACTCCCTGGTTCTTCATCAAACACCCCAAATTCTGCTGAAATTTATTTCTTACATTGATTAAACTGATTTTACCCTCTGCTAAATCTCAATAGTGAAGGAGTGTTCAAGTGCCCAGAGGACCAGCTGCCACTAGATTATGCCAAAGTAAGTGCACCATCATAACTATTAAAGGACTAGCTTTAGAGTACATTAGCACCTACACAGAAAAGCGGGGGTCTCCAAAACTTGTGTGTTCAAGTTTAGATGCTCTTGTGTGCATCTAAACTTAACTATTTAGATGCAAGTAGACTTTACTCAGATTTGCTATTTAAATATTGTTGTTTATACTTAATAGTTTTAGTTGAATTGACACAAATAACACAGCTCAAATACATTAGATCTGTACTTCAGTTGCACATGCACAAGGTGAACTGAAACAGAGTTAATATAGGGTCCAACTTCACCAAAGTGGACACAGATCCAGCATGATCACCATAAAGGTGACATCACACAAAACTATTTGCAACAAAACAACATGACTATCAGTTTCAATACAGTTTCACTATAGTGCAGTAACGTCATACATATAGCTAGTTATGTTAGTTCACCCAAAAATGTTAATTATTTAATTATTTACTCACCAGCAGAAGACATTTGAAGAAAAATAGAATAATATCTTAGCTCAGTAGGTCCTTAAAATGCAAGTGGATGGTGATCTGACATTTAAAGCTCCAAAAAGAGGGCCCGACAGTTAGCATAAACACATTCCATGTGACTCAAGTGGTAAAATGAATGTCTTCTAAAGCAATACGATCGTTTTTGGTGCAAAAAAATATTAATATTTAAGTATTTTTAACTATAAATCATTGCTTCTGGGCAGCAGCAGTATGTGGGTGTGAAGTAATCATGTTGGCATTTGAAACATGAGAACTGACGCACGTACAGAAGCTTGGTTGGCTTTGTTTTAGATCTGTACTTATCTGTTTCTTTTCTCAAAGTGGTGCGTTTGTTTGCTTATCCTGGATGTCTCAACCGAGAGAAGAACTTACCGTAAGAATTCGTCCATAACTTGCCTACGTGAATACGTCACACGAGAGACCATGTGAAATCCACCCTCTCATGAAGCTTAACAAACGTTATGTATTATAGTATAAATATTGATCTTTTGCGCACCAAAAGTGATTGTTTTGCTTTATAATACATAAATGTAACCACTGGAGTCACATGGATGACGATTATGCAGACTATCTTTGATTTTAGGAGCTCCAAATATCTGATCACCCTCCACTTTAATTTAAAGAACTACAGAGCTGAGATACTTTTAAAATTTTCTTCAAATGTGTTCTGTTGATAAACGAAAGTCATACACATCTGGGATATCATGATGGTGAGTAAATAATGAGAGAATTTACATTTTGGGGTAAACTATCCCTTTAAAATTAAATAAAATGAAAAATTATCTCAATATTTACTATTTTTACTTTCTAATGTTTTTTATTTATTGTGCACAATTCATCAAAACTTCGATTTTCATTATTATTTTCCACTCTCCTAGTCTAAGAATTAAACATTCTGTTTTTGTCACTGTACCTTTAAGACCTCTATATGTTCATAACCTCTGTTATGATTGCTTAACAGCTGAAAGAATTTATACTTTACTCATTATTTATCCTTACACAGGTCAGGCTACAGTTGAAGTCAGAAGTTTGCATACACCAAATACATTTAAACTCAGTTTTTCACAATTACGTTTGTTTATCGTAGAAAACATTCCCTGTCTAAGGTCAGTTAGGATCACTACTTTATTTTAAGAATGTGAAATGTCAGAATAATAGAAGAGAGAATTATTTATTTCAGCTTTAATTTCTTTCATCATATTCCCAGTGGGTCAGAAGTTTATACACACTTTGTTAGTATTTGGTAGCATTGCCTTAAAATTGTTTAACTTGGTTCAAACATTTTGGGTATCCTTCCAAAAGTTTCTCACAATAAGTTGCTGGAATTTTGGCCCATTCCTCCAGACAGAACTGTTGTGAGTCATGTTTGTAGGCCTCCTTGCTTGCACACATTTTTTCAGTTCTGCACACAAATTTTCAATCGGATTGAGGTCAGGGCTTTATGATGGCCACTCCAATACCTTGACTGTGTTGTCTTTAAGCCATTTTGCCACAACTTTGGAGGTATGCTTGGGGTCATTGTCCATTTGGCAGATGCATTTGCGACCGGGCTTTAACTTTCTGGCTGATCTCTAGAGATGTTGCTTCCATATAATTCTCCTTCCTCATGATGCCATCTATTTTGTGAAGTGCACCAGTCCGTCCTGCAGCAATGCACCCACACAACATGATGCTACCACCCCCATGCTTCACGGTTGGGATGGTGTTCTTCGGCTTGCAAGCCTCACCCTTTTCCTCCAAACAGAACGATGGTCATTATGGCCAAAAAGTTTAATTTTTGTTACATCAGACCAGAGGGCTTTTCTCCAAAATATAAGATCTTTGTCCCAATGTGCACTTGCAAACTGTAATCTGGCTTATTTATGGAAGTTTTGGAGCAGTGGCTTCTTCCTTGTCCTATATCGACTCCCTTTCAGGTTATGTCGATATAGGACTCGTTTTACTGTGGATATAGATACTTGTCTACCTGTTTCCTCTTGCATCTTCACAAGGTCCATCGCTGTTGTACTGGGATGATTTTCACTTTTCGCACCACATTACGTTAATCCCTGGGAGACAGAGTGCACCTCGATCCTGAGCGGTATGATGCTGCATGGTCCCATGGTGTTTTTACTTGCATAATATTGTTTGTACAGATGAACAGTGGTACCTTCCGGCATTTGGAAATTGCTCCCAAAGATGAACCAGACTTGTGGAGGTCCACAAATTTTTTCTGAGGTCTTGGCTGATTTTTTTTGATTTTCCCATGATGTCAAGCAAAGCGGCACTGAGTTTGAAGGTAAGCCTTAAAATACATCCACAGGTACACCTCCAATTGACTCAAATTTGCCAAGTAGCCTATCAGAATCTAATTGGATAATTGCCTAAAGGCTTGACTTCATTTTCTGGAATTTTCCAAGCTGCTTAAAGGCACAGTTATCTTAGTGTATGTAAACTTCTGACCCACTGGAATTGTGATGTAGTCAATTAAAAGTGAAACAATCTGCCTATAAACAATTGTTGGAAAAATTAATTGTGTCATGCACAAAGTTGATGTCGTAAACGACTTGTCAAAACTATAGTTTGCTAATATGAAATCTGTGGAGTGGTTAAAAAAATATTTTAACAGCTTCAACCTAAGTGTATGTAAACTTCTGACTTCAACTGTATATCTGTAGTAGACTGCATTTGAATGCTTTTCAAATGCTAATAAACAAAAATGTGGAATTTTGCAGATTTTTCCAGATGTGGAGCTGGAACAGCTGATTCTTGCTATGCCCATCCGCTGCATCCACAGTGAAGAGGGCTGCCGATGGACTGCACAGAACAAGCTGCTCCAGGTGAAGAAAGGGCACATTCACAAATATGTGTATTTATATGACATTCTTACAAGGGAGTGTAGTGGCCACACAGGCACAATAGAACATAAAAAGTCACCTAAATATATGTGATCCAATTTCTGATTCAATTCAAACTCACAGTATGTTTGTTGCCTCTTCACCAGGCCCATTTGTCAGTGTGTGAGTTTAATGTGGTGTCGTGTCCAAACCGCTGCTCTGAGAAGTTGTTTCGCCGAGAACTGCCTGAGCACCTTCAGCATGATTGTGTTAAGAGGAAGCTCCACTGTGAACACTGTGGTGAAAAATTCACTGGCGAGGCATATGAGGTAAGCAAGATCCATGTTTTTTTTTTTAAATAAACATATAAACATGTATTTCTTCATTGTATTTTTGACTACTTGATTTTGTAGTGATCTTGATAGAGTATTATTATACTGTATTTTTTAAGACAGATGCCTAGTTTTAAAGCAATTGTTCAACCAAAAATTATAATTGTCTCATTATTTACTCACCCATATGCCGTCTCAGACTTTCTGTCTTCAGCAAAACACAAATTAAGATATTTTCATAGATGTATGATGTGTTTACTGTATATCTGTACAATGCAAGACATGGGGGTCCAAAACGGTCAAGCTCCAAAAAGGACATGAAGGCAACATAAAGATAAGACTCTAGTAGTTCAGTCCATGTCTGCTGAAGTGATACGGTCGGTTTTGTGTGGGAAACGCACCAAAATCTAAATCCTGATTCACAAATAATCTTGAAATCAGCAGTCTCCTTTGTGAATTCATGAAAGAAGTTCGATTGCACTTCCTTGTGCTTGACACATCCACAGAGCGCTGCACTTTTATTTAATTTTTTCCTTTTCCTTTAAGTGTCTGATAACCAATATGCCGTACCTATTATTAATAATGATTTTATTTCTAAATAATTACTAAAAACTAAATCAATAACTAAATTCTGAAGTTGAATGGGCATTTCAAAGGGCAAATGATCGCGGCCACCATGTTGAAAGTTCTTCCAAACTGAAGGGCTCATAAGCTGCTTTGGCCCTTCAAAATGAGCGTTTCCATAGGGTTCAACTGATGGACACTTCGCTGCCAAACCAACCGAAACCGGAGCATACATCACAAATCTGGAGGTTTGCCAAGTGTAATTTTGTGTAAGTGTAAATTATACCAGCTGCAAATGCAAATCTGGTTCTAAACCAAAACATGTGTTATCACTTCAGATACATAGTCTATAAAATCTTTTAATTATTGTAAATAACTTATGTTATTTTACTGTAAATTCACTGGATCTGTTATTCTAAAGGAGTTTAAATAAAATAATTATACACAGTGGCATTTTATTTCTTTAAATAATGCACTGAACATTTGTTTTTTGGTTAAATGTTCTTTTATTAAAATAAAATAAAACAACTTTTTAAACAAGAAACGTAATATTTTGTGTGTAATAAATCAGAAACTGATGATTAGAAATCATTTCTTTTCGTTTACATTCTGAATGTAGGTAATGAGGTGAAATCATGTGTAATTATTTCTGCCTTGACTCTGTCTTGAGTAGATGATTTTGAAGTGCTTTCTGAATTACTGATATTTTTTAGGCTTATACCCTTCAACCCTCCGAAGCTCTCATTCTGGAGGGTAAACCCTTGAAGGGATTAGGGCATAGGGATGAGCCCTTCAGAATGGAACACACCCTGTTATTGCATTGAATAATACAGTAATAAAAAGTATGCAGGCAACACATTCAAATATTCAGCTACTTTACCTGTGAAAACCATTGTTTCACTGTTGTAAATTTAATTGAGGAATTTATAACAAGATTCTGTAATGTTTTTTATATGTAATTTGAAATGTCTTAAGGTGATTGTGTTGTTTGGAATAATTTAATTGTAATTGCATTAGATTATTAAAGTAAATAGATACAAAATAAAGCAGAACTTTCTGCCACCTAGTATTTCATGTTTACTGTCAGCAAACTATCTTTCGGCATATTTCTCATTTCTCATTGCCCTTGAGGCTGCTTAGTAAACAATTCAATCAGTGCGCTCCCACCACAGTGGCTGAGGTTGACACTATGTTGTTTCATATGTTGCCAGGGTACCTCGAGTGTGAATGGGAAAAAAATTCAGAGGGGACAAAATAAAATTTGCTTTTGCCCCTCGTTTTCTTCCTCTTTAAGGATTGCAAACAAATAATGTAGTAAAAAGGACTCAGGACCTTTGCAGTTGCATTAGCTGTGATGTATTTACTTCAAAGGTCAAGTTCTTTAAGCGTTTTAACAAATGTTGTCCCCTCCTATATTATTGTGTCACATTCATAATCATTATATTTGTCAAACGGTATCAATCAATTGATTAGGATAATGAGTCCCTCTCTGTCCTCACACAGAGTCACCAGGGTGTTTGTCCAGAGGAAAGTGTGTACTGTGAGAATAAATGCGGTGCTCGTATGGTGCGTAGACTGTTGACCCAGCATTCTGTATCTGAATGCACTAAGCGAAAACTGCCCTGCAGATACTGCAGGAAAGAGTTCCTCTATGACACTATTCAGGTCAGTTCACAGTGTGCTACCACACATTAAAAATAAATTACTTTTGAAAAGCTACTCAACAGATTTCTTTTTTTTTTTTTTTTTTTCAGTAAGGAAGTATATTCATGGACGTTTCACTTGATGGCTTAATTTTGATTCTGTTATTTATAGCATCATCAGCAACAGTGTCCACGCTTTCCTGTGCAGTGTCCTAACAGGTGCGGCACACCTCGAATCACCCGAGATAATTTAATGGCACATATAAAGGAAGGGTGCAGCACTGCAATGGTGCTTTGCCCATTCAAGGAGGCGGGCTGCAAACATAGGGTAAGATCTTGAGTTATGCACACATAATATCTCCGTGGTCAGTGCTGGGTAGGTGCGGATTACATGCAATCTGAATCACGTATAAAATGACAAAAAAAAATTATATTTGTCATTGGATTGCACTACATTTTATACTGTGTGTAATCAGATTACAGTTACATTTGGATACATTCTAGATGACATACTTTCTTGAATTTGATTTGTGTTTTGGTTCCAAACAGTCTTCAGAAAAACATAGTGAAAATTTTATAATGTCATTGATGGATCTATACTTATTTATTATAAATTACAATAAAGTCAACCTATGAATTTGGATTCATAGGATTCAAAACTAGTTTTTCATAGATAAAAAGATTCTAGGAATATGTTCAAATAATATATTTAATGTCTATAATAGCGAAGTAAAATATATGTGTCCTAGAACCACATTTTACATAAAAATATCAAAGAAATCATGTTGATCTTTGAGAAATATCGGTCACATTTGATAATTTTTCTAAGGACAGAATATCAAAATACCCAGCATAGCCTGATGACCATAATTATGTGTCATGACGATCTTTCTCTTGTCCTCTGCCCCACTCATAGTGCCCTAAGACTGCAGTGGCACGGCACCTTGAGGAGGCCGCCCACTCCCACCTCTCTCTGCTGTGTGGTCTGGTGAACCGCCAGAGACTGGAGCTCAGGGAACTCTGGCGTGGGGTTGAAGAACTGTCTGGAAGCCGAGATGGCACGCTGCTGTGGAAGCTAACCGACTACAGCCAACGACTGCTGGAGGCCAAGAGCAGAACCGATGGAAGTTTGGAACTGTTTAGTCCCACGTTCTATTCCCATAACTATGGTTACCGTCTGCAAGTGTCCGCCTTCCCCAATGGAAACGGCAGTGGCGAGGGCTTACATCTTTCAGTCTATATTCGTATTCTACCAGGAGAGTATGATGGGCTGCTGGAGTGGCCTTTCCCTTACCGTGTTACCTTCTCGCTACTGGATCAGAGTGACCCAGCACTCACCAAACCACTGCATGTCACAGAGAGCTTCAGCCCAGATCCCACCTGGAAAAATTTCCAGAGGCCGCGGCCTGGAGCTCTGGGAAGTGTTCGTGGGGGTTGTCTAGATGAGAGCATGTTGGGGTTTGGCTACCCGAAGTTCATCTCCCATGAGGAGATGAAAAAAAGGAACTATATCAGAGACAATGCTATCTTCATTAAAGCCTCCATAGATGTGATCCAAAAGATAATAAACTGAACTGAGGTGCAGGCAGTTCTGGAATGGGCCTGATTCTCATTAGCTCACTCTTTCATTTTTGACAGAAATGACAACAAGCACAGGTGTCATTGACGGGTGGAACATGTCCCTAACACTTTTTGCCTAGAAAAATTTGTCCCTACCACTTTTTAAAATAGCTTTACATAAGTATGTGTCTAATAGAGGAAACATCTCCAGTTCTTGAGCAGGAGTTTCCATTTCATTTGTGTGTGTTATAATAAGTGGCATTCCAGCACTGGAGGTTTTCATTACTTTATAATGAATGCTTGTTACGGCTGATATCAGTGGCATTCTTTCCAGTTAAATCGAAAAGCAAAATACAAACAAACGTGATCATATATCCACTGACTAACAAAATCCCAGTACTGATGGTGTTAGATGTGCAGATCAAGTTATCCAATTAATATATGTGAATTGATAATTAAAAACCAGTATTTATCCATTTGTGATGTCACAACACCAACTATCCCCACCACTTTTACAACTAAGTGATGCCCATGACAACAAGCCTGTGAGGTATATATTTCAGTCTCTTTAATGGGTTGTACTGTTGTTTAAAGTGTTTTGGATAGTTCTGCTGATGAAACATTGAAAAACATCTTGCAGATACATAAAAAAAAGCTTTACACAGTGAGTCCCACTGAAAAGACTGTAAAGTAAGTCTATCCCTCACAGCATTGTTTTCATTCACATCAATAATCAAACATGGCACTACTGTGAAGAAGGTCTAAAATCCTTAATGTTAAAGAATGTGAATATATAGCTCTAAATGGCTTTTTGGTTTTACTCTAAATGAGTATTAAAATCCTTGCATCACCTTATTATATTTAAATATAAAAAGGGTGCTTTACCACAGCTGAAGGATATTTAGGTACTGAAGGATAACATGTCTTTAACAAATTTTCATTGTAATTTGGTTGTTTTTGAATAAGTAAAACTTTTTAAAAGAAACTCTTTAAAAACTCTACAGGCTCATTTTCTTATAGCACTGTGGGAGAATGTCTTATGTAAATGAGTGTATCTGTGTATATTGCAGAGTTTTTGACCCTGTCAGTATCAGCAGGTAGTACATATAAAGGCACACTGTTTAATGAATAGTGCGGATCGGCTGGACACTTAACAATCCCATAATCCTTCGGGAGCTGAGGCAACGTCACGTTCAAAATGTTGCATTTAAAAGAACAGTGGTGAAAGGCAAGTCAAGTGGCTCTTTTCAACAGTAAGTGCTACATATACCAGAGCAGATGATTTTCACATTTGTTGTTCTTACGTTATATATGCGGGTCACTGGAACAATGCCCTCATCTCTGGATGAAGTATGTCCGAAAACAATTCATAGTACTTTCATGCATACCTAAAAGAATGTACTGTTTTGGCTGTAGATAAGTGTGTCCTTCATCATATACAGTACATACTTTGAGAGTATGCGGTTTGGGACGCAGCACTTGTTTGTGTTCTGCAGAGGAAAGAAAGTCATCATACACATCTGGGAGTAAATGATGGAAGAATTTTCATTTTGGGTGAACTATCCCTTTAAGGGCCCTAAAAAAAATTCAACTCATTATTATTAATGATTTATAATTATAAATATTTCACAGTTATTCTTTTATTCTGAATCCTTTAAAGTTTATATGTCTCTCATTAAACTCCTCCTGCACACATACACACACACTCACACATAACCTCAACAGAACCTTCTGGTCATTAAACTTAAAGATAAGGCTGACAATTATCAATATGTTTAACACCATTGACTCTTTCTGGACAGCACACAGTAAAACATGAAGCTTATACTGGAGAAAATACATATTTTAGCCTTGTAGAAAAGATCAACTGATGTATAAACATTGTCTTCTTCTAACAGGGTAATGAAATATGTATTGACATTTTTCATCTTTTTGGTCTTTGTCCTTTTTGGTCTTTCTAATTTTCCCCTACAGTTGCAAACATTACATAGACTTGAATTTATAATTGTTATACATGTACAGTTTCATTAGAATGACAAAGGTACTATACCAGGAGGATAGTCATTCAACAATACAATGAAATATCTCAAATAATTACAACTATTTCTTAATTTCACTCTTTAAAGTCTTTAAAATTACAATAAACACAGAAAATTAGATTTTAGCACACACTGTTCAAATCACTATTCTATTCAAATTATTTAAAATGATAGACACATAATTTTAGGGTAGAAGCAACAAACATAATCCTATCGAGTATGTATTCCCTAGTTTGTGATGAAAACAGTAAAATAATAATAGTTTCAATAATGTTATAACTAATAATGTTTTAAGGTAAGCGTACACGTACCATTTTCTTTTAACAATATAATTGGTCAAATTGGTTATGACACATTTTGGAGAAAAGGGGAGAAATAAATAGGCCTCTAACTCAAATTATAACACTTTAAACTACAGTCTTGGCAAATATTGGCAGTGGCATAAATTTTGTGTTTTGCAAAGTTTGCTACTTCAGTATTTGTAGATTATGTTTTAACATGTTTCTATACAAAACAGTGATAAGCATTTCATGAATTTTAAAGGATTTTATTGGCAAAAACATTCAATATATGCAAAGAGTCAATATTTACAGTGTTGACCCTTGTTCTTCATAACCACTGCAATTCACTCTGGCATGCTGGATATCAGCTTCTGGGCAAAATCCTGACTGATTATGATCCATTCATGCCTTATTAGTGCTCGGAGTTGATCACAATTTGTGGGCTTCTGCTTGTCGCCTTTTGAGGATTGACCACAGGTTCTCTATGGGACTAAGATCCGTGGAGTTGCCTAGCCACAGATCCAAAATTTAAATGTAATGATATCTGAGCCACTTCATTTTCACTCTTGCCTTGTGACATGGTGCTCCATCATGTTGGAAAATGCACGGATAATCACCAAATTGCTTCTGGATCGTTGGGAGAATTTGCTCTTCATCTTCATGGCAATTCTTCTTTATTCATGGCAGTGTTTTGGGGCAGAATTGTGAGAGGGCCCACTCCTTGGATGAAATGCAACCCCACACATGGATGGTCTCAGGATGCTTCACTGTTGGCATGACACAGGACTCATGGTAGCGCTCACCTTTTCTTCTCCAGACTATCGAATTTCCAGATGTCCCAAACAGTCGGAAGGCTTCATCAGAGAAAATGACTTTGCACCAGTCTTCTGCTGTCCAATTCTTGTACTTCCTGCAGAATTTCAGTCTGTCCTTGAAGTTTTTCTTGGAGAGAAGTTGCTTCTTTGCTGCCCTTCTTGACACCAGCCCATTGTCCAAAAGTCTTCGCCTCACTGTGTGTGCAGATGCACTCACACCAACCTGCTGCCAATATTGAGCAAGCTCTGCACTGGTGGTGACACGATTGCGTAGCTGACTCCTCAGTAGGAGACGGTCCTGGCACTTGCTGGACACTCTGGGACATCTTGAAGACTTCTTCACTGCAGTTGAATATTTCTCCTTGAAGTTCCTGATGATCTGGTACATGGTTCTTTCAGGTGCAATATTCTTTGCAGCAATTTCTTTGCATGTGAGGCCATTTTGATGCAAAGCGATGATGGCTGCACGTCTTTCTTTAGAGGTAACCATAGCGAACAAGAACACAATGATTGGAAGCACTTCTTCCCTCCTTTTATAGCAATCAGTCTACTCTTATAATCCAATCAGAATGATAGAGTTAATTTTACCTGAATAGTACTAGTTCACACTTTCCCAGGTGCTGCTGATATAATTAGTGAAATTATGTTAGCTGGTCATTTTGTGCCAGGGCCAAAAAACAGTGAAATTTGGGTTTTTGTGATAAAGCACAATAATCTAGAAACAAAGTGAATCAACACCACAACAACTGAAGCAGAAAACTTTGCAAAACACAAAATTTATTTCACTGCCAATCCTTTTGGCCACGGTTGTACACATGCTCTATTCATTCGCTGGGGTCACACTCTGACAGGCCACACTCTGACACAAATATTTGAGTTCACAGGTCCAATGTTAACAGTTTTTTACAGAACTGTAGTAACTCCAGGAAAGGTTTTAGGCTCAGTGAATACGTATGGGTTAATCCCATACGTATGCGGAGGGCAGGGCCGAGTCGTGATTCCACACACCCGGTCCCTAATCAAGCCTCGGAGAGGGATAAAGGCCGACTGCGGAGGATTGTGTGGGAGAGAGAGATCGTTTACTGACATGTCCATTATGTGTATGTTTGTGTCTTTTTAAGTTTATCATTAAAACTATTATTTATATCGTCAAGCCGGTTCTCGCCTCCTCCTTTCCACTGAAATGCTTTGAACAAGCTGCGGCGTATCAGAGAACTGGTGAGTAAGAGTTTTTTTTTCTTCATCTCTCTCACTGTCGCTCTGCGTTGGCCTTTTCCCTCTCTTTTTTTACAGTGTTTTTTGGGGGGGGTACTACACTGTTACAGGAAGTACCCCCCATTTTAATTATTTCTGTTTCCCTCCCCTTGTCCCCTCCCTTGTCCAGGTAGATGGGGATGACCTGCTGGCAGACTAGGCTTAAAGCATGCCCTCCCCCAGGGAAAGGGGGGTGTAAGTCAGGCCGGGGGCTCCCCAGCCTGAGAGAACGAGGGAGGAATTTGGCAGGGCGGAGGGCGGGGCCGGGTCGTGATCCTACACACCCGGTCCCGTATTAGGCTAATTAAGCCTCCATGAGGGATAAAGGTTGACTGCAGGGGATCGTGCGGGAGAGAGATCGTTTACGGACATGTCCGTCGTGTGTGTTTGTGTCTTCTGTTAAGTTTTATATTAAACTATTATTTATATTGACAAGCCGGTTCTCGCCTCCTCCTTTCCACTGATCCCTATACAAACATTTATAAAATAGTAAAGATGCAGACTACTACCCCTGGATTCGCAAGTTCGAATCCAGGGCGTGCTGAGTGACTCCACCCAGGTCTCCTAAGCAACCAAATTGACCCAGTTGCTAGGGAGGGTAGAGTCACATGGGGTAACCTCCTTGTGGTCACTATAATATATGGTTCTCGCTCTTGGTGGGGCACGTGGTGAGTTGTGCTTGGATGCTGCTGAGAATAGCGTGAAGCCTCCACAAAAAAAAATTATAATATAAAACAATTTGAGAGATTTTGCTGCTAAATAAGGCGGAAACGCACGTGCGCGCATGTGTGGCTTGACCTACAGTATATTATGGGGATGAAAATGGCCTCACAGGAAAAACAGATATTGCCTAAGAACATGGACTAAAACACAAAACTTTTGTTTCATACATTCTTTTTTCACTTTTACGTTTAATAATTTCACATCTCTAACATTTTCATGACCAGATTAGCATTAATATCAAAGAAAAAATATCTTGTGAGGCTTAAATGCATATTAATTTGCAGTCATTGATAAGACAAATTTCCCTGATATATCCAGATTTTTTTTGTCAACATGGATCTACTGCTTTTTATTCTGTCATTACTATTATTCTGTTATTCTTTAGCAAGGTCTTCTACACTGGAAAGACAGAGGAAGTTGATGATGGGAAATGTCTCCATATCAAATACCACCATTCCGTCTTGACATTCAGGGTTTTCCTTACAGCAAACCGACATCTGAAAGACATGAGCCATTTATTAGCCATTTGTAGAGATTGCACTATAGATAGCCCAATTATAAATACAAGTATCTATATAATAGTAATATACCTGGGCTTGACCAACAGATGACGATTCATCAACTACAACCTCTTTAATCAGGGGGGTGTATTTCTCCCTAAGGTGTACTTCTTGACCAAATTTGCAACGAGTTGTACCCTTATTTAATGAGAAATATTATTTAGTTGCTTTCTTATTAGAAACACAAACTTTACTATTTAAAATATATAATATATACAAGAAGTCAACTCAAATCTTAGAAATGTTTTTATAAAATGAAAAGAAACATTTCAGTGTTAGCATTCGATGCAAGCTGTGCCTTACCATAGTGAGGACAGCCTGTGACAAGCTATCTAACACAATAATGGTATGAAAACTGCTGTTTTTGGAAAACACTGTTTTTTGTTGTTGTTGTTGATTATCTTTCTAGTTCACTGTGAGTTGGTATTATAGTCGATCAACCGGAAAATCGCTAGCACTCTTCCGGGGTAAACTATAATACATGCACCGATCAGCAACCTTAAGGATTTGGCTGAAAAAAATCTTACCAATCTCAACTTTCAACTATCTCAACTAATCTCAAAAAAGTTTGGTGATTTTTCATAGGTCACCAAATATCTTAAAAATCAACAGCAACACAGAAAACCAAACTTATCAAAATGTACAAGTGTTGGGCTTTTATGACCACATTAAACAGTACGCATTCAATAAGAAGCACATGAGAAATGTGTGTAAATTCAAATCAACATGAAAACACACATTTGAAATCAAGAGTAACTTAAATATCAGCTTTGTTTGTTGTCCAGCTATTGCTCAGCTTTGAAAGGAGAAATCAAATAGAGGGGGGAAAAACTATTTTCTACAATAAAATAGATGAATTAAAACCATTAAACTGTACATTGTATATTTTGCAGTGCAGTATTTAAAATAAATCACATTGATATTTAAATAAAAAGATATCTGTTTTTAATATTATTTTCTATACCTGACACTGTTACTTCAACTTCTCTCTCAAAATATAAGGCACTATTTATCACATTTTAAATGTAATGTAAAATCTAAATCAATATAGGCTTATCACAATAAATTGTGAACATTTTCAGCATAACATCTGAAATTGTCATCAACATAAACCCAGGGTTTATTTTCCACAGCATTAGATTATTAAGAAAAAAAAAAATGCATTAAAATTACTTTTATAGGTTTCATTAATCAACCAAACAAGAACATACTGTAACTACGATACATTCTTGACACAATAAAAATACTGTAATTTAGCCAATTTTTGTATAGTTCTCTTATATAGTAATTCAGGCATAGCACTTTATCAATTGCCACTACAATGTAAAAATGTGAAGTTAAAAAAAAATTAATTATATTCTTTTGTATGTTTGTCATCATGATTAAATTGTTATAATAATATTTAATGTCAGGTCTGACATTAATGTCAGCCGTGGTCACCTACAAATCGCATGTATGTTCCATTCTCTTCCCAAAATAGTTCATACATTTAGTTCCTTTTCATCTATTCAGCATGGTCCTGTAGAACAAAATGTATTACAGTAATTAATGGAATGACTATTGAAGTTAAATAGAAAATTATACTGTATGAAAAACACTAAAACAGAAGTCGGTTTTACAGAGCTTACTTATAGCTAGTGATTTGTTATAAAGAGAGAGGTCTGTACTTATCTTGAAATTATCAGTATAAAAGGAGCTTGAATCTCTCACTTTCTATGTCATTATGGATAAATGACAACAAATCAGGACAGAAAAAACTTTTTTCATGCCCACTGACAGCACTAAACCAGGAACAAAGTAAATGTGGTCTCGCCTTGGTAATTCAATAGAAACTCAGCAGTCATCAAATATCAGTGCCTCCAAGATCATGTTATCAGTGTTAACAAATGCTCTGCAATTTATGTTAACCTAATCTACTGCAGGTCTCCTAATAATGCTATGAAACCTAATATCTTTTTTTTTTCTTTTGTTAATATAATGATGAAACTTTTAAGTAAAATCCATGTCAAATTCTTGAAACTGAGAGTAAATTTTAATTCCTCATCTTAAGAACTCAACCACCAAAAACAAGAACGTGAAAGCCCAATGGCACCAGTGGGAAAGGCTTAGACTAGAGCTTTCAAAATAATTTTCAAATAAATTTCAATTTTCAAAATATGTCCATAAAGGGCCACTATACACTTGCATAGAGGCAAGTCTTTCACAGTTTTAAGTACCCTTGACAGATCAAATCAAAAGTTAAGAATGTGTACAGGACTATCCATTTTGTAAGTGTATTTCAAGTACAGTTATAGTGAGGTTGCTGTGTTTCCTACATACTGTAATTCAGCTCCTGCAGAAGGAGTTAACATGTTGTTCTATGTACTCCTGTGTCTGACGAATGCTTTTGGAGCATCTCACTAGTTTTCAGCATGTCTAGTCAAAAGCGTTGTGTTTGTTAGGACGCTGTGTCAAGATTCCGACATTCTGCTGCCCTTATGTTATATAGAGCTCTGGAAAAAATTCAGAGACCACTGAAAAATTATCAGTTTCTCTGGATTTACTATTTATAGGTATGTGTTTGAAATAAAAATTTTATAATGTACTGACAATATTTCTCCCAAATTCCAAATAAATACATTGGATGACAAAATTATCTAACAGTTATTTAGAGCATTTATTTGCAGAAAATGACAAGTGTTTTCAGACCTCGAATAATACAATGAAAACAAGTTCATATTCATTTTTAAACAACACAATATTAATGTTTTAACTTGGAAAGAGTTCAGAAATCAATATTTGGTGGAATAACCCTGATTTTCAATCACAGCTTTCAGGTGTCTTGGCATGCTCTCTACCAGTCTTTCACATTGCTGTTGGGTGACTTTATGCCACTCCGGGCACAAAATTTGAAGCAGCTCAGATTTTTCTGATGGCTTGTGAACATTCATCTTCCATTTGATCACAGTCCAGAGGTTTTTAATGGGGTTCAGGTCTGGAGATTGGGCTGGCCATGACAGGGTCTTGGTCCTCCATCCACACCTTGATTAATTTGGCTGTGTGGCATGGAGCATTGTCCTGCTGGAAAAAACAATGCTCAGATTTGGGGACCATTGTCAGAGCAGTAGGAAGCAAGTTCCCCTTCTGTCACTCACTCGAAGTTGTGTCGATTGTAATGACACAAGGGGCTTCTTTCGAGAGCCTTGGAGACCTCTGAATATGAAAAAGGCCAATGCCAAATTGGCGAACAGAATTTGCATGTCCCTCCCCTGGACATACGGGTATAACAGGCGGGGATCGTGCATCTGTTCAGTCAGATTCTTTCTTCAGATCTGAGGGGTTGTGTGATCAGCGAGCTGAGACACTCACTACTATTCCACTCACCTCTAAGAGCATTGCTGTTGGATCCTACGGTGCAGCGGCTTTCTCCCTACTCTGCACACCATATTTCCTCTAAAAGAGTTTGCACATTGGCATTGAACGGCTTTTTAAAGACGCGTCTTTTTCAAGATGCCTTTCCGCCTTTGTGTAGTTCCTGGATGCGGTAGATATCACTCCGCTTCTGACGGTCATATATGCTGCCTCACGTGTATGGGCTGCGATCACACCGAGGCCGCATATATGGACCGTGGGGAACGAAGTACCTCCTCCCGCCTCCTCATCCGATCTGCTGGTGTGTTCCAGGAGTCAGGTAAGTGCTTTGATGTTTCTCGAATCAGCACTGCCACAGGGCTCAAACCCCGTCAATGTGGCTTCCCTGGCTCTGCCCCGCCACGAGGCCCCACCTGCCATCCGACGAAATTGTTCCCCTGGTCCCCCTCACCCGGAGCTTGGACGGCAAGGGGGACCAGGGGCTTATGCTCTCTAACCCGTCGCGATGGCTGACCCGGACTGTCCAACTCGGCTATGCGATTCAATTCGCCAGGCGCCAGCCCAGGTTTGTCGCTGTCCTCTTCAGCACGGTGAAGGGAGAGAATGCCGGAAGCATGCGATAGAGCATGTCCCTCCAGCTAAGATGAAGAAGGGGTTCAATGAAGCCCCTACTTCATTGTACCCAGAAAAGGCGATGGGTTGCGGCCAATCTTGGACTTACGGGTTCTGAACCGGGCCTTACATAGACTCAAGATTGGTTCGCGGAGGTAGTCCTGAAGGATGCGTACTTCCACGTCTCGATTCTACCTCGTCAAAGACCTTTCCTGCGGTTTGCGTTCGAGGGCCGGACGTACCAGTACAAAGTCCTCCCTTTCGACCTGTCCTTGTCCCCTCACGTCTTCACGAAAGTCGCAGAGGCTGCCCTTGCCCCGTCAAGGGAAGCAGGCGTACGTATTCACAACTACCTCGACGGCTGGCTAATCCTAGCCCCTCTCGAGACGCATTGTGTGCAGGTCAACTGGGAAAGAGCAAGCAGTCAAATTATTTCAGAAGCTCATTGGGCATATGGCGTCCTCGGCAGTGGCCACACCACTCGAGTTGATGCATATGAGACCACTCCAGCACTGGCTCCGGACTCGAGTCCCGAGATGGGCATGGCGCCGCAGGACACATTGCGTGACCATTACACCGATCTGTCGCCGCCTCTTCAGCCCTTGGAACGACCTCGCATTCCATCGGACAGGGGTTCCCCTAGAGCAAACGAGAGTGGTTACAACCGACGCCTCCAAGACGTGCTGGGGCACTATATGCAAAGAGCACGCAGCCGCCAGCCCCTGGACAAGCCCCCAGCTGTGTTGGCACATAAACTGCCTCGAGTTGTTGACAGTACTGCTTGCCCTATCGATATGGGCTGGCACAGGTAGACCTGTTTTCCTCCCCGGAATCCTACCATTGCCCGCTCTGGTACGCCCTCACCGAGGCCCCCCTTGGTATAGACACGCTGGCACACAGCTGACCACCTGAACTGCGTAAGTATACGTTCCCCCCAGTGAGCCTGCATGCACAGACCCTTTGCAAGGTCAGGGAGGATGAGGAGCAGGTCATTCTAGTGGCTCCCTATTGGCCCACTCAGACTTGGTTCTCAGACCTCACACTCCTCACATCATCCCATCCCTGGCAAATTCCCCTGAGGAAGGGGAACCATCTGGAAACCGCGACCAGACCTCTGGAATCTCTATGTCTAGCCCCTGGATGGGACGCAGAAGACCTCAGTGGCCTACCCCCTGCCGTGGTAGACACCATCACTCAGGCTAGGGCCCCCTCTATGAGGCGCCTGTATGCCTTCAAGTGGCGTCTATTCACAAAGTGGTGTTCTTCTCGACACGAAGACCCTCAGAGGTGTGCAGTCAGTTCAGTGCTTTCCTTTCTGCAGGAGAGGTTGGAGGGATGGCTGTCCCCTCCACCTTGAAGGTATAGGTAGCGACCATAGCCGCACACCAATACACAGTGGAAGGTAAATGCATAGGGAAGCACAAACTGTTTATCAGGTGCTTAAGAGGCGCCAGGAGGTTGAATCCTCCCAGGTCACGCCTCGTTCCCTCATGGGGCCTCTCAGTAGTCCTCCAAGCCCTGCGAGGGGCTCCTCTCGAGCCTTTAGAGTCAGTTGAGCTTAAGGCACTCTACTTGAAGACCGCCCTCATGTCGCCGCTCACATCCATCAAGAGTGTTGGGTACCTGCAAGCGTTCTCTGTCAGCGAAATGTGCCTGGAGTTCGGTCCAGGCTACTCTCATGTGATCCTGAGACCCCGACCAGGCTATGTGTCCAAGGTTCCCACGACCCCTTTCAGGGACCAAGTAGTAAACCTGCAAGCGTTGCCTCCGGATGAGGCAGACCCAGCCTTAGCGTTGCTGTGTCCGGTGCACACTTTACGCATCTATTTGGATGAGCAGCTCTTTGTCTGCTTTAGGGGACAGCGGAAAGCAAGCACTGTCTCCAAGCAGAGGATCGCCCACTGGATCATTGACACCAAAGCTGTTGCCTACCAGGCTCAGCATGTGCTGCCCACTGCTGGCCTACGGGCACATCCCACCTGGGGGGAACAAAACCATGAACCATCACTATGAACAAAAACAATATAGACATATTGACAAACAGTGCAGTGATCAGAGTGCAAAGGATGCAGGAGTAAAATTATAATTATTATCATTATTATGTACATGTCGGTGGTGGATGTGATATACAGGTACACATACATGCTTACATGTACACAGGCCGAGGCATTGCTGTGACATGGCATGGAGCAGGCCGAGGCGTGGCTGTGACATGGCATGGAGTAGACTCAGGATCTGGGGCAGAAGGTGGCGCAAGCTCTGCGACCATGATGTGGGACCCTGGCACGGCGACCGTGACATGGGACCCTGGCTCATTATCTGCCTTCCCCACAGTGAATGGGGAACCACTTATCAGTAGGGAAAGGTCGATATACTGAGTCAGGCAGTAGGTACTCCAACCGTCAGACATCAGGGAGAAGACAGGCTAATTCAGTCCAAAATGGAAACACTCCTTGAGGGCAATCTCATTAAAGTCAACCTTGGAGGCCAGAGCGCAGAAGTCCTCTACATATTCCCCCAGGGGATGATTCCCCTGACGTAAATGAAGAGCCTGAACTGCTGGATTCATTTTGTGTTCAGGTATTCTGTAATATAGTTGGCATCAATGGAAGGCAGATGAAGATGGTAAATAAGCAGAACCCATATGCAGTTTATTTGCATGGTGCAATAAATCCATAAACTGGAAACCCAAGATGTGAAATGAAAACATAAACAGGAAACATGAACATTTACTATAAACTTGACTAGACTTCCAAACAATGTACATTAACAATACCTGACAAGAGACAATGGCAAACATGAGGGCTTAAATACACAAACATGTGTAACAAGTAAACAAGACAACCAATCACAAGACTGAACTAATAAATAAGAACAAGAAAATGACCATGAACCAATGTGTAACATTCACCTTGTCTCGTTTTGCCCTTACCACTTCTTTGCCCATTTTGTCCCTTTTGGTCTTCCGTAGTTCTACTTTCGTCCCTTATTAAACTCCACAGTCCCCTTGTTAGCGTTCATGTTCTCTGTTATTAGTTTCACCTGCACCCGCTCCCTCTGGCTCTCGCGCTCGCTCACAATCATCAGAGTATTAGTTTCACCCGCACTCGTTCTAATCACTAGATTATTAGTCTCGCCTGCACTGTTCATTTTCCCCTATATATACGCTGCCCTTTCGCTTCACTCTTGTTGGTTATTGTTTAGTTTACCCCTTCGCTTTGCCAGCTCTAGTGTTCCCCTAGAATCCCCTGTCTTTTCCTCTCGCTTGTCTCGTCTCGTTTGATATACTCTGATTCCCCGGCTTCGACCTAACGCTCCCCTTGACTACTCTTCTGTGGATTTGCCCCTTTGATATACTCTGATTCCCCGGCTTCAACCTCACGCTCCCCTTGACTACTCTTCACTGGATTTGCCCTTTTGTACTGTTGCCTGCTTTGTTTAATAAAGCAGTTTTACTCCGACATTGTGACTGTCTCGCCTTGTGTGTGCGTGACACAATGACATAACAGAACTATTAACAAGAACATAACCAATGGGAACAGGACACATGAACATGAGGGAAACAGGATAATCACATGACTTGACATGGAAACAGGGAATCACATGCTATGGCAGGGAAACAGGAAATAACATGACATGGAAACACTTTTCAAAATAAAAGACATTAACACAAAACAAGAACAAAAACACATCTAGACATGACATCACTTTTTACCCTGGGATATGAAACCCTTCAGAGCAGGTTTAGCATCACTTTTGTGTTGCAAAAATTATACAATGTGAAATGATGGTGCTAGAATGTTACAAAGAGTGGTTTGGCAACAGAAGCCCAGACATAAATGGCCTCAGTGAATGCCTCATTAAATATTCATAATGTTTGAACAGTCACAGAATCTTTTATGTGCATGGTCACCATATGAGGAAAACAGTTAATACAAATGCAATAACTGTAGTGATGAAGAGGCAGGGTTAAGAACGGGTTAACCACTTCAAGTGTAAAAAGCACAAAACAGTTAAAACTTGATTGAAGCCAGTGGTCAAAAATGAGGAATAATTCCACAAACAGTCTATGCATCTCATGAACTACATTGTCACTGACATTCCTCTATCACCACTGTTCCGCTGAGCAAGTCACTTAACCATAGCTTCTTCATATGAACTGTTCATTCAGTGTTCCCAATTATAGCAGTGCAAGTCCCTTTGGGGAAGAAAGTGCCTGCAAATGGGTAACCAAACTCTGTCGCCCAGACACTGCACATCAGCAGTGAGTGCCATTGAAGAATGGCACTCACTGCACTTCTGGAAGCTGAAGTACTGTGCATCTGGAAAGTATTCACAGCGCTTCACTTTTTCCACATTTTGTTATATTACAGCCTTATTCCAAAATGGATTAAATTCATTATTGTCCTCAAAATTCTACAAACAATACCCCATAATGACAACGTGAAAGAAGTTTGTTTGAAATCTTTGCAAATTTATTTAAAATAAAAAAAAAAATAAAAATCACATGTACATAATTATTCACAGCCTTTGCCATGACACTCAAAATTGAGCTCAGGTGCATCCTGTTTCCACTGATCATCCTTGAGATGTTTCTACAACTTGATTGGCGTCCACCTGTGGTAAATTCTGTTGATTGGACATGATTTGGAAAGGCACACACCTGTCTATATAAGGTCCCACAGTTAATAGTGCATGTCAGAGCACAAACCAAGCCATGAAGTTCACGGAATTGTCTGTAGACCTCCGAGACAGGATTGCATCAAGGCACAGATCTGGGGAAGGGTACAGAAAGATTTCTGCAGCATTGAAGGTCCCAAAGAGCACAGTGGCCTCCATCATCCGTAAATGTAAGAAGTTTGGAACCACCGGGACTCTTCCTAGAGCTGGCTGCCCGGCCAAACTGAGCGATCAGGGGAGAAGGGCCTTAGTCATGGAGGTGACCAAGAACCCGATGGTCACTCTGACACAGCTCCAGCGTTTCTCTGTGGAGAGAGGAGAACCTTCCAGAAGAACAACCATCTCTGCAGCACTCCACCAATCAGGCCTGTATGGTAGAGTGGCCAGACGGAAGCCACTCCTCAGTAAAAGGCACATGACAGCCTGCCTGGAGTTTGCTAAAAGGCACCTGAAGGACTCTCAGACCATGAGAAACAAAATTCTCTGGTCTGAAGAAACAAAGATTGAACTCTTTGGCCTGAATGGCAAGCGTCATGTCTGGAGGAAACCAGGCACCGCTCATCACCTGGCCAATACCATCCCTACAGTGAAGCATGGTGGTGGCAGCATCATGCTGTGGGGATGTTTTTCAGCTGCAGGAACTGGGAGACTAGTCAGGATCGAGGGAAAGATGAATAAAGAAATGTACAGAGACATCCTTAATGAAAACCTTCTCCAGAGCGCACTGCACCTCAGACTATTTTTTTTATTTGCAAAGATTTCAAACAAACTTCTTTCATGTTGTCAATATGGGGTATTGTTTGTAGAATGTTGAGTAAAATAATGAATTTAATCAATTTTGGAATAAGGCTGAAACATATCAAAATGTGGAAAAAGTGAAGCGCTGTGAATACTTTCCGGATGCACTGTATGTTTGTGTGTGCACTGCATATTTCTGCGTTTGACTGATGATGCACATTTTTTTTTATGGCAACAGAGAACAAGCCCTGAAACGCACGTCCAAACACATAGATAAGCTGCAGAACTTAATGTACAGAACTAATGATCTAAATTCTTTTGACACTGAAAATTACACTGAAATAATAATCCATACAGGACTTTAGAAATAAAGACAGTAGGTGTTATTAAAGCATGATCTTGCTTTGTTTTATTCAGCATTACGTATAATTGGGCCTGTGGGACATTGTTTACCATAATAATTACTATCACATTCCCTTGTAAAATATGGAGAAAAAACATGCAGTGACAGTAAATGGTGAATAAAAGTCTAACATTCTGTTAACAGTCTGATATCTCCTTAACTGTGTTTCATGAAAGAAAGTCATATGGTTTAAAACAGCATGAGGTGATGACAATTTTCATTAATAGGATACAACGGGGCTAAAGGCAACCCTTAAGGAAATTTGGCTTTTATTGTGGTCACAAAATTTCAAGCTCAAAAAATGTATTTCTTTTTATTGAATATTGATGGAGCAACATCATTTGTATGATAATAAATGAAAATGGAAGGTTGATGAGATTAAAATTCAGTAAAAAAAACAAAAGTGGTGAGACTCCCACACTTGGGGTTAAAGGCTCCCTCACTTGGGGTAAAAGGCCCCTAGGGGGTTTAAAGTAATATTGTGTAGATATTGGGGCAATAGTTATAGGGCACAATTTGCCAACTAATGCAAATAATTCTGAGACAACAAGATGCTTTTTTGAGAAAACAAATTAAGATGATGCTTACTCAAAATAACTACTTCAGAAAAAGTCTGAAAAAGTCATGTCCTGTTCATTTCAAACACATTTTACATTTTATTACATCTCAAGTATTCTATAAACAAACTAATCTCTATTATGATTGGATGAGTCAATGTGCATAACAAATCTTTTCTCCCCACTTAAAAAGGACAATGTGTTTAATAGGGTACATTTGCCCCTCCAACAGGGGGCTTATTACCCCAAATATTATCCATTCACTTTTTGGACAGTTATTGAAAAATGTTCATTTAATGAACTTAAACAAAACTGAAAATGATAAATAAATATTTTGTCTCAAAAGAAATGTTAACTTCAGGAGTTTTTATTAGCTACATAAATTTGCAACCTTTAAAAAAATAGATCAAATTGCCTCAAAATCAACCTTCAGACACCACACACAAAGATCTCATGGAACAGGAAAATTTCCCAGTGTGTAGTGACAAACCTGTTTAGGGAAGCGCAGTGATAGTTTCCGGTGGGACCTTTAGCCCTGTTGTACCCTGCAAAGAAGAAGAATTATTGTTAGTATAATTAATTTTATTATTCTGTAATACATGGTGAATGTTTATTACATGATGGAATATTGGGGCGTAATCATCCATTATGTTTTATTTGGAAGGAACTGCTTTCTATTTGAGAATTCTTTTAATTGGATACTTTCTTACTCAAGTGATTTTATATTAGTATTTTTTACTTCTACTTGAGTGATAATCTTTTTAAGTAATTGTACTTGAGTAAAGATTTTGGGTAGTCTACCCACCTCTGCTAAAATCCCACTCCACTAAATGTGTTCTAATTAGCTGTGATATTTAGCTTTCAGTGTGTAAAGATAAAAATAGCTGACGTATCCCATCATATTTCAGAACAGGTGTTAAGTTCTCAGTCAGGTGTTTCAAGGAGATGAGATTGGAAGTGTGGGTTGTACAGGTTCTATGCCATTTAAATAAAGGCATACAAAGCATGGTTACAGACAAATTGGTTCTTCAAGAAAGATTTGTTAATGTAAACCATGGCTTGATTACAACAACTTTCACAGGACCAGATGATGCATTATAGAGATGCAGAAGCTGGAAAAGGCTTTAAAAAAAAAAAAAAGAAAAAAGAGAAGGCATTGCTTAAGACCTGGATGTTCATCAATCCATGCATTAAGAAAGATTTGCTACAAATAGAGAAAATTCAGAACTGATGCTACTCTCCCTAGGAGTGGACATCCTGCAAAGATCACTCCAGGAGCACAATGAGCAATTCTAAAGGAGGTGAGAAAGAGCCCAAGGGTATCAGCAAAAAAAAAAAAACCTCCAGAAAACTCTACAAACTGCTAAGACAAAAAAGTTGAATTTTTGCCAAAAATATACAACACTATGTGTGGAGGAAAAGGGCACTGCACCGCAAAACCTCATACCAACAGTGTAGCATGTTAAAGGGGGCATCATGTTTTGGGGCTGCCTCAGGGCTTGGAAACCTTGCAATAATTGAGGGAACAATGAATTCAAATGTGTAGTACGACATTTTACAGGAGAATGTCAGGGTAGCAGTCCATTACCTAAAGCTTAAGAGAGGTTAAGACAATGACCCAATGCACACAATTAAATCAACTAAAGAATGGCCAACTCAGAGTCCAGACCTTTATCCAATTGATGCTGTGGCATGACCCAAAGAGGGCTGTGCAATCAATACAACCCAGAAATATTAATAAATTGAAACAAATTTGTTTGAATGAATGGTCCAGAATTCATCAACATTGTGCAAGTCTTATAAGCAGCTACAGCAAACATTTGATGTTGGTTGTGCTGTTAAAGGAGGATCTACAAGTTCACAATATGCAAGGGTTCACTTTTTCAGCCTGTACTGAGAATGATTACTAAATGTCTTCAATACAAGTTGGAAAATAACAACTGTTTGTGTATCAATAGTTTAGTCAGATTATTGTGTCTATAATTGTGACTTGACATGAAGTTCAGACCACATTTTAGGAGTAATCAATGAAGAAATTCAGTTAATTCCAAAGGGTTCAAAAACTTTTTCTTGCAAACATACACCTGACTTGAAAGTGTTAGTGGACAAAAAAAAAAAGAAATATAAATTGTGTAATTTACTCATTCATCCTAATGTCATTCCAAACCCCATTTGACTTTTTATGTGGAACACAGAAGAAAATGTACAATGGATTGTTGAACTATTCCTTTAGAAGCATGTAAGTACAAACGATTCTAAAGAGCTCCCATCCAATACTAAGTAGAAATGTTAAGGGCTGTGTGTTTTAAAGAAATAGTTCACCCAAAAATGAAAATTCTCTTATTAAGGGCCTGAGTAGCTCAGCGAGTATTGACGCTGACTACCACCCCTGGAGTCATGAGTTTGAATCCAGGGTGTGCTGAGTGACTCCAGCCAGGTCTCCTACGCAACCAAATTGGTCTGGTTGCTAGGGAAGGTAGAGTCACATGGGCTAACCTCCTTGTGGCCACGATTAGTGGTTCTTACTCTCAATGGGGTGCTTGGTAATGTGTGTGTGGATCATGGAGAATAGTGTGAGCCTCCACATGCTGTGAGTCTCTGCGCGTGTCATGCACAGCGAGCCACGTGATAAGATGCATGGATTGACTGTCTCAGAAGCGGAGGCAACTGAGACTTGTCCTCCACCACCTGGATTGAGTTGAGAAACCATGCAACCACGAAGACCAAGTAGTGGGAATTGGGCATGCCAAAATTGGGGAGAAAATAACAAATATTATTTACTCATGCCATCCCAGATGTGTATGAATTTCTTTCTTCTGCTGAACACAAACAAAGATATTTATAAGAATATTTCAGCTCTATAGATCCTCACAATGAAAGTGAAAGGTGACAAAAACTTTGCAGGTCCAAAAAGCACAAAAAGGCAGCATAAAAGTAATCTACAATCCTTCCCATATATTTTGAAGAAATGTGATAGTGAGAAACAGATCAATATTCAAGTCCTTTTTTACTATACAATTCCTCTTTCAACATTCTTTTATTATTGGTGATTTGCATTCTTTGTGCATATTGCCACCTACTGTGCAAGGAGAATTTATAGTAAACAAATTCACAAAACATTGATCTGTTTCTCACCCAAGTATCCTTGTAAAATTTAAGAGCACTGAGAGCTAAGATTGCCACCACAACAAGAATATTTAAAGAGAATGGTCAACATTATTAGTATTAGAGACAATAATGTGGGTAGAAAGAAGAAATTAGCAGTCTATACAACACTCTTGCATTTTGTTCTTGAATCTCAACACTTTTAACTGATATTTCTCTGTTTGCTTCTTGTGGCACCTTTTCTTTTTTTCCTGGCAAACAAACAACAAAAACAAAAATTTAATTTTAATATTATAATTACATTTTTAATTACTCAATGTTTGCATAAACTATCATGAAACTATGTCAAAGGCAAACCACAATAAGTGTTTTTCTCAACTTGTAGGTTGATGAAAATTACTCCCAAACTGAGTCTAAACAGTGTGACAGCAATCTGTCATGTAAAACTGTGCGGCTGAATCAAAACTCTTTCCACTATTCAATAAGGGTTTCTGTACTAGGGAAGAGAACAAATCTTTTGCCCTTGCCAGGCTTTTTTTGCATGAGAAAGCGAGGAGTTGTACGACTTGACCGTCTGGGTGGCTTTTTCATAAGATGTCGTTTCCCTTTCCTGTGAGGAGAAAAATGTGAGACCATACACTGCCATTGAACTTCATTTCAATTTCACAAAAGTTGTGATAAGAAAAGTGGTAGAAAATGTGTGGAGCCCTGAGGAAAGACATACAGTATGTTATATAACAGAGTAAACGCACCCTTTGATTTTCTTGAATCCAATCATGTAGTAAGTAACAGGACATCCAGCCTGCTTTATGACATTGGCAATGCTGATCCATAACAACAACAAAAAATGGAAAAAAAAGTGAACAAAAGTTGAGACTGAATCATGCATTCATTTGCTTGCATTTTTCTAGTAGTAAATTCTAAATAAGTTCTATTATTACCTGCACAGGAGAGGTTTGTCCTCCTCTGTGAAATAAAGTTATTGTATCCTGCTCTAAAGAAAAGAGTTGAAAAGCACAAAGCTTAGTATAGTAAAGTTACACAATGTGAACAAATACTGTACTCAGTTAGTATACTATGGCTGACTAACCAATCCGGTGGATGTACTCTACAGCAGTGGTAGGGAAGTCATAGTTGACGACAAGGTTAACACTCTTGAAGTCAATTCCACTAGCCAGGAGAGCCGTGCAGATCAGCACCCAGATCTTTCCTGAATGGAAACTATTAACAATATTGTCCCTCTAAAGAGTGGATCCATGGATAGACAAAGAAAAATATGAGTCAAGTATCATCAATCATTTTTGATAAGGCCATTTAAATGTGAGATTCATAAATCAAGGAATGCATTTGCAATCCTTTCATTTGAAACAAACTGTATTCACATTATTTTGTCACTATAGTTTCTACTTTTGGTGGTAATTACTACTCTGAAGGTTTTAAACATGCTAATTAATGATTAAATGCACGTTTCGTTAATGATAATCATCTTTAGTTCATCAACCTGCTGTTGTGTGCATTCTGCATGGATCACATCCACATTTATTCCCTCGTATACCAGTTCGTGGAACAGCTCACTGGCATGCTCAATAGATTGCACAAACACCAACACAGGCGGTATAAATCCCTGAAAGGAAATTATGTTATTCAGAACTCACTTATGAGACTCCTAGTGTCGAGTTTACACTACACGATTTTAGGTCCGATTTTCACTCGCCGACAGTTTTGTGGAGATCGGCGACAAAAGCCCGAAATAATAGGCAACTCAGAGCTCACTCCCATGAACGACAAATTGTATTAATTAATTATCAAAGACGCGATCTGAGAGAATTGACGATGCATCGCTGATGTCAGTGAGATATCTAGAATGTTAAATATCTGGACCTGTCTGCGATTCCAAATCGTGCAATGTGAAATATGTTTTGATTGAATACAACAGCAGCATTGACCTACAGCCAATGAGAGAGCAAGATATGGGGCACGGGATGTTTCAGTGGGAGGAGTCCTAATGTACCTGCTACAGAACATCAACTAACATAGATGCGGTATCAAGAAAGTCATTGGAAAAATTAGTGGAACATTGGCAGGAGCACCAGTGCATATTTGATGTTTCCTCTGAACTGTACCACAACTGGGTGGAGAAAGAGAAGAGTTGGAGAGAAATTGCCAGTTCTCTTGGACAGTCAGGCAAACAAATAGGTAGATTTTTCAGTAGGAGGTACTTGCCTTTAGGCAATTAAAAACATACACATCATATTCTGAAATGCATAACATATGATCATGCATTTGTCTTCATATCACTTCTCGCATGTACTCTGTTGTGAAACGTAATTTGGAGTCCAGGCAGAGTGGTCGGGGATGCGCCAATAGTGAAATGTTTTGTAATGTGTTCACCCCTGTTGCCGTTTCCTTGTGTAATTTGAAAACCCTACGACTTCAATGACAAGATAGACAGTTGTGTAATATGAACGGTACCACAATCCGACGTCTTAGAAAGTCATGGTGTGTGTAGGAGGCCATAACATGAAATTCAAAAAGCCATGAGGTAAGAACTGATACTATTGATACATGAGTGCCTGTCCACTATTTCAGCCATCTTGGTCCCAGAAGTATTTTGCCCATTCATTTCTTCCATAGGGATTTCATGAAAGAGTTCTGAGCCATGAACCAAACCAACCAATTCCGAGGTGAATCACAACATGACAAGCTTTGATTTAAAGCCAAAAAGGTATTTGAAAATTAGACAAAGACTAAGGTAGTGAGGGAATGAACTACAATCCCATGAAGCATCACAAATGACACTATCAAATTAAAAACTATAGACAAATACAAAACTATTGATTTTAAGTTGTTGGTTTCAGGTATAGTGAGCAATAAATAAGTAGTTTACGAGTGTAGGGTGTTACGAATGGGCAGCGAAGGCAGACGAGGAGATGCGGATCCAAGTGCAGTTCAACTTTTATTGAGGAACAAACAAGGCAGGTACATGGAAAACACGGGAACAAAGGAAAAACCCTCGATTGGGAAATGAACACAAGACTGAGGAAAACGGGCAGGGAACACACACACCAGGCTAACAACATTCAACGATAGACACCGACAGAACAAACAGACAGGGTTTAAATACATGGACAAAGGACAAAGGGGCCAATGAACAAACAGAACTCAAAACAAGATAACAAGGTGAATGAACAGAACCAATGGTAGACTAATGAGGACAGGTGAAAACAATAACAGAGAACACGAACGCTAACAGGGAGACTATGGAGCTACACAAGGGACAAAAGTGAAATCTAAGGAATGCAAAAGTGACAAAAATGGCAAACAAAAGGGCAACAGTGAAACAAGACAAGGTAACCCTAACATAGGGAGACCATCTCGATTGCATGATTCACAGTGCAGCAAAGCTTGTTTGGCTCACTTTGTTAGTCGCAACCCTTTGATTGCTGGATCTAAATTAAAAATTGTTGCTGAAATTACACAGACTAATGGTTTGAGCAAAAGCATATTCCATCGATTAATAACCTCAGAGGGGAGAATGAATGGGATTTTTACTTCCAGAGCCTGACAGATGCGGTCTATTGTTGCCCATTGTTACATACCTCAGCTCTTATGTTTGGATTTCCATTGACACTGTGACTCTGCCAACTGGATGGGGGTGAAGTCTGATAACTGCCAACACCTGAACTCTTTTTTTTTTTGACTGCTTTTTATGGTGATCCCAAAACTGAATTGCAACA